>NC_139625.1:92288582-92491082 GCF_964638095.1 Poromitra crassiceps | reverse complement strand
GGACGGATCCCAGCGCGCAACAAGGAAATGCCAAACGCGACTGAACGAAAAGGTTTGGCCGTTCGGCTTCGGATGCTGGCTTTCTGGCAGGGAATCGTGTGGAGATAGATAGAAGCAGAAGAGCTCAGTTGTCGGCGCGGATGCAGCCGAGCCAACTGTCCGCTGCAGACAGAGCAATCTATACGGCTCTGGCTGAAGCATGCATCGGTTTCCCCTTTGATCACGTCTTTCCCTGCTTTCTCCTGCACAAAGTAAAGGATCTGAGGTGGGTGGCGCAGCTCCCGTGTCGATGTTTAAGGTGGCGCCGTGTGATCCCTTGAAGGGATTCATGCTCACTGGTATAGGTACGACCTTAAACAGCAGAATTATGGAATAATATGAATTATGATTTTAGGACGTGCACAGACGTCCTTGGCACTCCACGTTACTTTTTTTTAGGACGTGCACATGTGGCCGGGACACTTTTTGCATTTGAATGATTTTAATGGGACGCACCGGATTCCCGATCGCACTTGAAGGCCACCCTGCAAATCAGCGGGATTGTCCTCACCTGTGAGCCTGTGAGCAGGGGGATATATCCGCTTGTTTTTCACAGAGAGACAGAGAGACAGAGGAGGAAGCACGGGCGGGCGAGCGCAACAAACCCCATGAGAGTGACGAGGACCAGAGACAAGTGGAGTGTGGCCACAGATGAGGAGTAAGACGAGCAGTGCGCATCTGAGGTCCCGAGGTCCTGGCGGTAGCAGACAGCGTGGGATCGTCAGTGAAAGCCAGGGGAAAGCCAAGCAACCGCAGCAGAGGGGTAACGTTAAGACGAGCCCCTCTCCCAAGTTAAGTGCTGTTGTTACCCCTGGCTCCTTCTTCCTTCCTCTGCATTTTAATTCAGACAGCGTTGGCCTGATTTGAGCTATTTTAGTAGTTTAATAGTTGACATTTTCCCTTGGTTTTATTGGGCCTTTTTACCCCCAGCCAGTTTTAATCGTCCCTTTTAAACTCCGTTGTCAAGCCACCGGGACTTTCATTGGGCCATTTTTTAGCACAGCAACCCCTGAACTCAATCGAGTGTGTTATGCATGTATTTTTGAGCCTTTTTACCTACGGGTTCTTTTATTAAGGGTGCTGTGCTGTGTGACCTATATTTTACTGTGACGGTTGGCTGACGCTACATTTTGGCCCCATAAAGGAAAGCCGGAGGGGACCAGGACCGGAGCCACCGGGAGGAGTGGACTATTACTGGAGCAGTGGACTTGGGGCTGGGCTGGGGAAAAATCATCTTTTAATAGCCTTGTAACCAATAAACTGTCAACTTTTTACCTTGGGTTTTTTAGTGGCTTTTAACTCTGCTCACTCCTGATTTTAAAGAACCTGTTCAGTTTTTCCTTTTAATAAGAGCCCTAGTCTCTTTAACCTAGGTGGCGTTGTCGGCAACATTTTAATTATCAAGCAGATTTTAATGTGGTTTTTTGAGCCACGTTACACACAGACATCCTTGGCACTCAATGTGTTAATAAGTTAAAAGCATAAGTTAAAAGTATAAATTACGAAAGAATAACACAAAGTTAAAAATGTTAAATTTATGTTTAAAACGCTACTAAAAATGTGGACATGAATGTACCATGTTAATGTTAATGTTTGAACTTGAAGTGATTGGTTGCGCCTTTACTGATCTGTAGATATCCACTGTGCCAACTCTGAAGCTGAATTGGTGAGTTATTGTTTGTGTGTTTGCATCCCCCCCCCCCCCCCCCCCCCCCCTGGGAAGATGGGTGGAGCTATGGGTATAAAATTTTTAAATGTATTCCTATCTTGTGTGTTTAATTAAAGCCAAGTAAGATGTTAAGAGTTTTGGCCTTAAAGGGACACTCCACCGAAAAACAATGCTGATTTATTTTGCACATCTCACACATCCGAAAACAGTTTCGCAGGCATTCATTTAGTTTGACACTTATTGAGTTGATTTGTGAAAGGTATAGTTTGGTTTATTTGAAGTGTGGTACTATGCGGTACTTGTAATGTCTAAACTTTTAATGCCACCTGCTGTGACACCCCCCCCCCCCCCATTCCCACACACACACACACACACACACACACACACACACACACACACACACGTGTGAGCCACCTAATTGACTCAGGGCTTGGAGACTCGGACTCAAATTCCCATAATCCATCACTCCCTGGGTGGCTATTCACATGCAACCACCACCATTCTGAATGAAGGACGCCACTTCGAAAAAGTAAGTCTACTATCTTTTTTTGCACCCTATGCCACAGTAGTGACATTAGATAAAACATACAATATCATGCAAAAACAAAATGCCACCTACTGAACCTTGGCCTTGAATCTTTGAATTTGAATTACATACTCCAGATTTTCTAAAGTCAACCTATATGCAAATAGTGTCATGTCAATGTGAAGTTATAAAAGCTAAACATACTACTTCCTATGACTAATTTGTCTGTTTATGCCATGCTCTTCCACAGATCAACATCACTTGCAAAGTAATCAAACTGGTAAAACCCACAACTGAAGCAACAACCTGAGCTGGCACCACCATGAATACAACAACCTTCCTCCTCATTGGCGCAACTGGAACCATTGACCTAGCTGTGTGGGGGTACTGTAAACCTGACATTGACGACTGGTACCACCTGACCAACCTATCCATACATGCATACAAACCATTACATATCTGACAACCACCCCAACCACAACATCAACACCCACCACTGCACTTGAATCATACACAGAACCACCACCACCCACCACTCAAAGCATCTATGGTGAAGTCTCTTCTGCCACCGTCACAAACAAGTACTTCTGTTTTTGGCACCTATCACTACTGTAAACTTTGACTCACTCACATACAAATGTCACAAATGCAATCAACGCCATAAAACAGAAACCGCAAAACACATATCCAATTCTCTCTGTCCATCAATAACCAGGAAACATCATACACCATCCCACTCGCACTTATCACACCACTGCTTACAAAATCACCAACTCAAATGACTACAGACGAAATGGAAGAAGCTATCCTCATGCTCAATCACATCTGAGTTGACATAATAGACAAATCATAGCCCTGACTCAGACTTGACTCCAAGACTCGACAGTCCCTCCACACAGTCCAGAAACCCCGACTCAGCCCCACACAAGGACAAAATGGATTGATATATTTCTTTTTACTTTAAGTTTTTCATTTCATAAAAACTATTATTTGCAATAAAAACTTATTGTTTGAATCATATATCTGCCTCCTTTGCTGTCTTTTGTCCCAGTTTTTTATGCATTATATCCTAACTCCTTTAGTCAACCTTGAGCTTACACTTTTATTGCCAACTTGTAGATGTCCACTGTGCCCAAGCTTACCCTTTTAAAACATCTGAATAACAGACAAGTAACTTGTTAACTGATAACCTATTAAGCCACTAACAGTTTGACTTAAAGGGTGATTTACACAACCTGAATATTAATCTTGTTATACCTATACAGAGACACTATGAATGTACCATGTGGAGTATCTAGTAATAGTTAGGATTTTACATTAATTTCAAGACAAATGGTTCAAATTCTGGCCTTGTGCTTATGCACACCAGATTTATGACTACCACCACTACTACAAAAGCATTGGCTTTTCATTGTGACAACCAATTACTTAGATCACCATTCAGGAACAGTTTGTTTAATCCTTCCCTCACTGAGCACATCTATAACCATGATCAGAAGTGTACAGTAGAAGCAGCCCACTATCTTCATCCAATGGACTCGGAACACCACAAAAGCAACACCTCAGTAAGCTGTCCACTCATGGCTAACACATCTAAGCTTATCAGGAAGCTAGGATTTGAAATTATGACAGTTTGCCTAGAAAAAGTCCATTGCTTAATAAGCCTCTTTGACAGCCACCAAATGGCTTACCACCACCACTGCTACTTACTACATATTACTTGCAAACTTGGTACACTTGTGCACATATCAACTCTGACTAAATGTGCAATTCAGTGTCTATATTATCTGACATATAACCCCCAAGTCACCAGAAGCTTGGACCCCGCATCGCCGCTTGCGGCTATATTTATTATTATTATTATCATCAATACCAACTGTTCTGTAACACCCAAGATCATCTGATTATTATTATTATCACCCACATTATTTATTTTAATTAGGGTTACATTAATGCAGGCTAATAATTGTACATTAATGTAGTAATAATTGTAATTGTTGTAATAATTATTACAAATAACAGCAACAAAGAATCTATAGCAGACCCGTTTCTGCTCTGGAGTAGACAGAGAGACAGACAGCTGAAACTAACCTAGGCTATGATTCAAATAATTCTAAATTAGCTCAGTCTCCCATCTGTGAATTTAATTTAAAAATCAAGCAACATTATCATGCAGATTACTGACTAGTAGGCTATAGTCTATCAATCTGACAGACAGACAGACAGACAGGCAGACAGACAGACAGACTGTCACTGGATGCAGAAATTGCGCAGCTGCAACGAGAGAGAGGGAGAGAGAGAGAGAGAGATGGCAGAGACGGGTTGCAATGTTCGTTATTGATAACGCCCGAAGAGGCAGATTTTTAAGAGGTTAAAACGTTACATAAACAGCCTAAACTAGTCTAAAATAACAAACCAATAACACAACTCCCCAATACAACCCTGACAAACTTTAGAAACAGCGTTTTAAATCGTAGAGTAGGCTAGTCTATAATATAGCCTACCATTTCCAAACCCGTTTAACTGGCAACGTGAGGAGCAGAGGAGGGCTGCACGTGCAGCAGGGAGCAGAGTGAGAACGCAGAGCAACAGGCTGTCAGCTCAGTTTCACTTTTGTCACTCTAACTTCAAGAGCTTCAAAAGTATATTTAGCGGTCGAATTTCACAATAATCTTTACACAGAATGAAAGCCAAGGCTTTATTTTACTATAATCTGATGAAACCCCAAAACAGCAGAAATAAATATTATCTGATAAAATCGCGTTTTCTAGACAAACAGCCAGCGCGATAAGCGACTGATTTGGTCAGAGCAGGTCACATATTGTGACTTGGCTTACATGAAGCATTGTGACTTGGCTTATGTAACCCGTGCGTTACGACTGCATTGTGTTCTGGGTTGTGTGTGTGGTGACACTCAGGAGGCAAGAGGCAGTACTGGGTCTCAAGTGTTGTTTACTGTGTGACACAGAGCAGAGCCAATGCACAGCATTACGGTTTGTTGTACATATGCGCGGTCTCACTCCCCTCGCTGACATTCTAGGAGACTGTGATGGGAGCTGCGCGCATGCGCACGTAATGACATCGCTGCGATGGGTGCGTTTGGAAACACTACACTCTAGGGCACACAAGTAGGAGATTCACAAAGGAACTGGGGCGTTTTGGTGAAATTCATAAGCGGGATTATTATATTATATATATATTATTATATATTATATATATATTATTATATATATATTATATTATAATATATATATTATATTAACCTGTTACACTTACATGATGCATATTGTGACTTGGCTTACATGAAACATATTGTGACTTGGCTTACATGAAACATATTGTGACTTGGCTTAGATGAAGCATATTGTGACTTGGCTTACATCAGAATCAGAATCAGAATCAGAAAGGCTTTAATGATCCCCGGGGGGAAATTGGGACAAGTTACAGTAGCTCGCTCACATAACACATAGCATAAAATAAAATACACAGTAGTAATGCGATAGTAAATAAGCAGAATAAGAAGAAGAAAGAACACAACATAGCATGGGGTAAACAGTATTAAATGCGATAGGAGCAAAATAGTGGAGTACGTCTAAGTAAGCAAATACGTAGAGTAAGTATACCTTACGTGCCAATTGTCTTTATTGCACACTGACCTTATATTATTCGGCTTGCCCTATACATTACACGTGGCTCAGCCAGGCACTTTTTTCCAGTTAGCCTATCGGCTGGCTCAATCTCAGGGAGACTAAGCGTCTTGCTCTTTTAAGAGAGGCATTAAATAGACCAATGGCCACAGGCAGGAATGATTTCCTGTGCCTCTCCGTGTTGCACCTATGTGGAATCAGTCTCTCACTGAATGTACTCCTGTGTTTGACTAGCACGCCGTGGAGTGGGTGCGAGTCATTGCTCATAATGGAGCGTAGCCTGGATGATGTTCTCTTCTCTGACACCGCAGACAGAGATCCCAGATCCAGCCCCACAATGTCCCTGGCCTTACGGATCAATTTGTTGAGCCTGTTGGCATCCGCTGCCTTCAGCCTGCTGCCCCAGCACACAATAGCATAAAGGAAGGCACTAGCCACTACCGACTCATAGAACATCCTCAGCATGGTCCAGCAGACGTTGAAGGACCTCAGCCTTCTCAGAAAGTAGAGACAGCTTTGCCCTTTCTTGTAGAGTGCATCAGAGTTCTTAGCCCAGTCTAGTTTATTGTCAATGTACACTCCAAGGTACTTGTAGTCCTCCACTATGTCAACACTGACCCCGTGGATTGAAACAGGGGTCACCGGCCCGACCCTCCTCAGGTCCACCACTAGCTCCTTTGTCTTTGACACGTTGAGCTGCAGGTGGCTCTGCTCACACCATGTGACAAAGTTGGCCACCACATCCCGATACTCATCGCCGTCGCCCTCTCTAATACATCCCACTATCGCAGAGTCGTCAGAGAACTTCTGAAGGTGGCAAGACTCTGTCTGGTAGGTGAAGTCCGTGGTGTAGATGGTGAAGAAGAAGGGAGAGAAGACCGTCCCCTGTGGTGCTCCCGTATTGCTGACCACTCTGTCTGACACACAGTTCTGCAGGCGCACATACTGTGGTCTGCCAGACAGGTAGTCCACAATCCAGGCCACCAGGGGGGCATCCACTCCCATCGCCGTCAGCTTCTCACCCAGTAGAGCCGGCCTGATGGTGTTGAAAGCACTGGAGAAGTCGAAGAACATGACTCTCACAGTGCTGGCCGGGTTGTCAAGGTGGGTGGGCGCGGTTGGTAAGGTAGATGACCGCGTCCTCCACTCCCAGTCGGGGCTGGTAGGCGAACTGGAGGGGGTCAAGGGATGGTTTGACCATAGGCCTGAGCTGCTCCAGGACGAGTTTCTCCAGGGTCTTCATGATGTGGGATGTCAAAGCTACCGGCCTGTAGTCGTTGGAGCCACTGGGTCTTGGCTTTTTCGGTACAGGAACGATACAGGACATTTTCCACATCACGGGGACCTTTTGGAGACTCAGGCTCTTGTTGAAGATCAGCTGTATCACACAGCTGGGGGGCACAGGCTTTGAGCACCATGGGGCTGACGCCATCCGGGCCAGCTGCTTTCCTTGTGTGTAGTCTCATAAGCTGATTCTTCACCTGGTCCGCTGTGATGGTCAGCGTGGGTGGGGGGGGAGTGGCATCATCAGCTCTGAAGCCCTTCGGGGGGGGGGGGGGAGGGGGGGGTGTGGCCTCGTCACTGGGTGACGGGGTATAGCCTGGGGGATGAGGGGGGGGGGGGGGGAGGTGGGCCATCAGCCGGAGCCAGAGGGAGAGGGAGGGGGGGGGGAGCCGTGTGGCGGGGGCTGCTGTTTGTATGGTGCAGTCAGGAGAGTCGGGGGAGGGGGCCCCCGGGCCAGCTGTATCAAATCTATTGAAAAACAAATTCAATTCGTTGGCCCGATCAACCCCCCCCTCCACCCCCCCGCCACCAGCTTTGTTGAAGCCAGTAATGGCTTTCACATCCCTCCACACCTCTCTCATGTTGTTCTGCTGGAGCTTAGCCTCCAGCGTCGACCTGTAGCACTCTTTAGCCACTTTGATGTGGCTAACATCAAATGACATGAAACATATATTGTGACTTGGTTTAAATGAAGCATATTGTGACTTGGCTTACATGAAGCATATTGTGACTTGGTTTACATGAAGCATATTGTGACTTGGTTTACATGAAGCATATTGTGACTTGGCTTACATGAAGCATATTGTGACTTGGCTTACATGAAGCATATTGTGACTTGGCTTACATGAAGCATATTGTGACTTGACTTACATGAATTATATTGTGACTTGACTTACATGTAAACATATTGTGACTTGGCTTACATGAAGCATATTGTGACTTGCCTTACATGAAGCATATTGTGACTTGACTGACATGAAGCATATTGTGACTTGGCTGACATGAAGCATATTGTGACTTGCCTTACATGAAACATATTGTGACTTGGCTTACATGAAGCATATTGTGACTTGACTTATATGAAGCATATTGTGACTTGCCTTACATGAATTATATTGTGACTTGACTAACATGAAGCATATTGTGCCTTGGCTTACATGAAGCATATTGTGACTTGCCTTACATGAAGCATATTGTGACTTGGCTTACATGAAGCATATTGTGACTTGCCTTACATGAAGCATATTGTGACTTGGCTTACATGAAGCATATTGTGACTTGACTTACATGAAGCATATTGTGACTTGGCTTACATGAAGCATATTGTGACTTGGTTTACATGAAGCATATTGTGACTTGGTTTACATGAAGCATATTGTGACTTGGCTTACATGAAACATTTTGTGACTTGGCTTACATGAAGCATATTGTGCCTTGGCTTACATGAAGCATATTGTGACTTGCCTTACATGAAGCATATTGTGACTTGGCTTACATGAAGCATATTGTGACTTGGTTTACATGAAGCATATTGTGACTTGGTTTACATGAAGCATATTGTGACTTGGCTTACATGAAGCATATTGTGACTTGGCTTACATGAAGCATATTGTGACTTGCCTTACATGAATTATATTGTGACTTGACTTACATGTAAACATATTGTGACTTGCCTTACATGAATTATATTGTGACTTGACTAACATGAATTATATTGTGACTTGACTTACATGTAAACATATTGTGACTTGGCTTACATGAATTATATTGTGACTTGACCAACATGAAGCATATTGTGCCTTGGCTTACATGAAGCATTGTGCCTTGGCTTACATGAAAAATATTGTGACTTGGCTTACATGAAACATATTGTGACTTGGCTTACATGAAGCATATTGTGACTTGGCTTACATGAAACATATTGTGACTTGGCTTATATGAAGCATATTGTGACTTGGCTTACATGAAGCATATTGTGACTTGACTTACATGAAACATATTGTGACTTGACTTACATGAAGCATATTGTGACTTGGCTTACATGAAGCATATTGTGACTTGGCTTACATGAAGCATATTGTGACTTGACTTACATGAATTATATTGTGACTTGACTTACATGTAAACATATTGTGACTTGGCTTACATGAAGCATATTGTGACTTGCCTTACATGAAGCATATTGTGACTTGACTGACATGAAGCATATTGTGACTTGGCTGACATGAAGCATAGTGTGACTTGCCTTACATGAAACATATTGTGACTTGGCTTACATGAAGCATATTGTGACTTGACTTATATGAAGCATATTGTGACTTGCCTTACATGAATTATATTGTGACTTGACTAACATGAAGCATATTGTGCCTTGGCTTACATGAAGCATATTGTGACTTGCCTTACATGAAGCATATTGTGACTTGGCTTACATGAAGCATATTGTGACTTGCCTTACATGAAGCATATTGTGACTTGGCTTACATGAAGCATATTGTGACTTGACTTACATGAAGCATATTGTGACTTGGCTTACATGAAGCATATTGTGACTTGGTTTACATGAAGCATATTGTGACTTGGTTTACATGAAGCATATTGTGACATGGCTTACATGAAACATTTTGTGACTTGGCTTACATGAAGCATATTGTGCCTTGGCTTACATGAAGCATATTGTGACTTGCCTTACATGAAGCATATTGTGACTTGGCTTACATGAAGCATATTGTGACTTGGTTTACATGAAGCATATTGTGACTTGGTTTACATGAAGCATATTGTGACTTGGCTTACATGAAGCATATTGTGACTTGGCTTACATGAAGCATATTGTGACTTGCCTTACATGAATTATATTGTGACTTGACTTACATGTAAACATATTGTGACTTGCCTTACATGAATTATATTGTGACTTGACTAACATGAATTATATTGTGACTTGACTTACATGTAAACATATTGTGACTTGGCTTACATGAATTATATTGTGACTTGACTAACATGAAGCATATTGTGCCTTGGCTTACATGAAGCATTGTGCCTTGGCTTACATGAAAAATATTGTGACTTGGCTTACATGAAACATATTGTGACTTGGCTTACATGAAGCATATTGTGACTTGGCTTACATGAAACATATTGTGACTTGGCTTATATGAAGCATATTGTGACTTGGCTTACATGAAGCATATTGTGACTTGACTTACATGAAGCATATTGTGACTTGGCTTACAGAAGCATATTGTGACTTGGCTTACATGAAGCATATTGTGACTTGGTTTACATGAAGCATATTGTGACTTGGTTTACATGAAGCATATTGTGACTTGGTTTACATGAAGCATATTGTGACTTGGCTTACATGAAGCATATTGTGACTTGACTTACATGTAAACATATTGTGACTTGGTCTACATGAAGCATATTGTGACTTGGTTTACATGAAGCATATTGTGACTTGGTTTACATGAAGCATATTGTGACTTGGCTTACATGAAGCATATTGTGACTTGGCTTACATGAAACATATTGTGACTTGGTTTACAAGCATATTGTGACTTGGTTTACATGAAGCATATTGTGACTTGGCTTACATGAAGCATATTGTGACTTGGCTTACATGAAGCATATTGTGACTTGGCTTACATGAAACATATTGTGACTTGGCTTACATGAAGCATATTGTGACTTGCCTTACATGAATTATATTGTGACTTGACTTACATGTAAACATATTGTGACTTGCCTTACATGAATTATATTGTGACTTGACTAACATGAATTATATTGTGACTTGACTTACATGTAAACATATTGTGACTTGGCTTACATGAATTATATTGTGACTTGACTAACATGAAGCATATTGTGCCTTGGCTTACATGAAGCATTGTGCCTTGGCTTACATGAAAAATATTGTGACTTGGCTTACATGAAACATATTGTGACTTGGCTTACATGAAGCATATTGTGACTTGGCTTACATGAAACATATTGTGACTTGGCTTATATGAAGCATATTGTGACTTGGCTTACATGAAGCATATTGTGACTTGACTTACATGAAGCATATTGTGACTTGGCTTACAGAAGCATATTGTGACTTGGCTTACATGAAGCATATTGTGACTTGGTTTACATGAAGCATATTGTGACTTGGTTTACATGAAGCATATTGTGACTTGGTTTACATGAAGCATATTGTGACTTGGCTTACATGAAGCATATTGTGACTTGACTTACATGTAAACATATTGTGACTTGGTCTACATGAAGCATATTGTGACTTGGTTTACATGAAGCATATTGTGACTTGGTTTACATGAAGCATATTGTGACTTGGCTTACATGAAGCATATTGTGACTTGGCTTACATGAAACATATTGTGACTTGGTTTACAAGCATATTGTGACTTGGTTTACATGAAGCATATTGTGACTTGGCTTACATGAAGCATATTGTGACTTGGCTTACATGAAGCATATTGTGACTTGGCTTACATGAAACATATTGTGACTTGGCTTACATGAAACATATTGTGACTTGGCTTACATGAAACATATTGTGACTTGGCTTACATGAAACATATTGTGACTTGGCTTACATGAAACATATTGTGACTTGGTTTACATGAAACATATTGTGACTTGGCTTACATGAAACATATTGTGACTTGGTTTACATGAAGCATATTGTGACTTGGCTTACATGAAGCATATTGTGACTTGGTTTACATGAAGCATATTGTGACTTGGCTTACATGAAGCATATTGTGACTTGACTTACATGTAAACATATTGTGACTTGGTCTACATGAAGCATATTGTGACTTGGTTTACATGAAGCATATTGTGACTTGGTTTACATGAAGCATATTGTGACTTGGCTTACATGAAGCATATTGTGACTTGGCTTACATGAAACATATTGTGACTTGGTTTACAAGCATATTGTGACTTGGTTTACATGAAGCATATTGTGACTTGGCTTACATGAAGCATATTGTGACTTGGCTTACATGAAGCATATTGTGACTTGGCTTACATGAAACATATTGTGACTTGGCTTACATGAAACATATTGTGACTTGGCTTACATGAAACATATTGTGACTTGGCTTACATGAAACATATTGTGACTTGGTTTACATGAAACATATTGTGACTTGGCTTACATGAAACATATTGTGACTTGGTTTACATGAAGCATATTGTGACTTGGCTTACATGAAGCATAAGGCTGGCTTTACACGGTGAAACTTGCACGCAACTAGTTGCAGGTTGCAAGTTGCATGCAACCCAATTTTTCATGCAACTTCACAGTTACACAAAGCAATTCAAAAATAATCAAGTCTCATGCAACTTGGCAGTTTCTTCCAGCAAAACTAGCTAGCTAGATTGGTCATTTTTCATCTATTGTATCGTTTTCTTCTTTTTTCAAGTGAGAATTGTCATTCTGTATCTTTGTATTGTATTTCATATCGTTTTCTCGCTGGAAAATATCAATTTGGACTCGGAGGTGTTGTATCGTTTTTTTTCCTGGCTCTGGCTAGCTGGTTGGCTAGCTAGCTAGCTACTTTTAGATAAAATATGGCTGTCCCGGGCCCCGAGAATAGGAAGCGAGCTATTAGTGCTTTAATACTCATGGATATGTTGGAGGAGGAGGAGGAAAAAACATGTGAAAAAAAGGTTAAACGTATGTGGGTGAAGGACTGGCTACTTAAAAGACATACCAGTGGATCGTTTCACACTCTTTTCAAGGAGCTTGATCCAATGAGCCTCCGGTGAGTGCATTGTTATTATTTTTCTCAAATTGATTGATTCAAGGAAAATAAATAAATAAATAGCTCGTTGTTGCCACCTTGTGACAACACTATGAAATTGTAGCTTGATAGATAACTGATTATCATTAAAACATATACAGTATAGCATAGCATTGAACAGTTATGTGATCACTATACTTCACAACATGTTAATATTATTATTTTTAACCCATGTAGATCCTGGCTCCGCATGGACCAGAATACATTCAATGCTCTACTAAATATGGTTGCACCTCACATCACAAAAACAGCCACAGTGATGAGGGAGCCCATCAGCGCTGCAGAGAGACTGGCTGTCACCCTCAGATTTCTGGCAACAGGGGAATCATATGCATCTCTCTCATTTGCATTTCGAATAAGTCCTCCTGCCATCTCTGCCATTGTAATTGAGACCTGCAATGCAATCTTCAAGGTATTTTCCCCCTCACAAGTGTGCTAACAGAGAGATTGCTGTGTATACTGTATGTATACCGGGATGTATATCTGACTTATAATGATCTGTCTTTCCATCTATGTGCACAAGGTCCTGAGTCCAGTCGTCCTCAAAGTGCCCAGCAGCAGGCCTGAATGGAGAGCAATTGCCCAGGGCTTTGAGGAACAGTGGCAATTCCCCAACTGTTTGGGGGCACTGGATGGGAAACATATTATATTGCAGTCGCCTAAACATAGCGGGTCTCATTTCCACAACTACAAGGGCACCAACTCAGTCGTGCTCATGGCTTTGGTGGATGCAGACCTGAAATTCATTTACGTCGATGTGGGCACCAACGGCAGAGTCAGTGATGGTGGCGTATGGAACAAGAGCAACCTTGGGACAGCTCTCCAGAGAGGGACCCTCCAGCTACCAGACCCAAAACCTCTGCAATCCAGGACCACCAGTGCCTTATGTGGTGGTAGCTGATGAAGCATTTGCCCTGAAGACAAATGTGATGAAGCCTTATAGCAGAGCACACCTCAACAAAGAAACCAGAATTTTCAACTACAGGTCAGTTTTTCACATTAACTTGACTGTATTGTAGTAATTGTGTTAGAAATGTTATTTTTTATGACCTGGATAATTGTGACACTGATTTTGTTTTATTCAGGCTTTCAAGAGCGAGGAGATGTGTGGAAAATGCCTTTGGCATCATGGCCAATCGGTGGAGGGTGTTCCACACAGTTATCCTCCTGGAGCCAGAGAAAGTCAGGGATCTGGTTCTTGCTGCTGTGGCACTACACAACTACCTCCGGAGCCAAAGGACCACCCGTCAGGTCTACACCCCACCTGAGCTGATGGACAGGGAGGACGTTGTCAGTGGAGAAGTGATCCCTGGGGAGTGGCGTCTGGATCCAGCAACGTCTATGGTACCTGTCAGATCAGCCTGCAACAACTACACCACAGCTGCAAAGGAGGTCAGGGAGGAGTTCAAGAACTTCTTCAACAATCAGGGTGCTGTCAGCTGGCAAGCAAACCTGAACCACTGAAGACATCAGAGTCCTGAATCCTTTGTGAATAATATATGTTAAACAGCAGTATTACTAAATTGTATGTATAAACAGTATGAATATATGAATTTAAAAAAGCAGTATCGACTACAAAGTTGTTTCTTTTTGTTTTGTAATTTCCCTCGTGCTGTATTGCTGCTATGCTGATACAGTAAACTGATGCTGGTAAACACCTGTTTTACTCTGGAAAAAATAAATAAAACAATCAGCATTTTGGAAAAAATAATTTAATAAATAAATACATTTGAATACAAAGTGTTTAATACGTATCACATACAAGAATGAACCTATTATCGTTGCAGAAGAGGAGACATGTGGTCCTGGACGAGCTTGCTGCTCTACTCAGTCAACGTTACATTTAATTTTTACTCTTCACCCATATCCTTAAACAGGTGTTTCAACATAACCTGCTGAATCTCAGCTTTGCAGAGCTGCCTGTTCCGAAACCCTATCCCCTTCAGAGTGTCAGCAACATATTTGCCAAATGAATCAGTGGGATCTACTACTGTTGGCGGCTGCAGAGAACTAAGTATGGTACTATAGATTTCCATCTTGGTGGCATCAATCTCTTTGTTATCATCAGCTCTTCTTTTCTTTATTTTTGGTGTTGGTGCTTCAGGGGTTCTGATGGCATCACTGGTACTTGGATCGCTGCTGGCAGTGGTGTCCCCATGATCCTGGTTGCTCTCTTCCTCCTAAAAACAATATGTAAATATATAAAATTAAGTGTAATCCATGTAAAATTAAGTGTTCAGTGGTGGCTGTGTCAGGACCATGTGCAGAAAGGGCTTCAAGTAATGTTAATAGATCTGAGTTGTTATCTCCCCAAACTAGAGCTGTTTTGAGAGAGAGAGAGAGAGAGAGAGAGAGAGAGAGAGAGAGAGAGAGAGAGAGAGAGAGAGAGAGAGAGAGAGAGAGAGAGAGAGAGAGAAAAAAAAACAATACTTCTTGGGTATATATACACCAGAATATGTCTTCACCTACTCACCGAGGGTGTCTCCAGAACATGGCTGGGCTCCATGTTGTCCTGGCTTGGCCCGGCTTTAAACACATCCTTCAGGAACTGCATCTGGCTGAAGTGGACCCAGCGTGGCACATATACAGCATCAGTCCCAGCACCAGATCGCTGTGAGCCTTCCACTTTCTTGGCCTCACGGTTGAAGATGGTCCTCAAGTTGTGAAACTTGTCTTTAACTTCTTTGCCTGTTTAAATAAAGTTAGATCACATAAGCTGGATACAACCAGCAATGGCAACTAAATGGCTATTGGCTACTTGCTGTGAAGTATGATGTATTTATTTATTTAACCATTTATTTGAACGTGGTTCTTGTCTGTTTGTAGGCTATCCTTTGTTTGTTTAGCCTACTGATGCACATACTGTATATACAGTATAGCCCTACGTTGACCAAATGGAATACAGTGGTATTTCACATCATGTTTCAGATTACTGGCTATCTTGGCTAGTGGGCTATCTTTTTGATTACTTTTTCCACACATCACATTTGTAAATAAATGATAGCCACCATTATAGCCACTTACGGTTGAAGCTGATGCCTCGCTCATCCTGTCCAAGTAGAGCAGCAAGTTGATCCAGCACCGATTCTCTGTCTCCCCTTCTGTAATAGGTTTCGTCTTTTGGGTCCCAAAGGAATCTCCGCTCTGTGTAAAAATTAAGCGGGTTCAAGATAGGAACAGCAGCATATTTGAGAAGATTCATTGTTAACAAAACAGAGAACAAACGTTAGCAAAACACCCGCCATGTTAACGCTAAGCTAACGCGCTCGCGCTAACGCTAGTGTATTGGTAGCCACCGGGGCTAACTGCAAAGTAAACTAACTTTAATGTAGATACAACTACTATGTAAGCAGCTCGCTATAACAAGCACGGTAAAAAACACCAACCTTGTATGAAGTCAATGAGGATAATTTCCTTCTCAATCGTCCAAGACACCGTCTTCGGTCTTATTTGGTGCATTTTTGCTGCCTGTCCTGTCCTGCCATGGCATGTACTTGTGTGTGTTTGTTGAGACTGCGCACTGATTTAGACAGCCAGAGCCTAGTGATCAGCTGACTGGTTATCAGCATTTTGATTGGCTGTTGCATGAAACTAGTTCCACAAAGTTGAGAGCTGTGCAACTGTCGCGGCTGAGTTTCACAGAAGTTTCAAGTGAGTTGCAGAAGGGTTTATACCATGCAATTCATTTGCAACTTGGTTTCACCTAAGTTGCATGCAACTAAAGTTGCGTGCAAGTTTCACCGTGTAAAGCCAGCCTAATATGCTTCATGTAAGTTGTGACACAGACAGGACAGATAACTGACTGGACACACTTGTGACACAGACACAGGACAGATAACTGACTGGACACACTTGTGACACAGACACAGGACAGATAACTGACTGGACACACTTGTGACACAGACACAAGTGACACAGGCTATTAGCGATCTAAGGCTCACGACTAGATCCTCCTCGTCTTTCTAAGCCAATCACAATTCAAGGGGAATCAGCGTGGTTAAATCAACAAGTTTGATTATGCGAGTCTACCTAAATTGATGGACAGCCACGCTGGGCCAATCGATAGGTCTCTCTGGAAAGGTAGCAAACCTGAGTGAAATGTCCATCACATTGATTTGTAGTTTGGCTCTGGGTGGATTCAAGTTCAGAGCTTCACTCAAGGATGCAGGTTGGGTCATTCTCTGCTCACCTCCATGCAGGTGGGGGGGGGAGGGTCGGGTGGGGCTTTTCGCTCCATGGGGCAGTTGTGGAGTTTTCCGGGGAAGCGTTCTCCTAAACAACTGAAGTGATGCAGGGTGCTGTGGCTGTGTTTGCCTGGAGGGCTGCACGCATGTTTTGTGGAGTGGGGGGACTTCGCCCGACTCTCCCGCTGTCATGGGGAGTTGAGCGATACATCCCAGGTATGGCTTTCCTCCATCATGGGGAGTTGAGCGATACATCCCAGGCATGGCTTTCCTCCGTCATGGGGAGTTGAGCGATACATCCCAGGCATGGCTTTCCTTCTTGGCTTCTACCAGCAACATGAGATCAACACCAAGCAACTGCATCAGTTGTTGCTGCCTCAGCAGACAGCATAGATGTGAAGCTGTAATTCCCAGAGTATACTGTATAGCGCCAGGCTATTCCTACTCCATTGCCGGTTGTCAGTTTTCAACGCAACACAACAATATACGGCTTTGCTGCTCCACTCCGCTCAGCTAAGGTGTCCTGGCCAGATGTTGTCCCAGTTTAAAGTGTAACTTATCCCCAAAACACTTTTTTTCAGCTTTTAACCAAATATGACTTTGGGGGTGGTGTGTCAAGAATTCTGCTGAAAATTTCCACATTTGAGACCAAACTGTTACCATTGTACCATTTGTATCATTTTCAGCTGCATAAGTTCCCTCTATGGATTGAACACTGCTTTTTTTTGTGCCCTCAAATGAATGGGATATTTGGTACATAATGACGTCACGGTGGGGTTAGCACGCGGCCCACTCATGTGAAAAAATGTTTTTTTCCCCATTGATTATTACTGTAGTTCAGGCGGCGCGAGCCCTTTAAGAGCAATGCATCCATGGGTAATGCCTACTGTGGCTAATATTAGCCGCTAGTTTGTTATGTTACATGGCAGTAAAACGCCACTGAATGACCAAATTGATAGAACTTTTAACCATTTCGAGTAACACTGTTTCCATACGGATCACCAGCGTTAGTTTGTTGTTTATAACGTGGCTATATTCATAACGTTTTCTATCATATCTATCTCGTATACACTGAGAATACTGGGAGGCGGGTCATAGCTTCTCTGTCGATGATTTGATTTGACAGTTCTGGGCACTGGCGTTGGCGTTGGCCAATCCTGGCGTGTTCCACCCCCAAATCGATTGTGTTCTGTGTTCTGGCGCAATGCGAGTGGGTTTCAGGACGAAACAGTCTCGAGCCATTATGGTTAAACTTCCTGGAATGCAAGTTTAACTAAACAGTTACATGTCCTCTGCATTCTACATCAAATTAAGATATTACGGGTTGTTTTATTTTGTATGTTACATACTTATTGGCCAAGTTATGTTACTT
Source organism: Poromitra crassiceps (assembly GCF_964638095.1). NCBI lineage: Eukaryota > Metazoa > Chordata > Actinopteri > Beryciformes > Melamphaidae > Poromitra > Poromitra crassiceps. The sequence continues at coordinate 92,472,533 of NC_139625.1, read as the reverse complement.
TATGGGTGAGGAATTCTGCCAGCTAAAGAAGGGAGTATAGCATCTTGCCTGCAGAGTTTTCAAATCAAGTAGAATACCGTTTTGCAAGAAATCTGGGGGGGTAAGTCCCCCTATAAGCTGTAGATGATTGCCTGCATCAGCTGGTTGCTCTTATATTTGTGAAATATAAACAAGGCAACAAGGGAAATACAACAAGGCATTAGAGGTCATGATGCTAAAAACCCATTTCATCTTATTGAGAGCGCACTGTTGGCAAACAACTCACCAGGAACTCTGTCTCCCCCGCATTCACAGTCAGCACATTGTGGGCAATGCGCTCCATGATTGGCTTGAGGTGGGACTGATCGTACGTAGAGTAGTGCCTCTGTGTAGGGGACTGCAACACAAAAGAGGAGAGATCAACTCACTCAACTGAACCCATGTTTACTTGCTACCTTTGACTCCTTTTGTGTCTACACGGCAGGAAGTAAAACAGGTGCAAGTAAAACACTAATGAGGGTTTCCAACTTCCAATCCATTTGGGTGTTCCTGTGCCGTGGCAATAATCGATGTCTTGCTTGCACCTCTTTTACTTCTTGCCTTTAGACACAAAATGGGTGAAATTGATGGGAAGTGAAATAGTCTCATAGACTTCAGTGAACTCACCCATGGCAGATTTTCAAGCAGCTGCTGGGAGAAGCAGAGGGAGGCAGCAGCTATCTCAGAGGGCAGGTGATGCACCAACTCGTAGTCGAGCAGAGTCACATCTATGAAATAGTTTGCCAGCATGGTGGTCTCTAGGGAAGACTAGACAGACAGAGGACAATCACTTTGAGAGCCCCCGATGACATAAACACTACATACATGAAGACAGGAGACAAAATTCAAACTTTCCAGCTTCTATTCATTATAATATATATATATATGGGGTGACTAGATGGGGAGATAACAGGAGAGTGAAAGCTGTTACAAGTATATGCACTATTTATAGTAACTGAAATCCTAGTGAAATCACCCAATTTAGCTACTCATTTTGCTGGGGACTCCCCTGCGACCCCTCGTCAAGCTAACGTTAGAATATGGACTCGACATATAAAATCTCAGTGGTACTAGTGACAGGGCCGCTGGAAGTCATTTTAAGCAGGGGGTGCTGGGAGGAAGGCGGGCCCCACCGAAAAAAATTTGGACGTTTTTTTTTTTCATTTTTTGGCCATATTTAGAGGAATATCTCATTTTAAATTAACATTAGGATACTGTTGTGATGTAATTATTCAGTATTTTCTCCTTTTCTCACTCATTCAGAGCAAAGAGGGAGATATATAGCATGATGATAATGCTCTATATCTCCCTATTTGCTCTGAATACACCAGTTAACATGACACAGACTTAACATGATATAAATATTATCAGCAAACTTAATGACTAGACTAATTATTCTGATCTGAATGGCATATATCAAGAAACATTGACTCCTCTCTTTGCTGTAGAGTGGGAGGTGCATTTTTGAGTAGGCTATTAAAATAGCATGTCAAGTTCACATTTCTTTATTGCCAGATTAAACAATTCGTATTGGTTGTTGGTTGGTTCAACACAACATGTGCGTGCATGCACGCTTCTTCTTCTTCTCTAGCCTACAAGCATGTAACTTCCTTGATTGTTATTGTTGATAATTCTATTTAAATAGGCTACATTTTCATTTCCCGAAACATTCTTAAACAAGAAAGGAACATAGTGCACTGCAAAATATTTGCACTATGTAATAATTACATTTGTAAAAAAAAAAAAAAAATTGGGGGGGAAAAATCTAGGGGGTGCTGCAGCACCTGCAGCACCCCCTAGCACCACCCACTTGTAGCATTCACAGCTAGCGTTAACGTTAACGCTATCTTGGCGAAGCACTTTTTAAGTTAATCAGGGAGACGTGAATATACGAACATGAGGCAGCCTTGACTTGAATGCTGTTCAAAAATAAACATATTGGGAGTTGAAAATTAAAAACTGACTCTGTAACTAATGTCTAACATTAGTCAGGCTGCCGTGTCACCAAATCACGATGACATCGACAAATAAAGCGTCTCTTGTCTGTTAATTTGAAAATAATTGTTGTTCTTTGACTTAGGCTACCTGATCTTGGTATAAATCCATTCCACAAAAATCCCCAAAAATAACAGTAGTTGAAAGTCGGAGTCAACCAAAGGAGTCAATGAACGGAGTTCAGTTGGAATTGCACTGGTCAAGTTGATCTTCAGTGGACTGTTGCATTTCAAAGCCGCTAGCGACTTCCGGGTACAACTTTCAAAATAAAGCCATTATCGATTAGAGGTGGGCAGCAGACTGAGCAGAGCTAACGTTAGCCTCGAGTAAAACATTTTCTAGCTAAAACGGTTTCATGCTGAGTCTATGGTTGAAACGAAAGTAGTGCGAAAAGCGAGACTCGTGTATATATAAACAGAACTTCCGGTCACAACCTTCAAAATAAAATACTTAGTGGCAAAGCAATGTTGCGTTGTTTTTGGGCGGTGTGATCAGTAAGTGGGTGTGATTCATACCAGTTCCTACTGTTAAATGGAAAAATAGCGAATATTTAAACTTTTTTTAACTTCCTTATTGATCAGAAAGAAAAAATAAAACCAGACTATCATACATCTGATTTGTTTATTAATTTCACTGCCAGTTGGGTTGACACGGAGACACTACCACCTAGAGCACACATGGGCAAAATACGGCCGCCCCCTGTGTGGCCCGCGATGGAATTGCAAAAAAAAGAAAAAAGAAAATTTACAATGCACCTGAACGCAACATGCAAGATACCCGCTGAATAAGTGTCCAAATGTTCATGTCATTCTGGCCAATACTCCACTTCTGTTGTAGCATTTCAGTCTGGAATATGCAATATCTTTCAATATTCTCTATGACTAAAAGGATAAAAGTAATCTCATGTGTAAGAAATGACTGTTCTACATTGAAGTAAACATTTAAATCCTTAACTCGTTGGTTTTGGATTTATTTTGCTTCAAGTGCATTTTTGTTCTTGTGTGACCCTCAACACAGGCTTTGAGAATCCCGGGCCACTTACTGATACTTATGCTTAAATTAACCCACTCATATTCTGGTTTATTTCAAGAAAAACATTTTGGCTAATGGAAATTCTAATTGGCTGGTAACTTTAAAATCTAGCAGCCATATTGGCAGGTGGTCAAAAAAGTTAATTTCAAGCCCTGTAGGGAGAGCAGGTGGTGACATGGAGTGAATGAGAAAAGGATAAAATATTGGTGGTTAAGACTGAATAATGTCATCACAACTGTTAGTTAAAAATTAGTTATTCCTCTAAACCTGGCTTCAAATGCCCCCAAAAAAACATACTTACTTTAGTCTTCTAGGTCCTAGAGGACTAAAGTAAGTACGTTATTTTTCCACAGACAGAAGCATAGAGCATAGTGCTACATCTGCAGAGAGCAACATCAATAAAAGTGGGCACATTAGACACACACACACACACACACACACACGCACGCACGCAGGCACACACACGCACGCACGCACGCAGGCACACACACACACACACACACACACACACACACACACACACAGAGAGTCCATGTAAATGAGTATAAGGAGTTATAAGCATGACCTGGCAGTAACAGCTGACGCCACTCTCTCTCTAGAGCAGTGGTTCTCAAATGGGGGTCCGGGGACCCCCAGGGGTCCGTGGCAGTTTGCCAGGGGGTCCGCGAAAAGTTTTCAGGAAAATAAAAATAAAAACGTTTTTCTTTTTTTTAGCAAAAGCTTCATAGTTCATCGAAAATATTCTATGCTTTAAATCTATAATGGTTCATGGATTACATTCTAATCTAACAAACCTATCGATTTAAAAGTCAAGCACGTTACCGTGGAAACAATTAAGCTTAGCCCAAAATCACAAATCAGAATGAGGGGGTCCCCGGTATATTTTCTATCTTGTAAGGGGTCCTTGGCTGAAAAACATTTGAGAACCTCTGGTCTAGAGGACACTAGCTCAGACGGCTCTGGTTCAGACCCTCAAGCTGCCTTCACTTGTCACACCAAAACCCCGTAAATTACAATTAGGCTACATCACTGCAGGACAGATACAGCTAGACACAAGTTGTGATGTCATTATTCAGTCTTAACCAACAATATTTGATCCTTTTCTCATTCACTCCTATGTCACCAGCTGCTCTCAGGGCTTGAAATTAACTTTTTTGACCACCTGCCAATATGGCTGCTACTACATTTTAAAGTTACCAGCCAATTAGAATTTCCACTAGCCCAAATGTTTTTCTTGAAATACACCAGAATATGAGTGGGTTAATTTAAGCATATGTATCAGGGGGTCACACAAACAAAAATGCACTCTTGAAGCTAAATAAATCCAAAACCAATGAGTTAATTATTTAAATTTCTACTTCAATGTAGAACAGTCATTTCTTACACATGATATTACTTTTAGCATTTTAGTCATAAAGATTATTGAAAGATATTCCATATTCCAGACTGAAATGCTATAACAATAATAGATTTTTGCCCATGTGTGTGTAACCGGCGTGTTTTTCCTCTGCGTTGTGTTCTGGTTAAGATACATGTGTGGCGACATTCAGCTGTGGGAGGATCAGCTGTTGAGCCTACGCGCTGTCTACGTCCTACGTCACTACGTCACTGTGTTTGTGTCTGTCGGAGAGTACTGCTGGCGTCGAGTATGGCTGCCGCTTCTTCGTCTGACTGTTTGTCTTTTCCCTGTTTTTGTAACGTTACTTTATTCTTTTATCGACTTTTGTTTTGCTCTGTCCGTCTTGTCTAACTGTCTCCTTACCCCCCCTACCTACGCTCCTCTGCTAACCGGCTGTTAGCTCCATCTGGCTAGCCGGCTAGCTAACGTCTGATGAGCTGCCCTCGGCTCTGTCCCTACTTTCTCGGCTCGTATTTCTCACCCCGACTATTTCCCTCTGCTCATTCGGACTACCACTACCCTTACCTCACTCACTGGACCCTCCGGACACCACTCTCCCTGGCCTCATTCATCACAAACGCACCTGTACCGTGAGTAGCACCGTAACGCTTGCCCTGTGCTAACGTTACTCTCACCCCACTTTCCCACCCCACTTTCCCACCCCTCCGCTGCCATTATGGGTCCCGCATTCAACTTTCTCATGTTCCTATTCTCCCTACCCCCTGTTTTACTCCATGCCACTCCCTACCTGTTTTTCCCTCAGCCCAGCTTCCCCCCTCATATCCACTACTCTTCCCATGAACTCCTGCTTCTTAATAACAACTACAGGCTCCACCATGATGCACTCATCCCCACTCGCTCTGCTGGCATCCTCCGCCGCCACCGCTATCTCCACCACAGCCCCAGACACCCCCGCCATCCTCATTCCTCCACTATCTCCAACATCCATCCGGTCTCCTACATCCATACAATTAGCTCCCACCGTCCCCCCTCCACTGTAACATCCCGCACTGTCAACCTCGACAACCTCCGACCTCTTCTGTTTGCCCCCATTACTCCACCCTCCCATCCAACCACTTTTGCCCTCCTCAACACCCGATCACTCAACAATAAAGCCCCCCTCCTGCATGAACTAGTACTGGACAACTCACTTGATTTTCTCCTCCTCACTGAAACCTGGCAACAACCTGATGACTTCTTCTCCCTCAACCAATCATCCCCCCCTGGCTTTAATTACATTTCTAAACCCCGTCCCTCCCGCCGTGGAGGTGGCCTTGCAGTAATATTCAACCAGAACTTTCGGACTTCAGAACTCATCCTCCCCACTGTCTCCTCATTTGAATCACTTGCCTTCAAAACCTGCTTCTCACTGACTGTTATTCTCATCTACCGGCCCCCCAAACCAAACCCATCTTTTTTATCTGATCTGTCTGAACTTCTCACAATTGCCTCATCCCTCTCCTCCCGTCTACTGCTCCTCGGCGACTTCAACATTCACATCGACTCACCAACCTCCAAGTTCACCTCTGAATTCACCACCTTACTGGACAACTTCAACCTCACCCAGCACGTCACTTTCCCCACCCATGTCAAAGGCCACATCCTCGATCTCGTCTGCTCCCTCAATCTACCAGTCCACAACATCCATCCGTCCCCATTCCCTCTGTCAGACCATAGCATCATCCAGTTCACTGTCCCATCCCCAACCCCACGTCCACAGATCCTCAGGCAAATCACCTTCCGGAAAATAAAATCAATTGACCCCCTCCAACTCTCCGATCTGATCTCCAACACTCTCCCCCAGGAACCTCCCCCCACCTCACCTGATGATCTCACAAACAACCTCAACAACACACTATCTGCTTCCCTCAACCTGCTGGCCCCTCTCAAAACAAAAACCGTCTCCTTCACCACCTCTGCACCTTGGTTCACACCTCAACTCCGCACACTCAAACAGACCGGCCGCCAATTGGAAAGACTTATCATGAAAACACCACTCACCGTTCACCTCGAAGCCTACAAACTCCACCTCTCAACTTACAAAGATGCCCTCACTGCCGCCAAGTCTGTCTATTTTTCCTCCATCATCAACGATCCCAGCCGTAATCCCAAAACCCTCTTTTCCACCGTCAACAGCCTCCTCAAGCCCCGCACCGACGCCTTCCCTACCTCCTCATCTGAACAATGCACTGCTTTCCTTCACTTCTTTGCTGACAAAATCACCACCATCTACCAATCACTGTCCCCTCTGTCCCCCCCAGCTGCCCCTACCCCTGCTTCTCTCCTCTCCATCCCGCTTGCCTTTCCTAGCCTCCCCCCCCCACCGCCGTCTTTTCCGGTTCACCCGTCACTGCCTCCACCGTCTCCAAACTCATCAGCTCATCCAAACCCACTACCTGCTCCCTTGACCCCCTCCCCACCCCCCTTTTGAAATCATGCCTTCCTGTCATCTGCCCCTACCTCACAAACCTCTTCAACTCCTCACTCTCCCATGGCACTGTCCCCTCTGCTTTCAAAACTGCTGCCGTCACTCCCATCCTCAAGAAACCTGGTCTTGACCCATCCTGCCTCAATCACTACCGGCCTATCTCCAACCTCCCCTTCCTCTCAAAAACCCTGGAACGCATAGTAGCCACCCAACTTCAACACCACCTGCACTCCAATTACCTATTCGAACCCCTCCAATCTGGTTTCCGCCCCCTCCACAGCACTGAAACAGCACTCCTTAAAGTCTTCAACGACCTCCTCACCTCTGCCGACTCCGGATCCCTCACCATCCTCATCCTCCTCGACCTGAGTGCAGCCTTCGATACCGTGAACCATAACATCCTGCTCTCCAGATTGGAAGATCTCGGTATCGAAGGTACTGCACTCAGGTGGATTCACTCCTACCTCTCCAACCGTTCTCAGTTCATTTCCCTACACAACCACTCCTCTGCTCCCTCTATAGTTTCACACGGTGTCCCCCAAGGTTCTGTACTCGGTCCATTTCTGTTCATCACTTACATCCTCCCCCTCGGTCAGATCCTCCGTCACTTCAACCTGGACTTTCACTGTTATGCCGACGACACTCAGCAGCACCACCTCCCCCCACAACCCACCCCTCTCCCACATCAACTCCTGCCTGTCTGCCATTAAATCCTGGATGCAAGAAAACTTTCTACAACTCAACAGCAATAAAACAGAACTTCTCCTCATCGGCTCCAAGTCCACTCTCTCCAAAACCAACAACCCCACCCTCACCATCGACAACACCACTGTTTCCCCTTCCTCCCAGGCACGCAATCTTGGTGTCATCATTGACCCCACCCCTTCCCTTGAACCCCACATCCGTCAAACTGTCAAATCCTCCTTCTACCACCTCCGTAACATTGCCAAAATTCGCCCCTCCCTCTCACACTCCACTGCTGAAACTCTCATTCACGCCTTCATCTCCTCCCGCCTGGATTACTGCAACTCACTCCTCCACGGCATCAACTCCACCCTCATCAATAGACTCCAACTGGTTCAGAATGCAGCAGCTCGACTCCTCACCCACACCAAATCCTGGCACCACATCACCCCTGTCCTCAAAGAACTCCACTGGCTTCCCATCCCCTACCGCATCAACTACAAAATCCTGGTCATCACTTACAAAGCCCTTCATAAACTGGCCCCCCCTTACCTCACAGACCTCCTCTCCCCCTACCAACCCTCCCGGTCCCTCAGATCCTCCTCAGCCGACCTCCTTTCCACCCCCAAGTCCAAACTCCGCAGCTTTGGGGACAGAGCTTTCTCTCGGGCAGCTCCCAGACTCTGGAACGCCCTCCCCCAAGAAATCAGAACATCAGAGTCCCTCACAGTCTTCCACTCCCGCCTCAAAACCCATCTCTTTTCCACCGCCTTCCCTTAGTCCCTCTGCTCCCTCCCCCCATCCTTGCTTGTGTGCTGTCTCTGTCTACTGTCTTGTCCCACCACTATCGCCCCCCCCCCCCCACATAGTACTCAGTGTTTAGTGTAATCTCTGTCGTTATATGTTCACTAACGTCTCCCCCCGCCCCCCCCCAGTGTTTAGGTTTGTTTAGCCTATTGTAAAGCGTCTTTGAGCCCTGGAAAAGCGCTATATAAGTCCCATCTATTATTATTATTATTATTATTCACAAGTCAAGAGGCAGCAGTACTGGGTCTCAAGCTCTTTACTGTGTTATAAATACAAACAATAAGCTGTTCCATACACTGATACAAAATAAACAAAAAGCAATAAATAATAACGTTTACTCAGGCGGAGATATCGCCGACACACCTGTGGGCTGTACCACGAATGTTGTATAAGAAGATCCAGGATCTGTCCCTTGATCTGGTTTAGCTAAACCAGATAATTGCCAGCTGGATTTTCGTTAACTCGTACTACGAAGATAGTTCTCCACTCGTTAAGTGGAACCAAGTTTTTCTAATCAAGCTGAGAGCTCGTGCACATGCCCGTGAAAATGCCCGTGGACAGGAGCTCGTGCCCGCAAAAGAGGCATGGTTTTTAACAACTGCCAATCACAATGCAATATGGACTGCTCCAACTTCTACAGCGCCAGACACGCCTATTTCCTCATTCAATCAAAGCGCAAATCGTGAAGCTTTACTACTGTCAGAATCAAAATCTGCGTTGGATATTATTAGTCTGTTCCCGAATGACTGTCTAAAGTTACCACTTTTATTCACATCAGTAATTTCTTTGAAGAGCGGTTTCTGCCTCCACGTACAGTAGGCTATCTACAGCAGCTCAATTCACCCTCTCAATAAACTCAATATAACCTGCATGTCTATTTCCAAAGTCCATAGGCGTTTTTAGACCATTTAGGCTCAATGAATAATAATGATCTTATGATGTGTTTGGTCGCACTGATGGAATAATTCCTATAGGCTAATCAATAAAAAAATAATGATAATAAAATAAAATAAATGCTTCTGAACTGAATCGACACGGTACGTGCGGGCATAGATTTCATCTATAAAAAATAGCCTATTTTGTGGTCACATATACGCTATTGGCAGCAGAGTCGCATATCTCCATATTTCATACAATGACTATGCTGGAAATAATATGAAGTTCAATCACATCTTACAGGCCAAAAGCAACACAGTTGCAGCTGCAAAATGCAGGAGTAGCCTAGATATGAATCATCTGTGTGCAGGCGATCCCATATTAAATTGCTTAGATAGCCTAGTAGTAGGCTATTCTGACATATAGCCTATGACTATGTCCAACCCAACGTCAGCCTCGGCTCCATTGCGCACACGGCACCGTGCGCTTTGGAGACGTTTATGTAACCTTTTTATGCCGGTTTAGTGATATTTCTCCACTCAGCTGCAATCGATCGGCGGGGTCAAACAACGTATCTACTTGAGAGCACAAAAATGAATATATAAAAACATATTCCAAAGTGGTAAGTAGGGCTTAATTTAAATGTAGCCTGCAACAAGTGCAAGGCTTTAGTCCTTGATTAATTCAACAGGAGCCATTTTGTTTCTTTTCTTTTTCATTTGAATGCAATGTATTTTTCATATGGGGACCATATGAATGGTGACTCGCTCTTTCCAGAGAGCTGATTGGTAAGAAGGTGGGTCTTTCATGGGTTTTGATCTTATCCTCTGAACCTAACCTGCTACAAAGCAGGTTAGCCGTAGAGCATAAGTTGCTATGGTGATCTATCTCGGTAAGAAGTTAACTAGCGTCGTGGTATGGCAAAACTAGGGTTACACCTGAAGTTACCTCGCTAAGCCACTAATCTTGCTTCGTGGTACGCCCCACTGGCCTCGTTGCCATCTTCCCATCCGACTGTCTCTGGAGCTGTGCGCAGGGCCGTAGCTAGAGGGAGGAAAGTGTGGACGATTCCAAGGGCCCTTGACTGACAGGGGCCCTAAAAAAATGAACCGTAGGGAAATTTTGAATAATCATCTCATGTTAATAATAAAAGACTCCTGTTGGACTCCATATGTGTATCAATATTCTTTCTAGTCATTAGTTTAGTGAGAGCATTTCTTTGTTCACTGTGGTGTATTCAGGGCAGAAAGAGAGCATGATGATTCAACAGGGCAAGGAGAGCTGGTATAGGTGATATAGAGGTGATTGAGAAAAGGCAAATAATGACATTACAATAGTCTCTAAGCTGAGCTGAATATTCATTTAAAGGAGAATTTCGTTTTTTTTTAACCTGGACCCATCTCCTGGCATTAATTATGATTTGGTCACTCACCCAGCGATCCCCGCGGCGTATCTGGGCGTCCTAGCGTTGTTTTGAGATCAATAGCGTCCAAGTCAGTCGTAAAGTGGAGTTGATTTGGGGCCAAGTGGAAGCCTGTCTTCCCTGCATCTAAATAGCTATTTTTCTCCCCTTTTTCGCCACATATCGCCGTAATCTGATCCGTCAACATCCACCACAGTGATATTTCCCCCCAGCCTATTTCCTGGTCTCTCCCAGGGACCAAATTAGCTCAAACGTGATCTGGGTCACCAAGTCTCCTCAAGTCTCGTGAAGTCCCGCGATACTTTACTGCCTGCTTGGGAATACCTGAGATCACCGCTGTTGCTCACACAGTACTCCGCACGTTTGGTCAGGATACACACAAAAGAATAGCTCCCTGAAAGATTTTGTGAAATATGGCTGAATATTTTTCTGATAACGAGGATATGGACGATGACTTTGTCTACGATGGCCGCCCTTATTTATTCGAACCAGAGTATACAGCTGAGGAGATGATAGAAATTGAAGAGCGTGGGAGAGACGAACAGCTGGCCAGAGAACAACAAGCCGCCGCCGCCGGCCCTACACGACTGAATGACAATTGGTGGTGTCGATCATTGCAGACCTCTGGCCACCGAAGACGAATGTCTCTGTTGCATCGAGTGGACCCTGAGGCCAGATCTAGGAGGTCTGGATGTCCCTGAGGATGCTGATCCATCGGGTCAAATACCACAGTGCCTGACTACAGATGAAGATTTTCCCTCGTTGATCAACAGGGCTGTCCTCGAGGCTTTTTTTCATGTCCCGAAAATAAACTGGAAGACCCATCCAAGACCCGCAGGACCAAACGGACAACTTTCCATTGAGTAAGTTCAAATATCTATTTCCAAGCATGAGATTTATTTATCCTCTAATTTCTGATTGATCAATAAATCGCCGTTCTAAACTGTTTATTCTGTTCGTCTCTTCTAATCAACTTTATCCTTTGTTCTCCTCTATCGTTTCGCACTAGCCTACAAATGATGTATTTACATGCATGATATATATTTCTCCTCGAATTTCAGATTGATCTGAAAATCAACATTATCAACTGTTTATTCTGTTTGTCTCTTCTAATCAAGGTTTTCCTTTCATCTTTCGTTTCTCCTAAAGGCAGTGCAGACTTGTTGCCTACCGCGTTGTGCTCGAATGGGCACTGAGAGGACAGCAGCTCGGCCATAAAGTCAGGAGAGTCTTGCCCAGCTGTATCGTCACTGCGATCCGAAACAAGTATCAATCTGCAACGGGCACTTATGTGGGTTTCACTGATGCTGAGGACATCTTCAACGATTTTTAGAAGTAATGTCCCCTCAAACGTATCCTACTGTGACTCAATAACTGAAATTTGTAATGGACTATGATTACAACCCACTATACACAACAGGATAACTGGATGCATCCCATTCAATCTGGATATTCCCAACTGGATATTCCCATTTTTTCTATTATGGCTAGAATTCAAAAAACAGAAGGCATACACTGTACTATATCATAGGCTATCCTGTATATCAATGTTATGATGTATTTACTAGCCATACATTTCAAGGATTGTAACATAACTGTAAAATGTCAATATTCACCCATATAAACAAATGTTTCTCGCACAAAGTTCGTTTATGATGTCTTTCTTTAGAGGGAAAAAATTGAACATACAATAGTCAAAAAAGAATCAGGTATCCATCCATTGTATTCATTTGGACATATATCTAAATCGATCCCTAAACAATTAGATATCTAACAAGGCAGAAAATAGGAGAGATATTCCCATGACAATCCTTCTGTCATCCTGTGTACATTTTGTTAGAGCGAATGGATAGTTGTTTGCAAAAAACATGGATCCTGAATATCAATGTTATGATGTTGTTACTAAACATACATTTCCACGATTGTAACCTAATTGTAAAATAGCAATATTCATCCTTAGAAATAATTACGATACTTGCTCAAAGATATTTGGTGTGTATTTATTTAGAGAGAACTAATTGAACATTCAATAGTCATAAAAATAAAGCAGCTATGCATCCATAGTATTATTTGGGACAAATATCTATCCCCAAACTATTAGATATTGAAAAGGTGCAGAAAATAGGGAAGATATGCCCATGACAATCTAACTGGACATTTGGTTTCAGCTAATAAGGTTCAGCCCTGTAAGCATTTCTGAACTGATGACTCCGTCTGGCATGCAAATCTGCTAGATCTGGTCTGTGCATTGGAGCAATCTACGCCGGGGTCTCCGCTCTGTGCGCGGCTCGGTGTAAACCACAGCTGGATCATCTTTCAACACCAGTACACGCTGCACCAGGTCTCGGCGGAAGTTCTGCGTTGTTGCTTCAAAAAATGGCTTCGCAACCCATTCATGGCTTTGTCTGGAAAAGACATGCTTCCATCTATCTTCCCCTAGTAAAAAAAAATAATAATAATAAATATTAGTTACAAGTTTTCTTTATTTCTTCGACATATACCGGTTTCCGAAAAATGACACAATAACAATGAAAATATATGCTAGTTAGATATGTATCTCTACCAAGCCCATCACAATAGTTACCTTGCTTTGTAGTAGCCTGGGATCTTCCTACGTTTTCATTGTGGTCCAGGATGGCCAGCTGGGTACGGGCCCTCATTGAGTCGTAGTGGAAGTGTAGCCTCTTTGGAGCGTACTTCAACATCACAGAATGGTACACCTCAAGTGATCCTGAGGGTTGAAAGACAGAGAACCACATATGATAGAATGTATTACTTTAGGTTTTGCTGACAGTCTTGCATAGGTTCTATCATTCAAAGTTGTTATTACTGTGTGTTGAACATCTATAGGCTGTCTTTGTGTGCGTAATGAAACCTTTCCAACTAACTATAACTGAATAGCTGAGTAGTCAAAGTTAGTGGGCTGCAATCACCCCCAGCTGACAAAAAGGGTGAACTAAAATGTAGAATTTGATATTTACTTTTCTTGACTGTGAAAAAATCATACCTGTGTGTTTGAAGAGTGCCATCTGCCTCAAATCTCGCAGGAGATTCTTATCCTCCACAATGAGTTGCAAGGCTTTGAAAGCAGGGGAATCAGCTTTCAGCCACCTCCTCATCCTCTGCTGCTCCACTGTCATGGGAGGGTGATGGCAGGTGAACTCCACACTGTTTAAAAATAGACTAAAGACTTTTATGTTTACCGTCGCCTTTAACTGCTGACAGCTACTATGCAAACCCAATGAGTCCTCTATAAGTTTTAGCTCTTTCTGCAACTGCTGCGCCTGCTGCCTATTGCACTTTTTTATACTCTTTTTTTTTTAAAGTTTTGTTGTGATGCTTTTAAATGTCCATTTTATTTCTTCTTTTGGTTTATTTTCCTGTAATACACTTTTTATACTCTTTTTTTTAAGTTTTGTTGTGATGCTTTTAAATGTCCGTTTTACTCTCTTCTTTTATTTTATTTTCCTGTCAACCATTTTATGTGAAGCACTTTGAATTGCCTCTGTGTATGAAATGTGCTATACAAATAAACTTGACTTGACTTGACTTGACTTGTTCTCCTCCCATCGATGGACACCACAGATGTGATGCTGCAGCGAGGTCCAGCGACGAACACATTCCTACAGAAATCAGAAGGGACACATTTATAGTTGAATTAGTTATAGGGGGGTAATAAACCTATGTTCAGTTGTTGTTTGTGACATTATGAAAATAGGTTGTCATAAGTAGATCAGAAAGTGAAACCCTTTATACTCTTTTCATCCTCCGTCACGTTCCCATTTTTCCAAAAGTGACATTACATGTCTTTCTTAGAAAGCAGAAATAATGTATTTATTACCTCCTGATCACCATGGGAAGACTCGCATGACCAGTACAGGTGATTTGTGGTAGACTTTAGCCAGAGCATGAGGTCTTTCTGGTCCTTCTTATTAGAGGCAGCCACAAGCTTCTTCTTCAGTCCTGAGCAAAATAGAAGAAAAGTTATCAATAAACACACCCGGAAAATGAAATAAATGTAGTAGGATAATGTTGATCCTAAACGGAATCTGTTTTTCCTCGCTAATTATGTACTCATGTAGTGAATAACATTGTACATTATGTCTCCATCACTACTAATATGCAATCTATTACCCATTTTATGAAGGTTAGAAAGGAGAACTTATTGTCGTATACATTGACTTGCCTTTGCTGACATGCCAGGTGTCATACTGTATTCATGGCGGATATTTGGATAATCCTCTCTCATGATTTTCCTGATGGACGGCGATCTGTCTGTGGTCATCACACCAACATCCACCCCCCACGCCAGCAACTGGTCCAGGCCTCTCTGGAAACCCACGGCTTCCATAGCGACAGAACTTGTAGCTTCTGAAACCTAAGACGTGAAGTCTTGTCAATAAATGTATTGTATGTGCGTTGTTGGACAAATTAAAAAAAAAAAAAAATTAAACGGATCTTGAATGTTGTACTTTACCTGGACCAGTTCCACATGAACTATTTGCTTGGTCGCGTCATCTTGGAATGAGTAGGTGGAGTACTTGGCACTATATCCTGGAAATCAATACAAGGAGACTGCGGTGAGCAAGGATGACTGCAAATACTTACATAGACATATTTATGATATGATTCCATAAAGTCTATGATGGATTACATTGTTATGACAGTTAGACAAAATTTACCTGGACTATCACATCTGGCATCGCCACAGAGTTCGACCTTCTTCCCGGATAGTGATGATTGACAGAGCCGGGAAATGATCAATTGTTGTTCTCTGTATGCTTGCTGTATGGCTGGGATGTGGTAGGTTTTCTGCATGGCGTAGAACTGTGTTGTCTTTGGGATTGGAACATTGAGTAGACCTGCCCAGTCTGAAATGTCAGTGTATGTGGCTCCTGTGAAGACTGTTGAGGCGCTGATCAGCAGGTTATTATCTGGCATGCCTCTTCTGTTGGGACAAGATTGCCACTGACCAGTGTGATTGCTGTCGCAGGTCCAACTAATTTTAATTTGGCTGCCTCTGGAGTTGATTACTCTGTTTGAGATCATCGATTCACACTTAGGCTCGTGGCACTTTATGAATAGTTGCAGGAGGGCAGACTCGTTCACCAGCCACTTCTTCTCCTCCCATGCTTCTGGTCGGTCGCCACGAGAGCTCCCAGATGCAGACGTTGTTCCTGGACTGGAAGGCGAGTCAGTACTTGGTGGTGCAAAGCTGACATCTGAGGGATCCAGGTCCAAATCCCCAAAGCTCATGCTGAGGTCACCAACTGCAGCTTCGGGTTCTAGTTCACTCTGGAGAGAAACGGGAGTGGTGGAAAGGATAAGAGACTGCTCAATTGTCCTGATTTTCGATTTATTTATCAAAGTAAAATATACAATAGTAGTATTCTATAAATGATGTAAGCTGGATCTTCTTTTATTTTTCCTGTTTTTTTTAGATAAGAAATGCTAGCCTGTCGACTCACATGGATATCTGGTTCACTGCCAGGTTCCGGGTCAGTCGGTGGAGCGGAGGATGTCGAGGCAAGCTGACACAGGATATCTGTTTTTGAGGTAGACGGGGCCTCATCCTAGAAACACATAAATAAAAACAATACACATAGTGTCAGTGTAGCTAGGAAGGAGGGATGATGAAAACTGACACAAATCATTGCAATTCATGAAAGGTGTTGGAACTGCAGGGCTTACCACTGATAGTGACCAAGTAGGAGGCCGGCCAAGATAGATCCCACTGAGTGACCGCCTGGTCCGCGGGGTAGGCGTTGAGGGACTTGTGAGGACTAGAGTCACTGCTGTTGTGAGATCTGGCCCAACTGATGCAGGTTGATCCTCGTCAGCACTTGGTCGAGTCTTCGTAGGAGTGGACTGAGGCAGAGCTGTAAAGTCTACCTCTGGTGGAGAGACCTCACCACTGGCTTTGTCCTAAATGGTAATCAAATAGAAAAAGAGTTGTGGGCACAGCCTTGTAACAAAATGCATATCATTACTACTCTGTTTTCACTAGCAAATTGGAGTTATCAGGTAAGAGGCCTATAATTGCTGGGTATGTCTTTGGTCTTCAACAGGACAAAGAAGGTGGAGTTACACAATATAGCATCTGCAATGCTTGAGACTATTATTCTATTAGTCTTTCCTGGTTGTGTTTATGACTCATGAATGCAACACTCCGTGTGTACAAACACACACACACACACTCTTGATATGCTATATGTGTGTATGTATGTGTGTGTGTGTGTGTGTGTGTGTGTGTGTGTGTGTGTGTGTACACACGGAGTGTTGCATTTTGGATTCATCAACACAAGCAGGAAAGACTAATATAATAATACTCTCAAGCATTGCAGATGCTATACTATTGTGTAAGTTATCTGCACTATTCTCAAGGAAAAAGTTTGAACTGGAGGAGGAAAACATGGACGCCTCTTTGTGTGCCCCCCCCCCCCCCCCCCCCCCCTCCCCCTCCTCACCTACTTCGTCCTGTTGGATAACAAAGACATACTCTGAAATTGTAGGCCTCTTACTAATATTCTATATCTATAGGCTGTATATCTAGAAATATATAGATATATATGTCTATCGACATATAGAGATACATTGAGATATATACATAGGCTATAGGCTATATATACACTATATACACGGGCACACACACGCACACACAAACGAACAACCAGAGACACAAAGTAGGCTACTGTTTGGATCGATACATACCTCCATTGTGTCCGGTACATACTCCACTCTTGGTACAGCATTCCTCTTCAAAGTAGTACCCGTTCTTTTCTTGATGGGGTCTCGAGTCCAGAATGGCCCACGGTAATCCTCAGGAGTAAAATGTGCACTGCAGACGCGGAGGTCGGCTTTTACCAGCTCTGCGTGCTTTGTGTTTGGGTCCCTCTGGAGGACGACTAACCATAATTTCGCGATATCCATATTATGTAGTGGAAGTCTGTGGAAGCTGAGCTGTGTCCGCCTCATCTTGTTGGTGCAATTGGGATATGCACAAAATCGAACCACGTTGGAAGATTTCTACAACTATTCGCAAAAACACGTGTGGAGCTATTCTTTTGTGTGTATCCTGACCAAACGCGCGGAGTACTGTGTGAGCAACAGCGGTGATCTCAGGTATTCCCATGCAGGCAGTAAAGTATCGCGGGACTTCACGAGACTTGAGGAGACTTGGTGACCCAGATCACGTTTGAGCTAATTTGGTCCCTGGGAGAGACCAGGAAATAGGCTGGGGGGAAATATCACTGTGGTGGATGTCGACGGATCAGATTACGGCGATATGTGGCGAAAAAGGGGAGAAAAATAGCTATTTAGATGCAGGGAAGACAGGCTTCCACTTGGCCCCAAATCAACTCCACTTTATGACTGACTTGGACGCTATTGATCTCAAAACAACGCTAGGACGCCCAGATACGCCGCGGGGATCGCTGGGTGAGTGACCAAATCATAATTAATGCCAGGAGATGGGTCCAGGTTCAAAAAACCGAAATTCTCCTTTAAAATGAGATATTCCTCTAAATTGGGCTTCAAATGGCCAAAATTTTCCCCCGCCTCCGTGGGCCCGATGTGATATCCTTTCATGGGGCCCAAAATCCCTGGCTACGGCCCTGGCTGTGCGCATGTGCACAAAGCGACGTCACCAACGTGGGTGCGTTCACACACATCAACAACAGAACACATTCTATTACATTCGCACACAAAACGAGGAAAATGGTGGTGTTTGGTTAAATTCATACGTGAACCACGTTAACCCGTTACATTCACCCCTCCTGAATTTCACCAAAAATATCCTGCAATAAAGCTTCACTTCCACACCAAGGACTGTGTGTAAGACACTCCCCAATCTCGCCCCCTGGACCAGTTAGCAAAGATCTTATCTTCGAGTTCAGTTTGAAAACTATCCGTAAAACAGATTAAAAGGCATGACAGGTTGATCAGACCCCCAACCCTTTCAGAACATAGGGGTGCAGCCTACACCCCACTACACGTGGTCCCTTTGGGCTCATGTGACCGTGTCCCCCTTAACACACATCCAAAACATCTTCTAGCTATCTAATAGCTACTTTAGCTTCATGCTACACCATATCCTGCGCTTCGCCAACATACCCCATGTAACGAGTTTCTGCACGGTCAGGGTTGGGGAGTAACGGATTACATGTAACGCCGTTACGTAATCTGATTACAAAAAAACGGTAACTGTAATCTGTCACAGTACATTTTAAGATGTGTAATCTAGATTACAGTAACGGGGGTATAGTAACGGCGTTACAGGCGGGATTACATTCGCCCTTGCCTCTTCATTAATTTTACAAAATAACAACAAAAAACGGTGTAGCCTATGTGCTGGTGACTGACTGTGACGAGGACGAGCGAGGCGGAGCAACAGCAGCAGCTGCAGGCAGCATTCATGATGACAGAGGCATGCCTCCTCCCACGAGTGCATTCACGTCATGGAAATATAACAAGCATTTCACTTTTACGTTTGCTCAGTGTTTAGACAGATCAAGCGTCTTCCACATGGATTCTACTGAAAATGATATTTTCAGTAGAATCCATGTGGAAGGCGCTTGTGTGTGGGGCTGTCAGCTGAACGTTACGAGCTGACAGGCAGTGGAAAATCTGCATTTAATTTCTCCGCTGGACACCCGTGCTGACAAACGCTGCTCTAGTCTGCATGGGGCGAGAGGTTTTAACTTTCACTTACGGCTGGGACACACATCTTGCGTGTACCTACCTAGTGCGTGTGCGTGTGCGTGGCGTGCTGGCTGCGGCTGGCACGCCCGCGGCATCCACACAGGCACAGGCTGCTGCGCGCTGCTGTCTGTCTGTCTGCCAACCAGGGGCGTTTGTAGGTCCTGAAGACATTGGGGGCTTTAGCCAGGTACCCCGACGGGGTACCCCCCCACTTAAATTTTTTTGGTTTTTCCAATCCGTAAATACCCATGTTGTGAGTCATTTGAGATGAATACAGAAGAACAAGATTAGTGGGTCTCAAAGTGAGGTCCAGGGACCACCAGAGGTCCTTGATAGGGTTCTGGCGGGAGTCCACTTAGCAAATTCATGAATTGATAAATGTCAGCATTAGCCTCTTTCACTTACAAGAAGTTCTCACCACCTCCCCTCCTCATCCTCTGGTCTGGTCTCCTCAACTCTGCTCTCCTCTCCTCTGCTGTGGTCTGGTGTCCTCTGTTTTGCTCTGCTCCACTCCCCTCAGGCTGAGATGAGAAAAAAACAAACAGAAAATATCAGTAGGCTATGCAGGACCAAATTATCAGTTACTATTGTCATAGTGTGTCATTACATAATGTTTCTGCTTCACTCCTCACCACCTCCTCTCCACACGACCTCATCATCTCACTATGAAATTATTCAAACAAATGACATGCACCAACATGCACAGCATCACAGTAGCTACAACTATGAAATTATCTTATGTTATTTAGTTGTTTAGTTGTGAAGATATTTTCTGAGATAAATGGGCCTTGATGCTCAAGGCCCATTTATCTCAGAAAATATCTTCACACAGAATATTATTAACCATACAACCTACAACCTACAACCTACAACGCTAGCATCAGCATGAAGCCACAGCCATCCAGCCAATGTCTATAGAAGCTAACGTTAGCATGACTGTCACAATAACAATGCCTTCACTTCACAGTTACATTAAACAAAACCACACATCACTGCTTCATTAAACCATTACAACAAACAATACCTTGTTCCCAATTCCAGCTAGGCGCTTTTGATTAGATAAAGAGGTTGAAGAGCGACATGTGTTTTGCGACCGGCCGGTGAGCACACCTTACGTCAAGTAGCGTAGATATAACATCACTACGTCCGCTCTAAGTTTCAAAATAAAAGTACCATATGATACAAAAACGGCACCATCAGAATTTAGGTTTACAGGAAGCGTGTACCTTAATAAAATACCTTCACAGGAGTTACTGGGGGGGTTCGTACACTCTGACTGAGTTGGTTTCTTCCATGATGCGTCATCATGGGAAAAACCAACTCGACGGGGGAAAGAGGGGGGTTTCGCTGCAAGCACTGACTTGAGAGGCTGTTCATAACCTCCGGGGCTAGGAAAAAAACATCCGGGGCTCTAGACCCGGAAGCCCAGGGCTGGCGACGCCCATGCTGCCAACTGTCTTCCTATAGAGTTTACCTTTTATTAAATTTGCTATAAACAATACAATGATGATTTTAACTGAAGATCGCTTGGGCTCACTTCGTAATCGAGGCAGTATGATTTGTGTGTGTGTGTGTGTGTGTCTGTGTGTGTGTGGTGGGGAGGGGAGGAACGAAGCCACGTTGTAGCCTATGTGGTTTTCAGAGGGCAGGAGAACTGCAGCTGTGAGCTCAGCTCATCCTCCCGTCTCAAATCAAAACGAGCCTTGATTGGCTGTGGCTGCCCCTGTAAAATATAATTTTAATGTCTTTTTGTGTCTATTTGTGTAGAGACACGCTAGAGACGCGCGCGCGGTAAAAGGAAAAATAGACGTCGTGTTTCAAGATTAAAGCAACAAGCTGCGTCTTCCACTCCACATCATGAAAAATACCCATAACGTAAATTAAAGTGGTCTTAAAAATAACTCTTGTTGTATTCTCCTTAACTTCATGTTGGTATAAACATTCTTATCTGGTTATCAATGGTAAAACATGCTTCATCTAGTTAAATAAGGGTTTTAGCCAGGACTCTTGACCAGGACTCCCTGGAAGAAGAGATCTTGTATCCCAATGGGACATTCCTGGATTAAAAAAAAAAAAAGTAATCCAAAAGTAACTGAAAGTAATCCCTACTTTACTTTTAAATAGTGGTAATCGGATTACGTTACTAAGTACAATTTTTAACAAGTAACAAGTAACTTTAAGGGATTCCTATTTAAAAGTAACCTACCCAACCCTGTGCACGGTATTCTCTATAAGCCTGGAATAAACCAAACAAAACACATATTATACACTATACAGCATCTTCATACACTCCTTCCAACAAAACACCCTGTTGTGGCTCCTCGGCTCGACCCCGCAACACCTCAACAGTCCCAGTGTCGTTCAGCCACTCTCCACCTACATCCTCGTCGCCCTCCGAGGGAAAAACATGAAGAGGTGATCTGAGGCTCCCACTCCAAGACCAGGGATCTGCAGTACGTTTCTCAGCTCTCCAGTCAGGAATCCACACAAAGACAATTCAACCATCTCGGTGAAACATGCTCATTACAGAAAACAAAACAAGACAAGTCAACAGTATGGCAAAACAACACAACAGACCCGGAACAGTTCAGAATAGGGCACGTTCACCCCCAACCAGTGTTGTAAATATAATTATTTAGCTAATAGCTAGAAGCTAAGCTAACAACAACACAGCAGTCTGCGTTGATCTGCCCCGGATGGGGTTACAGTGCGTATCTTCCCCCTTCTGTGGTTTCTCTGAAGAAGTGTGGTTTCACAGAGGGGGAAGATGGGCACTGTGACCCCATCCGGGGCAGATCAACGCCGACTGCTGTGTTGTTGTTAGCTTAGCTTCTAGCTATTAGCTAAATAATTATATTTACAACCATAATGAACCGTGATCTGACAGAAAAAGTGTCATTTAGAGAGCGCGTGCAGCATGCCCCGCACTGGCCGCAGGCTCCCGTTCTAGCCTGTTTGAGGAGACTACTCGGAGCTCAAAATCTTCCGTGGGCATCCGAATGAAGCCAAACATATTTCGGAGAGGAAAACATCATATTTTAAGCTGGAAATGAGGACCGTGGTGTAAAAAACCGAAATTCTCCTTTAAAGTTGAGATCGGAATCAATAATAACGGCAAGATTTTTGACTTGATCCTTAGGCTTCAGGGATCGAGACTCAAGGCGTACAGTGATTTTAAGCCTTTGTTCTTTGGGGCCAAAGACGATCACCTCTGTTTTGTCTTTGTTTAGCTGAAGGAAATTCTGGCACATCCAGTTATTTATTTGATCAATGCACGGGCACAATGATTCTATGGGGGCATAGTCAGCTGAGGAAAGAGTTATATACAACTGAGTGTCGTCTGCGTAGTTATGATAGGCTACTTTGTTTTTTTGCATAATTAGGCCTAGATGGAGCATATAAAGGTTGAAGAGAACGGGCCCCATAATGGATCCTTGAGGCACCCCACAAGTCATCCTAGTTAGGTCAGATGTGTAATTGCCAATGGAGACGAAGTACTTCCTGTCTTGAAGATAGGACTTGAACCACTGGAGGACCGTACCCGATAGCCCAACCCAGTTTTCCAGTCTGTCAAATAAAATTGAGTGGTCAACAGTGTCAAATGCAGCGCTAAGATCCAGTAGCACTAGAATCAAATTTTTTGGCTGAGTCTGTGTTCATTCTGATGTCATTTATGACTTTAGTAAGCGCGGTGTGATTAATATGATCTAGTGTTTACATGGGATGTGAATAATACGATCTGGTGTTTACATGGGATGTGATTAATATGATCTGAGGCCTGTACTACAAAGCCAGTTTAGTGGTTTAGCGAGGTAACTTCAGGTTTAAACCTGGTTTGGCCGTACTACAAAGCAAGTTAACTTCTTACCGACATATATTTCCATAGCAACTTATGCTTCACACTTAACCTGGTCCGTAGCAGGTTAAGTTGCAAGGATAAGATTAGACCTTAAATCCACCGCCCACGAACCAATCGAATCAGCAGTTTGGAAAAATGGCCAACCCCTTTCTGGATGAGTTTCCCGAAGGAGCACGAATTGTAATGTTGAATGAGTAATGGTAATCAATGTTAATGTTAATCAAGGACTAAAGCCTTGCACTTGTTGGCTATTTTAATTAAGCCCTATACCACTTTGGAATATGTTTTTATATAGGCCTATTCATTTTTGTGCTCTCAAGTAGCCTAGATACGTTGTTTGATCCCGCTGATCGATTGCAGCTGAATAGTGAGTGGAGAAATATCACTAAACCGGCATAAAAAGGTTACATAAACGTCTCCAAAGCGCACGGTGCCGTGTGCGCAATGGAGCTGAGACTGACGTTGGGTTGGAATTGAAATAGTCATAGCTTACATGCTGGCCTACTACATCTAAGCAATTTAATATGGGATCACCTGCACACAGGCGATCCCATATTAAGATGATTCATATCTAGCCTACTCCTGCATTTTGCAGCTGCAAGTGTTGCTTTTGGCCTGTATGATGTGATTGAACTTCATATTTCCAGCATCATTATATGAAATATGGAGATATGCGACTCTGCTGACAATATATGTGACCACAAAATAGGCTATTTTTTATAAATGAAATCTATGCCCGCACATACCGTGTCGTTCAGAAGCCTCTTTTAATTTTATTATCATTCTTTTTTTTATTGATAGCCTATAGGAATTATTCAATCAGTGCGACTAAACATGACATCATTATTATTCGTTGAGCCTAAATGGTCTACGGATTTTGGACTGAGACATTAGGCTACACATTGCTTCCACTCGCAGTTTATTGAGAGGGTGAATTCAGCTGCTGTAGGATACGTGGAGGCAGAAACCCTTCTTCAAATAAATGACTGATGTGAATAAAAGTGGTAACTTTAGACAGTCATTCGGGAACAGACTAAAAATATCCAATGCGGATTTTGATTCTGACATAGTAGTCGATGGCTTTGATGAATGAGGAAATAGGCGTGTCTGGCGCTGTAAAAGCTACGGTTCTGAGCTGAGCGGTCCATATTGCATTGTGATTGGCTAGTTGTTAAAAACCACGCCTCTTTTGCGGGCACGAGCTCGTGTGCACGGGCATTTTCATGTGCACGCGCAGTCAACTTGATTAGAAAAACCTGGTTCGAGTTAACGACTGGCAAACGAGGTTCGTAGTACAAGTTAACTACAATCGAGCTGATCTGGTTTAGACAAACCAGATCAAGGGACAGATCCTGGATCTTCTTATCCAACATTCGTAGTACAGGCTACTGGTGTTTACATGGGATGTGATTAATATGATCTGGTGTTTACATGGGATGTGATTAATATGATCTGGTGTTTACATGGGATGTGATTAATATAATCTGGTGTTTACATGGGATGTGATTAATACGATCTGGTGTTTACATGAGATGTGATTAATATAATCTGAGGCCTGTACTACAAAGCAAGATTAGTGGTTTAGCGAGGTAACTTCAGGTTTAAACCTGGTTTAGCCGTACTACAAAGTAAGTTAACTTCTTACCGACATATATTTCCATAGCAACTTATGCTTCACACTTAACCTGGTCCGCAGCAGGTTAAGTTCCAAGGATAAGATTAGACCTTAGATACACCGCCCACGAACCAATCGAATCAGCAGTTTGGAAAAATAGCCAACCCCTTTCTGGACGAGTTTCCCATCAAGGAAGGAGCACGAATTGTAATGTTGAATTAATCAAGAACTAAAGCCTTGCACTTGTTGCAGGCTACATTTTAATTAAGCCCTACTTACCACTTTGGAATATGTTTTTATATATTCATTTTTGTGCTCTCAAGTAGCCTAGATACGTTGTTTGACCCCGCTGATCGATTGCAGCTGAATAGTGAGTGGAGAAATATCACTAAACCGGCATAAAAAGGTTACATAAACGTCTCCAAAGCGCACGGTGCCGTGTGCGCAAGGGAGCTGAGACTGACGTTGGGTTGGAATTGAAATGGTCATAGCCTACATGCTAGAATAGCCTACTACATCTAAGCAATTTAATATGGGATCACCTGCACACAGGCGATCCCATATTAAGATGATTCATATCTAGGCTACTCCTGCATTTTGCAGCTGCAACTGTGTTGCTTTTGGCCTGTATGATGCGATTGAACTTCATATTTCCAGCATCATTATATGAAATATGGAGATATGCGACTCTGCTGACATTACAATAGCCTATGTGACCACGAAATAGGCTAGTTTTTATCAATGAAAACTATGCCCGCATCGTCTCAATTCAGTTCAGCAGTTTTCTCTTTTATAGGCTATTAGGATATCATTATTTTATATATGAATTATTCGATCAGTGCAACCACACACATGAGTGATAGAGATCATTATTCATTGAGCATGCGTTTCTAAATCTATGGTCTAAATAGGCTTACAGATTGTGGAAATTTATAGACTGAGATTACACATTTACATTTACACTGATGTGAATACAAGCGTCAGCTTTAGACAGTCTTTCAGCAGATTATATCCGACGCGGATTTTCATTCTGACAGGCTACATTAAATATCCGCTAAAACTCTGATCACTGCGCTTTCATTGAACGAGGAAATGGATGTGCCTGCCATGTCAACTCAGCTGTTCATAATGTGATTGGCCACAAAATAGGCTATTTTTCATAAATGAAATCTATGCCCGCACGTACCGTGTCGATTCAGTTCAGAAGCATTTTTTAATTGTATTATCATTCTTTTTTTTATTGATTAGCCTATAGGAATTATTCAATCAGTGCGACTAAACACATCATGAGATCATTATTATTCATTGAGCCTAAATGGTCTATACATACGGATTTTGGACTGAGATAGATTACACATTGCTTCCACAAAAGACTGTAGATAGAGAGCTATAGATAGCCTACGAAACCGCTCTTCAAAGAAATTACTGGTGTGGATAAAAGTGGTCACTTTAGACAGTCATTCGGGAACAGTAATAATATCCAACGCAGATTTGTATTTGCGGTTTCATTCAATGAGGAAATAGGCGTGTCTGGCACGGTAGGAGTTGGAGCAGTCCATATTGCACTGTGATTGGCAGTTGTTAAAAACCACGCCTCTTTTGCGGGCACAAGCTCCAGTGCACGGGCATTTTCATGTGCACGAGCTGTCAGCTTGATTAGAAAAACCTGGTTCGAGTTAACGAGTGCCAATCGACGTTCGTAGTACAAGTTAACTACAATCGAGCTGATCTGGTTTAGACAAACCAGATCAAGGGACAGATCCTGGATCTTCTTATACAACATTCGTAGTACAGGCCCCTGGTATTTAGATGGGATGTGATTAATATGATCTGGTGTTTACATGAGATGTGATTAATATAATCTGGTGTTTACATGGGATGTGATTAATATGATCTGGTGTTTACATGGGATGTGATTAATATGATCTGGTGTTTACATGGGATGTGATTAATATGATCTGGTGTTTACATGGGATGTGATTAATATGATCTGGTGTTTACATGTGATTAATATGATCTGGTGTTTACATGGGATGTGATTAATATAATCTGGTGTTTACATGGGATGTGATTAATATGATCTGGTGTTTACATGGGATGTGATTCATATGATCTGGTGTTTACATGGGATGTGATTAATATGATCTGGTGTTTACATGAGATGTGATTAATATGATCTGGTGTTTACATGGGATGTGATTGATAGATCTGGTGTTTACATGGGATGTGATTAATATGATCTGGTGTTTACATGTGATGTGATTAATATGATCTGGTGTTGACATGCGTTGGCGCATGTAAATCGATGTAAAGTGAACAGCTGTGTGACATCATGCCCAAAAGTGAGGAATACAGTAACGGGTGTGCCAACTCTCGCATTGACCGTGACAATTACTTGACACCTCTCACATACAGTACTTCTCACACACCACTGTGAAAAATAAATTCATATTGTAATCATACAACCTAAAGCCTAAAGCGTGAATGATGCAAGACATGTCACACAGAAATGAGAGACACGGAAAAACGTTTGACGAAAAAAAGGTTTGGAGCTTTTATAGACTAAACGTTACTCCGTGCGGGTTTCTCGTTGCCGGAGTGTTGAAAATCTCCACTTTGTCCGCGCGCCATACGGTAGTTAGAGAATCTCCTCCTCTCCTAATACATCCATGCTGCTGCCCTGCTGCAGCAGGCAGGAGTCAAGACAGAGAGAGGGCATCATGGGCATGCACAGATGAACGCAGCCAGAGAGTAAACTGTTCCATCGTTTAAGGTTTCAACTAGCCCTCTGCAGCCCATTGAAATGTCAATGGGTTTGGGCTTGTTTAAATCGATTGAGGTGTTTATATGGAGCATTTTTAATCGCTTTGGGCTTTTACACCTATTTCAAACTGATTACTAGGCCCATGTAAACGTGTCTACTGATCATGGTTTCTGGAGTTTGCAGCAGCACATTCACCCATCTGATGTTGCTCTCAGCGGTGTTTCCTTATTAAATTATGGGCTGAGGCCCAAAATGTATCAGTAGACTCACTGTTCATGGTGAGTACCCATATGGGACGTCCCAACATGAAGCAGTTTGGGCTCATCATCTGGCTTAGCATCATGCTTTACAGAAACAATTCAAACGGCTATTGAGGGATCAGCCGAGCAGCATTTTGGTCAACAAACCGCGTCACTGGGTGGCAAATGGAACCCTATGGAGCGTGAGCTTTGGGAGGCTTGAGTGTCTGACTCTAGCCGGCTGACTCTGTTTACATTTTAAAAACTGTGACAGTTCACACAACTTTAACGCGACATGTATATAATATTATACATCAAACTCTTGAGCTACTTCTGCTCTCACTCAGAATGTCAAAATATAAAGCGATGTGATGTATAGTTTTTGATATATTAACGTTTGTTTGGCACAACTCATACTAGTTAACTGGCGCGGGGTTCCGCATTTCTGGGTGGCAACTGACAAGTGACGTCACGCTGATTCATCCTATAGGAAATGTTAGGTCAAGTTTTGAAATTTTAAGCCATGAGCTATTTAATAGTTAATACACAGTGTCATAAGATGTACGCACAAGCGGACACGTTGGTTTTGTAAATTTCATTTTTGTCCTGTGGCGGTGAAGATCTCTCTTTTTAAAGCCTACTGTACCCTGCTGTATACTGCCCACTTGTGGCGGTACTGCAGAAGAGGCAGCATGCAGAGACTCACAGTGGCCTATAACAGCATGAGGCTGCTGCTTAAAGCACCAAGAAGCTGTAGTGCCAGTCACATGTTTGTAGACATAAGTGTAGCCACCTGATGTCTGCAGCTGTAATACCAAATCTCAGTTACAGATGCATGTGCAGATTATCAGACTCTGCAAACAGCATTATTTTAGCGTTAACCAACCCTGTTTTGAGCTCTGTTAGGTTCTCATCCAGACTGTGGAACCACTGGTGTTTTAGCCTGTATGTAAAAATGACCATGGTGGAATATCTTGTAATGCCTGTTTTATAATCTGTTCAATCCATGTATGTTGTGTTCTTTCGTTTTTCCGTTTCAAAACCAAATCGGAAAAACCAAATAACGGTTTCGTTTTTTTTCTTTTTCCGTTTTAAAACCAAAACGGACAAACGGAAAATCCAAAAACGAAAAAATATGAGGTTTTTCTGTTTTAAAACTAAACGGGAAAAGGGGAAAATCAAGTTTTATTTGTTTTGTTGTTTTCTTTCTGTGATATTTCAATATTTTTTTAACCCCCCGTGAATGCTGGGAAAACGAGGAGAGGAGGAGGCGCATGCGCGACATTTCCGCGGAAGTTTCAGTCTCAGAAAACAGGAAGAGAGGAGTTGGATGGTCTTAAGTTTGCTTGTTACGTTTTGACAACTTATTGCAGTTATGGCCGCACTTGAACCTTATCATAACTTGATCCACGAACTGTTTGACAGTGGTCAAACACACTCCGAGATCAGTGCCGCTCTGCAGCTTTCTGGTTAGTAACGTTATTTTGTTATTTTTTATCTTGTTTAACCCTAACCCTTTTTATGTTGTCCTCTCCATGTGGCTATGCTTTCAAACTTATATCAGCTAAAACAGATGTTTATGTAACGTTACATTAACGTTAGCTTGCAAGCTAACGTTAGCTTTCAGCTGTTATATTTGAGGCAAACCTGCCGCTCATGTTGTGGTGTTGTACAGTATAACGTAGCGACTAGCTAGCTTGTCTGTCTGACCGTCTGCATGTCTCTTTGTCTGTCAATCTGTCTCACTGTCTGTCTACCTGACTGTCAGTCAGCAGATAGACAGACAGTGAGACACACAGTCAGTAGTCTACCTCAGTCAGTGACTAACTGACTCTGTCTGCACGACTGTCTCACTGTCTACCTGACTGTCTGTCTGTCTACCTGATTGACTGTCTGTCTGTCTGTCTGTCTCACTTTCTGCCTGTCTACCTGACTGTCAGTCAGCGTCTCCCTGACTGACTGTGTGTTTCGCCGGTCTACCTCACTGACTGATGTCTGTCTGCCACTGACTGTCTGCCTGACTGTCACACTGGATGTTATGTAATTTAGTGTATAGCTTTTGTTGCTTTGAATTTGACATTAGGCTAGGCATGACAATTGAGGCCTCTTTTAGGTCTGTGACCTCTGACCCCTTTTGTTTTTGCCCATCCTTAGTCTTCTGCACGGCCCAGCCACCATCACAGTCTTCATTACCAGTGTCAGGCCCAGTCTCCTGAAAGGTTCCGCCTGTGTCGTTGGTGTCCGGGCCATCGTCCAGGGTTGCTCCACCCTTCGGCCCAGCCTCCTGGACACCCTCTACACCTGTTGTGCCTGTTCGTCGCTGCCCAGGCCACATCACCTGCTCACTTCCTCCATGGCGCGACTACTTAATTTGAACTATACATCAACTGACACTTAACCAGACCAGCTTGTGATTTGTGTATCTGTTTCAAATAAATGTACCATTTGAAGGGGCAGCTGTTCAAAACCCCAAGCTAAACGTCCTGGACTCAATCTCAGAGAATCCTTCACATCACCTCTCACCATTGCCAGTTACACACGTCATTAGTATCCACAATCAGGATTTAATTACCCCACCTCAATCTATGCCCCACCTTCATCCTTTGCAGTGTTCCTTTAAAGGTTCTGTTAATCTATTTGTTCTCATGTGTTCTATTGATCACACTCAATAGAACACACTCTAGGCCGTGTCAGGTCACTCCACCCTGTCCACCCTTTTGGTCATCGGTCAATTGATTATTATACAAAAGGTAGTTCTGGCAGGAGCAATTTGAATAGATGATGCAGAGTTGGGACAAGACAGTTTGGTCTTTTTTTATTTATTTTTATTTAACACGTTCACTGCCGTGGACGAGTTAACTCTCGTCCCAAAAAAGTTGGGACGTGGATCAAAGCCCCCTACATCCCCTATAAAAATATGGGAGCCACCGAACGTGTACAACCCATTCCACCGACCCACTAAGTGGCGACAGTGCTCTCCAGACTAGAGAAAGCCGAGCAAAAACAGCAGGAAAAAGCGTGAGGAAACCATTCTCATGAGAATGGTTTGGCGAAAACGCTTTCGCGCTGGGAGCTGGCGCACAACGGTGGGGGATTCCAAAAATAGACTCTGGGTGCAACACACTTTGAAACACGCAGCAGAAAGCCCAGAATCGCACGCAGCTTCATCCCAGCTCACAACCGAAACCCCAGAAACGAACGAGCCCGATCCAGACTCGTGCGACGAGCGGCCGCCAGGCAGCACAGACAGGCAGCAGAGACTCGCCTGTGACACACGCTGCAGAGCCACCAGAGACACACCCACGGAGGGAGGAGTTTGCGGGGTGCTGTGGGGGTGCTGTTATATTGGAGGAAATTACTGTTCAGAACTATTGTTTAGATGTCTGATGTCTCACTGATGCCAAAAATAAATGGTTAAAGTGACTGTTCTGCCTGTTCTATCGAATTTCACAAAAAGGCATTTATCTCAGCTTTCCTTTTCAGACGCTGAAACCATGCTGTATTCAACTGCTAATGCCTACATAACTACTAACTCTACAAACTAACTCTTTTAGACAGAGAAAGCACACATTCTATTAGTTCTTTTGAGATATTTTGTGTTCACAAAGTCCTAGCAGAAAATAATCCTCGGCTCTTGAAAGATGAGCCAGAATCCTCAAAAAAAAACTTGGCAGAAGCTACCTACTGTATTGTAAAAACTGTTGGCAGTGAATGTGTTAAAAGGTTTACATTTCCTAATATGTATTATTGCCGCATGTATTTCATATGCTTGTTCCCAATACACCTGTCAGGTGGATGGATTATTTTGGCAAAGTTCAGACATTCCCTTGGAGAGAGACAGAGACGCTGGTTCAAGGAGTTTTGAGCACTTGTTGGCAGTGTTGGGGGGTAATGCATTACAAAGTTTGCAAGATTACAGTAATGCATTACAAAGTAATGCATTACTGTAATCACATTACATTTGTCTGTAATAGCAAGTAGTCCCTAAATCCAGTAATCACATTACAGTTACTATTCAAACACTTATAGCATTACTTGCATTACATAAGTTCTTCAATTATCTGCAGGATCAGGATTGAATCTGCAGCATGATGGGAAAAGAAACAACAAACATGCAGTGCTTTTTCATGCACTCGATTAAACAATGCAACGACTAGATTGGATGGGCTGGAGGGACGGGGAGGAGTGAGGTCTTGTGTATGTCCTACTTATTGGGATATGGATTTGTGCTGATATGGGCATATGTAATGTTTCATGTTATATTGTTAACTGGCAATTAGGTGACAAGGCATCTCAGGCAATGTTGCGGAGTAACGCAAAAGTAATGTAACAAGTAGTGTAACAAATCACTTTCTCCAGGGAGGCATTACTTTTTTTAAAGTAATGTGCGTAATATATTACTTTTTTTACTGATTGTTGTCCATTGCTCTATCCCAGCATGCATCAGAAGCTGGAGTGTTGCTGAGCTCAGGATAAGAGGTTGTGACTGACCCCGTGTGGACAAGAGGTTGATGTTCGGTCAGGTTACAATTTTGATCTCTTTACATCCAGACTATGGATGCACATTGCTCATTAAATAATGACCATCAAGTATTCAGCCAAGCCATAGTATAAATAGTCTCTTATATTTGAACATGTATAACAGAAAATCCGGGGGTTCCCAAAATCTGCAATTCTCCTAACTGTAGTTTGTCTTTATTGCTCATAATTGTATTGCATCAACTGCAGTAAATGCTATCCAGTATTTTCCCATGTTTCTGTGCTTGCATGTACAGTATTTACAGGCAACCTCAGTTCAGGGACAAGGTTGTAATACTTTGTCTGGGAGTATTGATTTTTGTGACATGAAAGCTTGCTGTCAATTGCAGTAACCATTATTCTAGAAAAGCCAGTAACATTTTTGTTTTGTTTTATTTATTTGCACACAATAAAAACAGAAATGGATTAAAAACAAAATACAAACAAGAAAACAATATGCAGGTAGAGACAGGAAAGCCTAGAAGGACTTATTCTACCTCAGAAAAGCAAATAACAATCTGTTTCGTTTCTGGCCGTCCTAGCGTTGTTTTGAGATCAATAGCGTCCAAGCCAGTCGTAAAATGGAGCTCCGAGGGGGCCAAGTGGCAGCCTGTCTTTCCTGCATCTAAATAGCTAGTTTTATTCCCGTTTTCGCCACATATCGTCATAATCTCATCCCTCAACAACCACCAGACTGATATTCCCCCCGGGGCTGTTTCCTGGTGTCTCCCAGGGATCAAATTACCTAATTCGTGATCTCGGTCACCAAGTCTCGTCAAGTCCCGCGATACTTTCCTGCCGGCTGGCCAACTGGCCAACTGGCCAGCCGGGCCAGAAACGCAGCGGAGATCGCTGGGTGAGTCGTCAGATCATAATTAATGTGAGGAGAGGGGTCCAGGTTAAAAAAAAAACGAAATTCTCCTTTAAATGATCGTCTCAGATGTTTCCTAAAGTTGAGATTTCCATTGGAAGGAACCTTTTGATATATGAACTTGGCCAAATACTAAATAGTAATAGCAATGTTCCTAAATAGTAATAGCAATGTTCTAAGTCATTTACATAATATGGATTTACAGTGTAAATATGTGGTAGGTGTAAATACATTTGATATCCATTACACCTACAAAGTAACCTCATCATTCATGTTTTCACTGCAGCTGAAGGATCCTTCATTGGTAGAAGTTTTATGACTTTTGGGACCATGAAACCCTCTGATAATCAATGGTAAAATTTAGTAAATCATCATGTTTTTTTTTTCCCCAAATGGAAAAATCCCTGAAAAATGTATGAATCCAACAGCAGCACTGATCTGTGAAGTGACAGCGTAGTCTAATTTGAAGCCAATACCTTGTCAGAAAAGGGTTCCATTGTCAGATCGATACCCTGCAGCTGGAGTCTTTCCTCCAGCAGGGCCTCCAGGTTCACCGAGGTCATGAACATTTTCTTCTTTCCCTTCAACCGCAGCCGGCGGGCTTCAGAATTGGCCGAAATGGATGGACTCCTGTTCTCCTCTGGGTCCATGTAGGTGTGCATGCAGGCGCTTTCTGTGGGTAATGGCTCTCTGCATGGGTTTGACGAGGAAGGGGG
Organism: Poromitra crassiceps; assembly: GCF_964638095.1. NCBI lineage: Eukaryota > Metazoa > Chordata > Actinopteri > Beryciformes > Melamphaidae > Poromitra > Poromitra crassiceps. The sequence goes on along the minus strand of NC_139625.1, from coordinate 92,438,589 downwards.
TGCAGCTCCTCCGGGATGATCTGGCCTTTTTGCTGGGACTGTGGGGGGCGGGTTCAGGTGTGTGCGTGCAGATGTCTCCGCCCGTTTATCCATGTCTGAATTGATGCGCACAACCCCACATGATGCGCTCAGTGGTTCGGAGGGTGGAAACATGGCCGCTGGGTGTCTGGGTGTCAGATTCCGGTCTTTGGGGCTGAGGAGTTCTCTGTTCTGGACTCCTGTCAGGGAGAAGCATCTTCTCAGCAGCTCTGGTCCTGCATTAAAAGCCGTTAGCTCCACGCAGCTCCTGCTCCGAGCCCTGGCTTCACAGGCATGGTGAGCGCTCGCTGGGCTGTTCTTAGGGGGTCTTAGCGATGGTGGGATAGCAGGCAGGACTCCTGGGACACTCTTTTGAAAGGTCTTAGTAGGGCAGGGGGAGGGCGGGGTACTCGGGGGACGGGAGGTGGCTCGACTCGCAGCCGGACGAGGACCTGCTCATGGACGAAGGCGTCTTTTTGTCCCTCCCTGAAATAAACAAGTGCAGCGTGTGTGCAGATCATGCAGATTTCAGTTAAAGTGGCAGTTCGCCCAAAAAATGTAAATGCTGTCATCATCTGCTCACCCTCCCGCTTGTCGAAACAGAGGTGAAATGTGTCCATACATAACAGAGGGAGGTTGCCAGCACAACTTACTCAACTGAAGTCAATGACGACTGGTTGTTTTCTCTCCAGTTGTGCTGGTAACCTCCTTGTGTAGTCTGTTATATGGACAAACTTCACCTGTGTTTCAACTTGCATGGGGGCTGGAGAGTAGATGATGATGTCATTTTATTTTTTGGGTGAAGTGTTCCTTTAACTGCACATGCATTGGATGTGTTGCCCTTATAAGAAAGAAAGAAAGCAGCAGGGGTGTGGCCAGTGTTGGGAAAGAGTATATAGCCAGTGTGGAAGGACGTCCAAGAAAGATGTATGAAAAATAATTGTTCAGAGAAAAATTTAAATAAAATATTGGGAAAAAAACTAGTGTGAAAAACATGTGAATGGAAATGAAAGAAGCAAGCAGTCCAGTCTGGTGAAGCATTGAGCCGTTTATTCCTCACGCTCAACCATGACAGTAGCACACCTGAGAACTGGCCAGACTGTTGTAGGGTTAGTTGAACTTTGACCTTTAGTTACGTCACACAAACTGTTTATTGAATTGATCGGAGCAAACTTTGTTCTACTCTTTTCGAGGTTTTCCTCAGTATGCATTTCAGTGCATTTACAATGATTAAAAAAAAATGCCACATTTCAACAAGTATAATTATACCAATTAGTGTTTTTTTTTTATTACTCTGCATAATGCAGTATTCAGGCACATGATAAAATATTGTGCAACAATATATTATACTGAACTAGAAAAATATACACGCAAAAACAGCAAAATCTTGAGAGAAATATACTGTACAAGTGTGGAAAATAGGCTACTCTGACATCATCCTCTCCCCACATCAGCTTAGACATTTACAAGAGCCTTCAATATACAGTCGGCACAACTCTTTGTATTTTCACTGTCCTCTAAAGACTTAACCAAACCAAATAACCACAATAAAAAGGATATAGTTATGAGTAAAAGCAAGCATTCACAGTAAATATGTACTGCAATTACGGGAAATTATTGTTTTTCAAACTATTTAAAACTCGAGTGGAAACACTTTTTTCTTTTTTTAAACTCTTGTTGTCACACAACAGTCACCATTTTCAGCAAAACGCAAAAACCACCACACGAGTCACCACTCACAAGGCCAGATGTATTTGTGAGAAGACCTACAAGCGGCTCAACATAGACATTGTACAGGTTTCTGAGAAAGACCTTTAGAGCGACGCTTCTCATGTTTCATGTCAGGACCCCTAAACTGACACAGATTAAGACACGGACCCCCATTTATAAGATTTTGTCCCAGGGTCCCCCATCTGATAAGACTTTTTCTTTTAGATGTTTTATTACAAAAAGTGTTTGAAACACATGACTGAAATAGTCATACATTCTGTCATTGTGTTACTTATGGATGGTATTATAGTGAAAATATTAAATAATGTATCCCCCTCTTTGCTGGCGAACCCCTGGAAACCCCTCAAGGACCCCTGGGGGTCCCCGGAGCCCACTTTGAGAACCACCGCTTTAGAGACGACTGGTCTGCGTGATGCAAGTAAGCTCTTTGATCCCTCAAATAATCAAGATAGAGAAGATTGTACTTTATCTCTTTTTTCTTTTCAACGCTATAGAGGGCCAAAATGGAACGTCACTTCCTGCTTCAGCACTGTACCAGAGATTTTCATCCGCTATTTATTTTTCCATATACATTTTGTAAAATGCTTATAAAAAATAGTTTTACTATTCAAACCAAACGGTTCAGATATATTTAGAAACAGGAGAGACCACATAACATTTCACTGGGACCAAAATGTTTAAAAAAAATGCGGATTTAAAGATTTTTTTTTCTTCAATGTTCTATTTTTAAGTTTTGGTCCGAGTGAAATGTTCTATGTTCTCTCTCGATTCTAAATATAGCTGAACCGTTTGGTTTGCCGAAGTAAAACTATTTTTTATAAGCATTTTACAAAATGTCTATGGGAAAATAAAGGGCGGATGAAAATCTCTGGTGCAGTGCTGAAGCAGGAAGTGACGTTCACTTTGGCTCTCTATTGAGAAAAGGTAATTCTGGTAAAGAAAGGCAGTGGCATGTCAGCTCTCAAATGCATTGAAACAGATGTGAGAGTAGAGATCATAAGAACATTGTTTGATTCAATAATGCGGAAACAGAATCAAGTATGACAGTATGAAAGAATAAAATGCTAGGGGGGGGAGGGGGGGAAGTGAGCATCGTAGGCAAATGAGGCGAGGGCAGAGTCTTTCCAAAATAAGAGCATGAAAACTGGCGGTCTGGAATGCCCAAGCATGGAGAAGAAGTGTGGAAGACCACGGCAGTCTTCCTAGTGAGGGATGGGGGCAGTGGTCACAGTCGACTCAGACTGTCATTACCGTTCTCCAGGTTCTCGGTGCTCTCGTAGCAGCCCGAGTCGCGCGGGGAGTCCCCCGCCAGGCCGCGCCTGTCCAGGAGCAGCTTCTCCTGGGAGCCTCCGGACTGACTGCCTCGCTCCGGGTCGCTGCTGCCTGCAGAGCACAACACCACCAACAGGGGGCCCACAGTCACTTTCAGAGATCCAAGGGTAGACCTGCTACAGTAAAGCATCATCTGTGTGTCTTCCTGTATTTCTACACGTATGAGGATTCAATGTCCTCACAGTTACACCTGTGTGTCTTCCTGTATTTCTACACTTATGAGGATTCAATGTCCTCACAGTTACACCTGTGTGTCTTCCTGTATTTCTACACGTATGAGGATTCAATGTCCTCACAGTTACACCTGTGTGTCTTCCTGTATTTCTACACTTACGATTCAATGTCCTCACAGTTACACCTGTGTGTCTTCCTGTATTTCTACACGTATGAGGATTCAATGTCCTCACAGTTACACCTGTGTGTCTTCCTGTATTTCTACACGTATGAGGATTCAATGTCCTCACAGTTACACCTGTGTGTCTTCCTGTAATTCTACACGTACGAGGATTCAATGTCCTCACAGTTACACCGGTGTGTCTTCCTGTATTTCTACACGTATGAGGATTCAATGTCCTCACAGTTACACCTGTGTGTCTTCCTGTATTTCTACACATATGAGGATTCAATGTCCTCACAGTTACACCTGTGTGTCTTCCTGTATTTCTACACGTACGAGGATTCAATGTCCTCACAGTTACACCGGTGTGTCTTCCTGTATTTCTACACGTATGAGGATTCAATGTCCTCACAGTTACACCTGTGTGTCTTCCTGTATTTCTACACGTATGAGGATTCAATGTCCTCACAGTTACACCTGTGTGTCTTCCTGTATTTCTACACGTATGAGGATTCAATGTCCTCACAGTTACACCTGTGTGTCTTGTCTTCCTGTATTTCTACACGTATGAGGATTCAATGTCCTCACAGTTACACCTGTGTGTCTTCCTGTATTTCTACACGTATGAGGATTCAATGTCCTCACAGTTACACCTGTGTGTCTTCCTGTATTTCTACACGTATGAGGATTCAATGTCCTCACAGTTACACCTGTGTGTCTTCCTGTATTTCTACACGTACGAGGATTCAATGTCCTCACAGTTACACCTGTGTGTCTTCCTGTATTTCTACACGTACGAGGATTCAATGTCCTCACAGTTACACCTGTGTGTCTTCCTGTATTTCTACACATATGATGACTCAATGTCCTCACAGTTACACCTGTGTGTCTTCCTGTAATTCTACACATATGATGACTCAATGTCCTCACAGTTACACCTGTGTGTCTTCCTGTATTTCTACACGTATGAGGATTCAATGTCCTCACAGTTACACCTGTGTGTCTTCCTGTATCTCTACACGTACGAGGATTCAATGTCCTCACAGTTACACCTGTGTGTCTTCCTGTATTTCTACACGTATGAGGATTCAATGTCCTCACAGTTACACCGATAGAAAGAGACAGAAACTATTCCAAAGTGAGGACATTTAGCTGGTTCTCACTTCTATAGAGTACTGCAGGGATCAATCAATCAATCAATCAATATCCTTTATTTAACCAGGTAAAAAAACTCATGACGTATTTTTGTAGGCTTAACCAGAAATCGCCACCATTTTGGTTCATCGGGGACAAAAGTTTATGGGAAAGCGAATTTTGGTTCAGCAGGATAAACGTTAATCACTTTTATGCCTTTTGAAGCGTTTTATAAAAAACACGTTAACAAAATGTACAGTCATAAAAGTTATTCACGTTTGTGAAGATTATCCTACTGAACCCAAATCCGCGTTCCCATAAACCTTTGTTAACCACAGACCTTATTTTATGCATTTAAGTGAAATCCCCATTCTAAACCCCATTTACAAACCCAGAAGTATACTTCCGGACTCATTCCTGCGGCGCTCTATAAGGAGCTAGCCTAGGGTTTGGACTTGGGTTTAGGTTTAAGACTGCAGTCAGGATTAGGTTTAGTTTGGCGTAAGGGTTAAGTTTCAAGGTTAGGGAGTGAGCATAGTTAATGAAGGTAAGTAATACAGAGTGTGTGTGTGTGTGGGTGTGTGTGTGTGTGTGTGTGTGTGTGTGTGTGTGTGTGTGTGTGTGTAAATTGGGTTGAGCAATTTTTTCCTATTTTTGATCTGTCTGGTCTTGTGTAATAATGCTTAGACACCCATTTATATGAAAACTAAAAGATTGATGAACTGGATTTGGTTGCATCAGCCTTATTCCAGTGTATTAAAAATACACATATTACTGTGTAGGTATTTGATGATCTCCTTAATACATGATGTATTTAGAATGTGTCACATGGTACCGTAACCCCGGCGTTACGTTTCAGATTTTTTGCTGTTCATCTGTCATTTATGTGATTAATTAGGTAGTTAATTCTGAACAATGCTGTTCATGCTACATACCGAATTAACCGGCTGAATCTTGCGCATCGAACCATGTCTTCCTTTTTCAGATCAGATCAACACAGCAGAAGTTATAGCTGTGTTTGTACAAAGACAAAGACAACATTTCAGATTATTTGGCTTTTTCAAATGGCTTTTTATAATGGCTTTTTGGAAATCCGCCTAGGTATCTCCCTACAAAAACCACTGCCAAATACTCATGTTTTGGTATTTTTTCATCTCCTTTGAGTTGGGATGTGGTAAGGCCTGTGGCTATGTCTCCATTGGGTTTCTAGCCATAAATACAACAACCACAGGTAACTGTTTACACTCTAAAAGTGTTTTTTATTCTAGGCGAGAATCAACCACTGTGTTTGAGCTGGTGTTACTCAGGGTCAGTAAGACATAGAGTCATGCTGACACTTGGAACAGAAACTTCAAAGTCTTACCTTTCAGAAAAGGTCAGGCAGTTGTCTGTAACCCTAGCGGTTCAGCCACAGTAAGCATTTTAGTTTGGGTATGTCGTTTTCACCATTTTCTTCAGAAATAGGTGGCTTTAGAAGAGATATAGATCAATGTGGGTTGCGATTCGGAGAATATTGATACCAAACACTCCATGAGTTGCGCGTACAGTACACAAGTTCCTAAACTGTTTGCTTCCAGACTCAGTGCCTGGGCATGCCTGTATTGCGTCAAGAGTCCTGTCCGGGGTCCCGTCCGTGTGACCTGTGAACTAAATCTCCACCAACCGGACAGAACGGACATTGACGAAACACACTGTCAGCAGTTAGAAATCACTCCTTTGGTATTTCCAGACAGGCTGGCATCTTGGGCCCTTTTCGGCTCCCCCCCCAGATGCAAGGCGCAGCCAGAGGTCAATTCCTGTGACCTCTGGAGAGGAGAGATCTGTACATTAAATATTCAATATTGAATGGACGTTACCTTCATTAAAACCGTAACGACACCGTACATTGTGTACTTACTTACAATACTTTTCCATAGGTTAACACATTGAGTGCCACAGCGCTTCAGTAAAATTGTCTGGAGCCTGTGCCAGATTCACTTCCATTCAGTTGAAAACAGCTATATAATTTTTTCTATTAGGGCTATATGGACAGGGCTGGACTCTAATGAAACATTGGACACTCCTGCTTCTTTCAAAGAAGAAATTTTGTTTCTAGACAGTTCCATTATGAAATGACAGCCTCTGAAAGAAGAGCACTTTCAAGGGTTTTCTGCTGTCTTTTTTTACTTTTCAAGATAAAGTCACTTTTATGAATACTTTTTGCACTCATGATTATTATTATTATTATTTTTCTCCTGCTTCTTTTTATTATTAGACATTACATTACATTACATTACGGCATTTGGCAGACGCTTTTATTCAAATCAACTTACAATATCAGAACTTACAATATCACATTTTAGTCTAACACTAACGCTAGTCTAACACTAACGCTAGTCTAATTTCAAGCACATTCACTGACTCTAGCTAATATTTTCTGATGTAGTGACGTGGTGTAGTTCTGTGCAGCCTGCGTGCCCCACCCCCCTCTCCCCCCCTCTCCCCCCCTGAGCTGCAAACTCCTCCCCACACGCACCCAGTCTATTTTCGGAGCCTCCGTTTTTGCGCCGGGCGGCTGACGGCGGCTCCCGGGCGGATCCCAGCGCGATAAGGAAATGCCAAACGGGACTGCAGGAAAAGGTTTGGCCGTTCGGCGTCGGGTGCTGCCTTTCTGGCGGGTAATCGTGTGGAGAAACTATATGCAGACAGATAGACAGAGGCAGAGGAGCTCAGTTGTGGGCGCGGATCGCAGCCAACTGTCAGCTGCAGACAGAGCAATCTATATGGCTCTGGCTGCAGCATGCATCGGTTTCTCTTTGATCACGGCTTTCTCCTGCACAAAGGAAAGGATCTGAGCGCCAAGGTTTTAAGGTGGCGCAGCTGCCGTGTAGATTTTTAAGGTGGCGCCGTGTGATCCCTTGAAGGGATTCATGCTCACTGGCTGGGTACGACCTTAAACAGCAGAATTATGGAATAATATGAATTATGATATTGGGACGTCCACAGACGTCCCTGGCACTTCTCGTTACTTTTTTTTAGGACGTCCACAGACGTCCTTGGCACTCAATGTGTTAATACACTGGAATACAGCCATTGTAAACTTAGGTTTTGCCAAACGGCCAAATATCAGAATTCTTCTCAGTTGACACAGTAAAAGTAGCTGGTCTGTGTGTAGGAGACGATACTCTTTGGATAAAAGCGCTATATAAATGCAGGCCATTTACCATTTACCATCTTTGCATCCGTAACCGTACATGCCCATAAATCATCCTGAACCTCTGGAATATGTGAAGCATGCATAATTTAACTCAGCGGATGTGAATGGCACACTTTAAATGTATTTGTTCATGTGTGTCTGTAACGTTTGAGTTGTGTCTGAGATATAAGCGTCTTTCTAATGTATGTGCTCATGTGTGTCTGTAACGTTTGAGTTGTGTCTGAGATATAAGTGTCTTTCTGAGTCATTATATGTCTGTTAGCAGTCAGACGTGCTCAGGTTTGACCGCCTGGCCTGACCCACCATCGTACTCTGTGCTGAGGCTCTCTGATGTTCAGCTCGTCCAGGTCCTCCTCCTCCAGCAGCTTGAAGGTGTCCAGATCCTCGTAGCCATTAAACAGGAAGGTGGGAAGATGCTCCTGTGTGTGGAGAGAGAGGTGGGGGGAGGCAAACAGGGAAGGAAGAAGGTGTCGTTAGTGGTGGACATTTATTTGACGATCCACATTTTGGATCTTTTCAAATCCCTGTGTAAACAGTGGTGACATTTGTGCGTCAAACTGCAATATGGAGGAGGTCTATAATGTCTACTTATTCCCACTGGGAGGTCATGTTTTCATCCCTGTTTGTTTGTCGGTCAGTCTGTTTGTTGGCAGGATCTCTCAAAAAGTTATGAACGGATTTGTACAAAACTTTGTAGAAAGGTTGGTCGTGGGCAAAGGACCAACTGATTAACCTTCCACGCCCACTGGCCAAAAGGGGGCATGGAAATGGGTGTGGCCAATCACACAAAGGTGCCCAACTTCCCAAATGGATTCACACAGAGCCGTATAATAGAAGAGTTGCGACATCTCCATTCACTCCAATGGACCAGTTTTTTTTTTTTACTTCACAAAACTTCCCAGAAGTAAGGTTCTGGATTCAGCAGCGCTGTCGAGTTGGAGCAAAATGGACCGTCTGTGATGTCCTTTGAAAGGATCAGACGTTTAACGAATCAAATTGTATATTATCAGCTTTATTTTATGCATTCAAACATATCGCGAGCCTCCTTCCTGGCTATTCATTGGCTACTGAGTCACGCATTTTGGACCTCCGCTGGCGCCACTCTCTTACTAGATTGCTCTGGATTCACATAACCACACAACTTTGTAGAAAGCTTATTCATGGCCCAAAGAAGAACTGAGTAACCTTCCATGGCCACTGTCCAAAAGGGGGCGTGGCCAATCACAAAAAGCCGCCTAAATTCCAAACGGATTCACGTAACATCGCAAAACTTTGTAGAAAGGCTATTGAGTGCCTTCTAGTTTTTCCTGTCATAAATTCCTCCCAGGGAACAATTGCGTGTCTAATGTGCTCCTATCTCCACCTCGATGTCTGACAGATTTGGATGATCTAATGGGTTCATTACTTTGAGGTTGATGCGATCCAGGAGCTCCTCGACAGAGGTGGGCTTGGGTTGACGGGCCTTCCTCCTTATGCCGGTCTTTTTGGGCTTCACCTCCTGCTCATTCAGGACGTCCACGTAGATGAACTTGAAGGTGCCGACTTTACCATTCAGCAGGCCCATCCACGTTCCCATCGGAGGCTTGCTGATGATGTCAATGACATCTCCATTCTGCAGAATAAGACCGGTGATCATTAAAGAATCTAATCTGATCTAATGATGACAGGATGACCGACAGTATGACACAACTAGATATGTTCAGGGCCAGTTGCACCAACTGGTCTTACGACTGGTCTTAAGCTAAGTTGGCGTTACTTTACGACCTAACAGCTACGCCGGTTGCACCAACAGGGCGTAAGCCTTTTTCTCACTAAGACCGGTCGTAAATATTACGCCTAGTCCAGAGCAGGCGTAAGGTGCAGTATAGACGGTTTTCACCTGTATGTTGCGCAATAGCCACAACCCTTCAGCACTCTGGCTGTATTCAGACCCGAGTTATAAACTGGAAACCGGAGCACGTTATAAACGTTATAAATATAGTCACGTTATAAACAACTAACCAATGCTGGGGGTCCATATGGAAAGTGGATATCGAAATGGTTAAAAGTTAAATCAATTTGGTCATTCAGTGGCATTTTACTGCCATTTAAAGTAACGACAAGTAACAGTTAGCCGCTAACATTAGCCATACTACAGCCAATTACCCATCAGCGGAGCGTCATTTGACATCAGCACACTCTTCTAAACAGGTCGCGTGCCGCATTCCAGTGGGCATTCCCATGCTTTAATTCACATGGACGGACGCGCATCGCTACGACCGGCGTAGTTAAGACCAGACGTAAGCCCTGTTGGTGCAACAGGCGTAAGTCCACTCTAAAGACTGATCTTAACTAAGACCGACGTAGGAGTTACGACCAGGCATAGTTAAGACCAGTGGCCCCTGGTGTTCAATGTGACTGTGAATACAGAATAATATAAAATCAGTGTAAAATGAACTTAAAGCAGTAATAAATGACATTATAGCAACATATGTGGTGCTAAATACTCATTGCTGTGGTGTTACGGCACAGATCACCTGTCAATCAAACAGTGAGGGTGGAACTTCCACGTCTTTTTCCTTGTATTTTCTTTTGAGTTTCAGTAGGTGGCGCTCTTTTGGTGGCTATCACTGCTCATGCTCATGTCGACGGTTAACCGTTAACCGGTTAACCGCCGAGAACGTCTTTGGTCGGTTAAGCATGTCGGTGAAACGGTCAATTTCCATGTTAATTTGCATATAACAGTGTTGCCAATGTGGCGATTCCCCCCCCTCCTTTGTGGTCAGCAATGTAACATAAGTATATTAAACGATGGGGCAAGTATTAATCAAGCTAGATTTGGAAATAAACACATGGTTCATGTTGATTTTATCTACCCGATGTCTGATCAAACGCATTCCGCAGCGAAGCACACACACAGCTGAACACCTGCTGCAGTCACAGTGAAGTGAGCGCACTGACTGCCACGCCTCTCTGCTGCTCCTGTCTGAGCCAGTGGTCTGAGCACACAGCTCAGATGTGCTCTGTGACCATTTCAGAAGGATTAACACACCCAGCGAAACAATCAGCTCATACATGTTCTATAGTTTTGTTAACTCCGTGTGTGCTGTCATTAGCCTACTTTTTCTTCACTGTCTCATTCGGTCTAACGGCCCGGGACACACATCTTGCATGTGCGTGTGCGTGGCGTGCTTGCTGCGCCTGGCAACTCTCTCCCTCCCTCTCTGCAGTGCATGTTCATCAGGCACACGCATGCATACGCGCGCACTCAATGATGAAACAGTAGTTTTTACCGTGTTACAAAAATGACATGAAGCGGTCGAATTGACGATTGAAAAGTATCAATTAACGTTAACGTTACTGTCCAACACATGGCAGTTCGGATAAATTGTTTCACAAGAGACTGCGTGCGGAGTGCGGACTCATTTTTATAATGTTGCCCTGCCAGACACACAGAGCACAGCCCTCGTCGCGTCGCGTGTGTGAAGAGAGAGAGAGAACGGGTGAGACAGAAGCAAACTATTTTTTGCAGATCTCAAAAGCAGGTAAACCACTGTGGGATTAGTGAGACTATTGCTAAAAGAGAAGATACTGTAGTGATGTGCACTTTGTCAGTGCGCCCTGCAGCCTGGGCTGTCGTCCGCTCAAACACTACTTCACGGGGCGGCTGCGTGTCAATTGACGTGTCCTTAATATGCAATGCGTGCATATTAAGCAGTATAGCCTATCGGAGGAATGTTTTTGTTTAGATGGCTGGAAGGTTCAACTTGTCTTCTCGTTTTGTTAATGTGTTTTTTTCTGCTTGCAGATGTAAAAATAAACGCTTTCTAATGAAAAAAAATCAAGCATTTGTTGTGGTAATGGTTTAATGGAGCACAGACAGTAAAATAGCGCATTTTAATCTTCTCGGTTAACCGACAGTTGTCGGCTAATGAGTGTCGGTTGTCGGTCAAGAAAAATTATGATTTTCGACATCCCTAATGCTAACAGACACTGGATGTTTAAAGCAGCCAATGGAAAAGCTTTTTTGAACCGGCTATAGGTTGGATCACTATTGTGTTTTATCAATTAGAGTGGTGAAATGGAAATGGTTTTACATAAAAATGTCACAGATTATTAGTTTAATTTAAGGCCCAGGGGTTAAAGTAACATTTTTGGCCCCGGTGCTGGTAATGCACCAGGGGCCTTACATTCCCGCATGTCGCCAAGACTATTATGCACCCTTTTAGCCGACTAAATGGCGGCTGGCCACTAGAGGGCGCCGCTGCCCCACTAAGATTTGCCGTCATACCTTCCTCACGGTATCAGCTGTTTCCCCAAAACAACGTGCCCAGGTCGCTTTGCAGAATGCAGCTTACGCGGCCCCTCCCCCTTGCTGCATGCCAGACGCACAGTAGAGAGGAGCTGTGAGGAGCTGTCCCTGTATGTTTACAATCATGTGTGTGATAAAGCAGGAGAACGCAAGGACCCCCCTGAACTTTCCCCCATCTAAAAACGTTGGTTGTATGGGAATATTTCGCCGTTTGTAAAAATACAGATGGCCATAGCCTCAACGCAAGACTCATCCGAATGACTGATGAGTCTCGCGTTGAGCCTAGGATGGCCAAGGCTTAGATCTGCGTGAGCACGACCCGTCGTAATTTGTCAAATTCAAGGTACATTAAAACGTTGTCTTGCTTCAACATACATCACATCGCATAAACCATTTCCACCCGCAGGTTTGAGGAGTAGCTAACATAAACGTCAGATAAATACTCTATAGGCTAACGTTACCTACTGAGGCAGCTAACATGGCTAATTAGCTAGCTAACGCGGTCCATCGATATACAGTCTGGTAGACAGATAAAGCAGTGTGTTCCTTCTGTTTTACACAATGTTAGCCAGCCTGCCTGGTCTCTTCTCTGTATATCCAGCTAAGAGAGGAGCTTGTGAAGATTGAACGAACATCCCCACAGTCAAAGCACTTCCCTGAGATATCTATATAAAAACGTTTATTGCTTTAATACCAAAAATAAAACATCCAGTGTCTGTAGATTAGCTATTGGCTGGTTGTTGTGTACACTTGTGTAGGCCCCATGTTATGGTTAGACCCGGGAGTTAACATTATAAAACACATTTCCTGGCATATGCAGGTAGTTGGAAAACCTGGTAAGTTCTGAAAATATATGTCTATTATTGTGTTATTCCAGCTATCGTTATCGGTTGTTAGGTTAGAGTAATATGAAGCCGACAAAAACCGGCAAAACAGACAAGCGGTTAATGCTAGTCTGCTTCCATTAAAACCATTGTGTATTAAAATAAACGATAACGTAGCTGGAGTAACTAATAAAACACATTATTTTCTGAACTTACTTAAGTCCCCAACCAACTTCGCGCAGCTTTCTCAAAACAATGTCCTTTTTATTGCGGTCCATCGATATACAGTCTGGTAGACAGATCAAGCAGTGTCTTCCTTTTGTTTTACCAAGCAGTGTCTTCTCTATCTAAAACAGATCTATAAGGTGAAGAGCCTGTAGCCTGTAGATGATGGCTTGAGACTGGCTGCCACAGCTGTCAATCATCCCTTTTTATATGTCAAATACGTACTTAAAAACAAACTGATCAGAAAAATTACCACTTGCACAGGCATTAGCATGACAATAACTATCTAAAATGATACAACCCACCTTTGGAAAAAATGCGTGACGATACCATGCACCGGGGCTATGCCAGGTTTCGACCTGGCCTTGTTTACTGAGATTCTGGCCTCTATCCTGTCCTGCACAATGCTCTGCTTCCTTTTTTAAATTGTATGTACAGATACCAAACACACAAACACAGAAGTAAAAAGAAACAATCAATCAATCAATCAATCAATCAATCAATCAACACTTATTTATTATAAAAATTAAATTATAACTAAAAAGTTATAATTTTACACTAAATTCATCCTGGCTTGGGCACAGGAGCCCAGATTGTGTGTTCTGGAGCTCCTGCTGGCTCCCCATCCCTCCCTTAATGTAACCCCAGAAGGTATCATGTGACGTGTGCATCGTGTTCCATTGGCCATACTTTCAGTTTGGGGGAGTCATGTGACGTGTGCATCATGTGTTCCATTGGCCATACCTTCAGTTTGGGGGAGTCATGTGATGTGTGCATCGTGTGTTTCATTGGCCATACCTTCAGTTTGAGGGAGTCATGTGACGTGTGCATCGTGTGTTTCATTGGCCATACCTTCAGTTTGGGGGAGTCATGTAACGTGTGCATCATGTGTTCCATTGGCCATACCTTCAGTTTGGGGGAGTCATGTGACGTGTGCATCATGTGTTCCATTGGCCATACCTTCAGTTTGGGGGAGTCATGTGACGTGTGCATCGTGTGTTTCATTGGCCATACCTTCAGTTTGAGGGAGTCATGTGACGTGTGCATCGTGTGTTTCATTGGCCATACCTTCAGTTTGGGGGAGTCATGTGACGTGTGCATCGTGTGTTCCATTGGTCATACCTTCAGTTTGGGGGAGTCATGTGACGTGTGCATCATGTGTTTCATTGGCCATACCTTCAGTTTGAGGGAGTCATGTGACGTGTGCATCGTGTGTTTCATTGGCCATACCTTCAGTTTGAGGGAGTCATGTGACGTGTGCATCGTGTGTTTCATTGGCCATACCTTCAGTTTGGGAGAGTCATGTGACGTGTGCATCGTGTGTTTCATTGGCCATACCTTCAGTTTGAGGGAGTCATGTGACGTGTGCATCGTGTGTTTCATTGGCCATACCTTCAGTTTGGGGGAGTCATGTAACGTGTGCATCGTGTGTTCCATTGGCCATACCTTCAGTTTGGGGGAGTCATGTGACGTGTGCATCATGTGTTCCATTGGCCATACCTTCAGTTTGAGGGAGTCGGTGTCGTAGGGACTGGGAGTGAAGTCGGTGTGAACCAGAGCGCGTCCGCAGAACGGTCCGCGGTACGGCAGCTCGTCCTCCTCCCCGTCCTCTGACTTCACGCTCTCTCTGTTGCTGTTGGAGGAGTCGGTGGTCCCCACCGTCTGACCGCCTGCACAAACCACAGAAGAAGAATGCGCTGCTTCAAGGCCTCGAGACACCATGGGTCAATTCGTATTCGCAAAATATTTGTCACGATTTCTTTTAATCTGCCAGATGGTCGTGGCTTGCCACACAGACAGAGCATAAAGTTTAGACTATCTCAATGTTGATGTTAATACTTTTCTGTGATTGGAATGTCAATCTGGTGTTAAACCCCACCCAGTCAGTGCTTCAAGGCCAGGTTGAAACAAAACACCGTCAGTTTCTTGCAACACAAACACACACACACACACACACACACACACACACACACACACACCCACACACACACACACACACACACACTCATGGAGCTTTGTCCACTCAGGGAGCTCCTCAGACTCTCCACAGAGCCTCCTGGCTTCAGTTTGTTTTTTTCCAAAGAGTTGGAGTCTGTGTGAGGCGAGTGAGGGCAGCTGGAGATGCGGTCTGGACTCGACTAGGAGACAGAGGGGGGAGAAGATGCTTACCACCTTCACGTTGCACACAGTTTACAACAGTAGCGCAGATTGGCTCATGTTTCTAACAGTGATACAGATTGGCTAATGTTAATTATAGAGCCAAAGTGAACGTCGCTTCCTGCTTCAGCACTGTACCAGAGATTTTCATCCGCCATTTATTTTCCCATAGACATTTCGTAAAATGCTTATAAAAAAAGTTGTATTTGGTCAAACCGAACGGTTCAGCTATATTTAGAATTGGGAGAGACCATAGAACATTTCACTCAAGGAAATTGTTTTTTCTTTAATTCCGCAATGTTTTTAAACGTTTTGGTCCGAGTTAAATGTTATGCGGTCTCTCCTGTTTCTAAATATATCTGAACCGTTTGGTTTGAACAAGTACAACTATTTTTATAAGCATTTTATGAAATGTCTATGGGAAAATAAATGGTGGATGAAAATCTCTGGTACAGTGCTGAAGCAGGAATTGACGTTCGCTTTGGCTCTCTATAACAGTAGCACAGATTGGCTAATGTTTATGACAGTATTAATACAGCAATTGCAATTGTTATTGCTGTTTTTCATGTCTGAGCACTGCGTTCAATAAATAGAAACAGAAGTGAGTGACAGAAGACTCGGTATGTAGTGAATACACAGTGCGATTTGTAAACACACCTGTTCAGACAGCGAGCTGTGGTATGTCTTGGAGATGCGTTTCCTCATGGTGTCTCTCACAGACTTGACCTTTTTGCCCAGAGAAATGCGAGATGTTGGGGGAGACTTAACAGCCTCTCTCACGCCGCAGTCTCCATCTTTCTTCTAATTTATGAACAAAAGCGGCAAACATGCCAACAAAAACGTTCTCATTTATTTTGATTTGATTCAGTCGACAGAAATTCAGTAACAAGAATGACTACGTACAGTGATATCACAGGCACAGTTGCCTGAGCGCAGTGAGCGGTTGGTCAGATCAAATCCTCCGAAGCTGCAGGTTCTCTGTGAAAAAGATCAAATCAGGGCATTTCGAAAAAGTGTGATTTTATTTTATTTAGCCTTTATTTAACCAAGCTTGTCCCATTGAGATCAAAGATCTATTTTACAAGGGAGACCTGGCCAAGAACAGCAGCAACACAAAGTTTCAACATAAAACACATAAACACGTACATTTGAATAACATTAAAATGATCAGAAAAAACATTTGCACACAGATAGACTTCACCATAGCTTTAAAAGCATTCAGGGTTACTAAGCTATGAAGTTTAAGTTCAGACTAGAGGTCGACCGATTAATCGGAATGGCCGATTAATCGGCGCCGATAGCATGTTTTAAAAACTATCGTTATCGGCGGATGTGAGCTCCGATAGCGGCCGATGCCTGAGCAGCCTCTGCCAGCCACGCAAGGACGCACATCACATGGAGGCTCCAAACAAGAAGTCAAGGTAATGTCATTGTTGTGTACCTGAGATAATTTCGCCTATATTTAAATGAAGTTAACTTTAAGACAGCCTTATTAGTAAATTGTGGGCAAGATAAGGTTGCTGTTCATCATATGGCATATTGAAGAAGCCGCTTTACCGAACGCAGGCAGCCATGCTGTCTGATTGTGTTTTGCTAGCGCCTCGGTAGCATGCTGCTGCAACTGCAGTGGAGGGGGGAGAGAGAGCGCAGCTAGTCACTAGTCACTAGTCAATGTCATCTACGGCTGGCACTGCGATACTAATGTTGCAGACAGACTTTTAATTACGTTTTTCAATGTAGACTACGTTATGCGTTAACGTTAACGTTACTCTCTGTATTTTACTAGCGCTGCTGTGGATGAGGGCGGGGGTAAAGTTTACCTCAAGCACTTCGCTCAATGGAAAAGCCTTCAATGAATTATGCAATGCATTTGATTCAACTAAAACGTGCAATCTGGCAAATAGTGAGACCCGTATAAACTTTTAACTCACCAATTTGCTTTCCCTTCCAAATCCAGCGACGTAAAATAATCCATTCACGAAAAGAATAAGCACTCCCAGGGATGCATGGACGATAAAAGTTTAACGTTACATGCAGTTAAGCAGAAAGTCGCACTCCGCAGTAAAACTCGCATCCATGTAACGTTAATCCATCGGGTGTCCTGTTCTTTCTGTCACGAAGACTATAATCCACCAAATCACATGACGTTTTGTCATCAAGTCTTTAATCCACCGTCACACTTCAGGACATCCTCTTAATCCAAAACAGAGTTTGAAAAGTAGTTGTCTCTCTCCTTTGTTGTTGTGTTTGTGAAACGGAAGTTTACTGTAACCAGAGACCTTTTATTGTAAAGATGCGACAGCACACAGCCAATCCGCCATTTTGGAGACTAAGCTTCTGCCCCAGCAAGGAGCCGTATTTCAGGCCAAAATGGCCGCAGCGCTGTTTTCAAAAAGGCACTATATACTATATACTCAGCTGTTACACGCAGCTGAGTTTGTTTATTTTCTACCTCTGGGTCCCCAGTGACCCCATGTGACTGATGTTGACTGATAAATTAAATTAGGAAGCTTCTGTGATGATGACAATGATAATTTCTTAACTTTAGCCGATCTGAGGGGGTTTTATTTGAACAACAATCTTAAAAAACAACTCCACTATCACCCCCCATATTAAAGCCTAAGTTAAATTGTGAATATAGAAACACATACATATATCTTAGTTTAATATTTAATATATACCTATGTATATATGTTCAGTTCCAGATTTATTGAATATTTTGATATTCAATCAGTACAGAGTACAGAGAATTTATATATTTATTTTATTTAGGTATTTATTTCATCCAGATTCCAGATTGAAGTATTTTTTACTTTATTTGTTCATTTCAACAGTGTTGTTTTCTAATAAATAAAAAAGATTGTTCATTTACAACTGTGTCGATTTTTCCCCCCGCGGGGGTATGATATCGGCCGTTTAATCGGCTATCGGCTATTGGCCGATTAATCGGCTATCGGCTTTTCCCTGCTCCAAACTATCGTTATTCTATCGGTATCGGCCTTTTCCACTATCGGTCGACCTCTAGTTCAGACTGTAGATTGTTCCATGCAGTGGGTGGACAAAACCTACAAGCTTTCTTCCCTAGTTCAGTTCGGACTTTTGGAACAGAACATTGCAGCATGTCCTGAGGACAGAGGTTGTAATTGCCACATTTCATGCTTAAAAGAGATATTAGAGGCTGTCTTTTGATGTACAGCTGTGATGTAGCCCGGGTGGGAATTTCACAGAGGCCATGGCTGCCGCTGTCCCTCCCACTGGCCTGTTAAACTGTAAACTGTTAGAATATAACGAGAGATGTTCACGAGAGTAGAAAGCTCTTTGAAGTAGCGAGGAACGCCGTCATTCTTGTTTTGGGGCTGTTGGCAGAGGGAAACGGTTTACGGCAGTTGTAAACCGTTGCTAGGCAGAGCGAAACGGTTTACGGCCGTAGCAACAGACCCCAAAACAGCTTTCCCCGCTACTTTCTGCTCTCGCGAACATCTCTCGTTATATTCTAACAGTTTGTTTGAAAGTAATTTTGTGGTTATGGCCGAAGCGGCTGCTGCAAACCCTTTCACTTCACTTCCTGATCTGCCCGGCCCGCACACAGACTATAATCATCAAGACAACACTGGCCGATTCACTCTGCGTTCAAGCAAGACTACTCGGCGTTGGTCTCGTCTACTATTATAGGTAGGATGTGATGCATGGATATTAAATTTAGACTGTTTAATAACAATCGAAAATCATGCTCGTAGCTGCTTTAACGCGCATTTCAGAAACATAATTCTTCACGATTTTAATAGAGACGCAGCAATGAGCTTTGTGCTCTGGCATGTGGCCTTCTGCCTCGATGCCGAAGGCCAAATGGCCTTGGCCCTAAAATGAGGAAATTCCCACCCTGCATGTAGCTCAGGAGGACCAACACTCAGAAACAAGCATCCAACAAAGTCTTCTCTGTACTCACCCCATGGTGGCTGAGCGGGTTGAGCGAGGCCAGCGAGTCCACCGGACACGCCGCGCATGGCTTCTTCTGCACACCCGAGTACAGGAAGGGGCTGGCGTCCGCAGAGGGAGGCCCGTCTATACTCACACCCTCTAGGGGAGAAAGAGGATAAGAGTCAACATGGAATCAAATTTAAAAAAGAGAACAACGTAAAATGCAACACAAGCCTCTCATGTTAGATTTTCTTACAAATAGGGTTAGACTAGGTCTGTAAAACCTGCGATCATTTTTTTTTTACTTTGCACATTTGATGAATTAATTTAATTGTTCAATTATGTTTTGTTCATGTAAAGGTAATACTCTACAGAGTTTCCCCTAAGACTCAACAGCTGCGGTGGGCCACCCTGCTTTATGGACCTTATAATCTACTGAAAACAATTTAATTGGAATTAATTTCAGTTGTCCTTGTCCCATGGTGCTTAACTCATTCTCTGCCAAGGACGTACCCGGACGTACTTTTAACAATGGCGTTCTGTGCCAAGGACGTACCCGGACGTACTTTCATGTTTTGGTTGTTTACATTAGATCAGACACTTTCCCAGCCTGTGACATTGTTTCAAGTCAAACTGATAAAAGGAACCCGCTAAATCACGTGACAAAACACAAGCATGGCGCCGCCTGAGATGAGAGAAGCCGAAATCACATGGTCAACAAACGCCGAGAGCCCATATAGTTCACAGCGTTCTGATCCGTCTGACACAGATGAATCGGAGGAGGAGGAATGGGTGCCACTTCGAGAGAGCGATGACGATGGTGCCACTGGTAAGAAGTAGCCTATTTTTTGTATCGCGTTTGAGATGAAATGATCACACACAGCCGTCTGTGTAAACTTAGCGACTCGACTAGCTCTGTGTTGTGCAACGTTGTGCAGAAGGTATGTACTGTTTTATTGTGATCGATACGTTAGTGACGATCATGTGCGGCCATTTGGATGCCTGCAGCTGCCTGTGAGATGGCTAGTGGTAGTGGCTACGTTGCGTCAAGGCTACAAGTGTCACATAAACATTTCAAAGTTTACAGCACTAACGTAGCTATTGTGTGATCTTCTGTGGTAACGTGACAGCAGGTAACGTTACAGCACTCGTTATTCCTGTGTGTGTGTGATTCCTGTGTGTGTGTGAGAGAGAGAGAGAGAGAAGCCGTTTTCCCACATGCGTACCGGAAAATTACCTGTAAGTCAATATCGGACATTTCCCTTCACACTTCGGCTCGCACATGTCGGAATCTATCAGCAAATTTTCCTGTATGTTGGGGGGGCGGGGGGAGGGGGGAGCTTATTTGGGGGGTCGGCAAAACTCGAAATAAGTTTGCTTGTCAGTTGTCACACAATAAATCACACTCGTTTGACTAGAGCAGCGTCAAGCCGCCAGCGTAATCAACACAGCCGATTTCCCCCCTCCCCTCTCTGCTCGAGAGCAGCAGCCACGGACAGACACAGCGAGAAAGGCTTGCAAGCTGCTCAACGCTTGTATGTATGTAGAGAAAGCAAATGCACAAGCGAAATGTGGAAGTAGTTTGCTTTGATGTGCGCGAATGATTAGATGATGCACTTTGAAGAAGTTGGGATCCGTGTCTGAGAGAAATAGTTGCTGGTTCGATGTTTATCCGTTCACCTGCGTCGCGTTGAAGCACTTTTCAGACTGGCTTCGTTTGATGTGTCCGGGGTTGCCTTTGGAAATCAGCAAGCTGACATACTGCTCTTATTAGGCTATCACAAGATCATTTCGCCAGTTTGCTTTAATGTGCGCGAATGATTCGATTATGCCCGCTGGAACATTAAGCAACGTGTGTAGGCTACTCCTCGCCCATGATTGAAGGACCGCTGTCGCGGAAAATGACTGGAACCGTTTCCACTTGCGTCCCCTTAAATGCATACCGCTCTTCTGACTGGATCGAAACTGGTGAAATGTCGGGGACGACGGGGTCGCGCTTATACCGGCACGGCGCCTTTCTCACATGCAGGCATTAGACCACGTTCCGGTCATTTTGCGGTACAAAGCGCATGTGGGAAAAGGGCTAGAGAGAGAGAGAGAGAGAGTTCATTTGGTTCCATTTGTTTATGCTTTTATCAAGCTAAGCTAAAAATCCACATGGCAACTGTAAAAGTAAATTATTTATTTGATTTTGTGCACATATTTATCATACTTTGATATTTTGTGTTTTCAGACTCTGAGTCGATGGAGGCGCAGTCCAGTCCTAGTCCCAGTCCTGTGTGTAGTCCTACACCACCAGTTAGCAGTAGAAAGCCAGGTAAGGACAAAAAGTTTCTCATCACACTTACCACATACAAAAAAAGATGTTATTGTATTGTAAATACATGTATTGTAATATATGTATTTTATGATATGTATTTTATGGTAATTATGTATTTCTATTCTATAATTTACAGGTCGCCCACATGGAAAGGGACGTGGCAAGCCAGATCCTCCTGTCTGGCATACTATGGAGGAAGAGGCTTGGGTGCCAGAGGACATTCCATTTACCGCCATTCCAGGCCCGCTCAACGGTGCTGCCGCTCTTGAATCAGACCAACCTGTGGACTTCCTGCAGTTGATCTTGACAGATGAGCTGCTCCAGCATCTTGTAGAGCAGACTAATATCTATGCTGAGCAGATCATCAGCCAGGTCACAGACAAGCCAGAGTCCAGGGTGAACGAATGGACGCCTCTCTCAGTGACTGAACTCAAAAGCTTCCTGGGCCTTCTTTTCCTGACCGGCATAATCCGTAAGCCAGAACTGGGCATGTATTGGTCCACTGACGAGGTTTACACCTCCCCCTATTTCGGAAAGACCATGTCTCGAAATAGGTTCCAACTTATTCTGAGGTTCTTCCATTTTACTGACAATACTGTAGCAAACCCAGGTGACAGATTGTTCAAGGTCCGTCCAGTCTTGGACTATCTGGTAAATAAGTTCCAGGAAGTAAAAGTCAGTAAAAACTTTTTTTTTTTTTGGGGGGGGGGAAACAAATACTGTATATGTCTGATGTGTCACTGAGGCAAAAAATAAAAGGCTCAAAAGAGAGTTCTGCTTGAAACGGTGTCCTTCACCAAAAACCTCTTTTTCTCCAATTTCTCTTCCAAGGAGGGCATTTTTAGTGAAAACAAGCTAACTTCCACTGCTTGTAACTAAACAAGGAAACATGGTAGAGTTTCAGTTTTTTACAAGGGGTAAGAAGAGAGTCTCTGCTTTATTGTGAGATATGTTGTGTAATTTTATTCCTAGCATAGAATATTCTGTGGGTCCTGGAAGATCAGGAAATATGCTCAAAATCCTGGCACTGGGAGCACACAGACCGAAATGACCCTGGCAGAGAATGAGTTAATGCTGTTTCTAGTCTACCCTGCAAAGAATAACATTCTAGGGGAAACACTGAAAACTTACTTGGCATGAAAATGGTCAAATTTCAAGATTGAAATTCAGCACCAAGTATCAGCCAGTCTGTAAATAGAGTTCGACCAGTATGGCTTCATGAAGGCTGGTAACCAATATTTTTTAACGACTACAAAAATGGTGAAAGCACACATGGAAACCAATTAACCCCCTGTCCTCAAAAATCCCCTTTCGAAATAGGCGTTATTTTGATAAACTGACCTCATAACGGGGATCTATACTGTTACGTGTTTCTACGAACATTATTAAAAGATCATAAAGGTAACGCTGTTTTCTGATAGTTTGCTAAATTACGTCGCCTTCTTCTTCTTCTTCTTTGCCTTGACCGTAGGCGTAGTTGCTGCCCTCTCATTGTGGACTCCAGTACTACACATTGAGGCATGCCCAGTGTATGTGAAGCGTCACGTGTAGCGGACGTCTCGCATAATATGGGCGGAGATTGCTCAGAGCCTCGGAGCCTGCTGTAGTGTAGACTGCTCAGAGCCTGCTGTAGTGTAGACTGCTCAGAGCCTGCTGTAGTGCAGACTGCTCAGAGCCTGCTGTAGTGTAGACTGCTCAGAGCCTGCTGTAGTGCAGACTGCTCAGAGCCTGCTGTAGTGCAGACTGCTCAGAGCCTGCTGTAGTGTAGACTGCTCAGAGCCTGCTGTAGTGCAGACTGCTCAGAGCCTGCTGTAGTGCAAACTGCTCAGAGCCTGCTGTAGTGTAGACTGCTCAGAGCCTGCTGTAGTGCAGACTGCTCAGAGCCTGCTGTAGTGCAGACTGCTCAGAGCCTGCTGTAGTGGAGACTGCTCAGAGTCTGCTGTAGTGCAGACTACTCAGAGCCTGCTGTAGTGTAGACTGCTCAGAGCCTGCTGTAGTGTAGACTTCTCAGAGCCTGCTGTAGTGCAGACTGCTCAGAGCCTGCTGTAGTGTAGACTGGGAAGGCTTGAACTGCAGCGTTCTTACATACGCAGTAATGAAGATGTAGCCTTAGATCAGCACAATCACTGATATTTTGACTCCGCCCCCCTTCTTTTCTCCCAAATTGTACTTGGCCAATTCCCTGCTAGGGAGTCCCGGTCGTTGCTCCGCCCCCTCTGCCGAGCTGGGGAGGATTGTAGAGTAGCACATGATTCCTCCGATACATGTTCAGTCGCCATCTGCTTCTTTTCACCTTCACATGTAGCGTGTGGAAGGCCACGCTATTCCCCCCCAGTTCCCCTCCCCCCGAACAGGCGGCCCGACGGGGACACACACACACTAGTGCAGCGACCGAGACACACCCTTCCACTATTCCGGCTTCCCACCCACAGACACGGCCAATTATGCCTGTATGAACGTCCGACCAAGCCCGAGGTGACACGGGGAATCTACTGCTAAATATCCACAGATGTCAAATCTGATGCAATTTATCGAATGTTTTTTTCATAAAGTAGCATAACATGACATTAAATAGAGCAGGAAGGCCAGGAACGAGGTCGATAATGCAGAAAATGCTACAACACAACTAGAAAGTCAAATGGCAAAACCATTTCACTTCATGAGACAATTTGTGTCTTTTATGTGTTTTTTTTTTTCGTACCCTCTAATCCGGGCTTCTTGGACTCATCGATTCTGATCAGCTTCTTCTTCACCTTGCGGGTGGAGCTGACCAGTTTGTGGAGTCTCCTGAAGGTCACCGGTTCCTCCTGCTCGTTGTCTGACAGCTCACAAGTCTGAGAAGAGAGAGGGAGGACACAGCTCATTTCATCACACAGTTATTTATCATTCAGTCACAATACAATATGATAAGTCTACAGCAATATTCACAACCAAGCAGTTGTAAACCCTTATAAAGCTGTGTTCACACCGAGATATTTATTTTTCGCTCTGTCGTTTGATTCAACCCTTTGGAATCGCTCTGTCGCTCTGTTTAAATCGCTCATCAACAGGCACACGAATTGACGGACATGTGGGGGCTATAACGTTACGCAATGTCATGATGTTTGTCCACTACGAGCCCCCGTAGATGTTTACAAGCTAAGCCTATATCAGCGTGCTCCTAATGCGAGCTCCATACCGGTAGCACACTTCATGTCAGCTGTCAGTTTATTGTGTTGCCACACAATAAACCAGCGGTTTGTTCCAAGCCAGTGTGATGCTTGACTCACTCTCACATGGCAGCCAATCAGCGTTGAACAGCGAGCGACTGATGCCAGCGTATTTTCGCTCGAGTTGGGATATTTCATCTCGAGCGACGAGCGTATTTTCTCCCTATCGCTCTGTCTCTGTCGCTCGGAAGCCCAGCGATTTTTGTCCCGGGCGATTATACGCTCAATCGCTCGTTTGCATTGACTCTGTATGTAAACTCGATGCCAGCGAAAAACTTTAATAGGTCGGTGTGAACGCAGCTTAATCCAAATCCGATGCCGATCCGGGCAGAATCGTACACTAGCACATGCTTCCTCCGATACATGTGCAGTTGCCAGCCGCTTCTTTTCACCTGACAGTGAGGAGTTTCACCGGCAGGACGTAGCATGTGGGAGGATCATACTATTCCCTCCCCTGAACAGGCACCCCGACCGACCAGAGGAGGCACTAGTGCAGCGACCAGAACCCCATATCCCCATCGGCTTCCCACCCGCAGACACGGCCAATTGTGTCTGTAGGAACGTCTGACCAAGCCGGGATTGAACCCGGGTCTCCTGCAGTGGTGGGCGAGTGCTTTTACCTCGACACTACCCAGACGCCCCCGGTGCTGTTTGATGCAATTATAATGAGTACGCAAGTATATGATATTAGTACTGTGTCAGTGCTGTAGTATATGATATGAGTAGTGTGTCCGTGCTGTAGTATATGATATGAGTAGTGTGTCCGTGCTGTAGTATATGATATGAGTAGTGTGTCCATGCTGTAGTATATGATATGAGTAGTGTGTCCATGCTGTAGTATATGATATTAGTACTGTGTCCGTGCTGTAGTATATGATATGAGTAGTGTGTCCGTGCTGTAGTATATGATATTAGTACTGTGTCCGTGCTGTAGTATATGATATTAGTACTGTGTCCGTGCTGTAGTATATGATATTAGTACTGTGTCCGTGCTGTAGTATATGATATGAGTACTGTGTCTGTGCTGTAGAAGCTGCAACAGAAACCACACGTTGCTCAATATAAATATGCACAAACCACAGCGATGACATGCAAGCGCCTGCGCTACATCCTCTGCATGTGACACTTGAGCTAGAAGGGGCTCTTCATGCGGTGGACAAAAGGCTTGCAACGTTCAATTGAAATCATCGTTTAAAATTGAAAATGTCACGTTATGTTGAATGGAAAGCCCACATGTGCACCCTGTGGGGTTTCCTCTGACTGTGGACCAGAAGCGCCAGCTATTTATAGTCCAGAATACATGAGAAAGGACAAAGCGAAAGCTGGCCGGTCAGTTGTAATATACGAATTCTAAATTCAACTGGAGGTGGCTTTTGAAATTGAAGACAGAGTAAAACCAGTGGTGTAATAAGTCTATGTGATACGCAGGTATGCGCAGTATATACCCACTAGGAAAGATTCTTGGATTTGAGTATACCCACTTACAATTGGGCAAAGATACGTAACAGTATAGTTGTGTGACTTTGTGACAGTTTTAGGCCTATCCACCTTATTTTTGAATGCCCCACTGTAAAAAAGAATTGTGGGTACAAGGTCCGGTTTAACGTGACTCATTGTTGCAGCTTGCCATTTCCTTTGTTATACTCGGCTGCAGACCGATGCTGCAGACCCAAATTATAAACCGGAAACTGGAGGACGTTCAGGACCAAATTGTGTGTCCTTGCTAAGGTTGAAAAGCTTGTCAGCAATCAACTAAAGAATTTTTTAGATTTAAATGGTATTCTATCCAATTATCAATCTGGGTTTAGGAAACAGCATAGCACCATTACTGCTGCCCTCAAGGTAATAAATGACATCATTGAAGCGTTAGATTACAAAAAAATATGTGTGGCGCTCTTCTTAGACTTGTCAAAAGCGTTTGACACAGTCGACCACAGCATATTGATAAATACACTCCACTACATAGGAGTGTCTAAACAAGCAGCATCTTGGTTTGCAAATTATTTGTCTGCTAGAACGCAATGTGTTCAGATGGCAGAAGCCACCTCCTCCTTTCTGACCGTAGCAAAGGGAGTGCCCCAAGGTTCGGTGTTGGGACCAATCTTGTTCTCTATTTATGTGAACAACCTTTGTGAAAATTTGTCAAATGCGATGCATCATTTTTATGCTGATGATACTATCATTTATTGTTGTTCGTCATCAATTGTACAGGCCTATGAATTACTGCAGACTGCATTTGACGTGGTACAGTCCCGCCTGCAGAAATTAAAGCTGGTGTTAAACACAGACACAACAAAACTAATGATGTTTTCGAAAGCAGGTGAATTACCACTAAACCTCCCTACTATTTTGACTTTTTGAATTAGTTCCTTTTTTTAAGTATTTGGGATTTCACATTGATCGTCAGTTGTCTTTTACGTTTCACATTAATAATCTGGTCTCTAAGCTCAAACTGAAGTTAGGCTTTTATTTCAGAAACAAAGCCTGTTTCTCCTTTGGGGTTAGGAAATATCTTGTATCATCAACCTTCCTGCCTCTGTTAGATTATGGTGATTTGTTGTACATGGGTGCTTCTGCCCAATGTTTAAAGTCACTAGACACTGTGTATCATAGTGCCTTGAGATTTGTCACTGGTTGTAAACGGCTTACCCACCATTGTACTTTGTACGAAAAAGTTGAATGGCCATCTCTGTATGTACGCAGGCGTACACACTGGCTGAGTTTTATTTATAAAACTCTCCTTGGGCTTGTCCCGTCTTATTTACGGACATATCTGTCCACAAGCCACAGCCACTATGGCCTACGTTCACAGGATTATTTCCAGTTGACTGCTCCGCATCCTCGCACCAAGTGGGGAGAAAGAGCTTTTAAATACACTGCCCCCTTAGATTGGAATACCCTTCAGAAGGATTTAAAATTGCCAGAATTGGTCTCCCATGCTGAGTTTGGCGGGATCCTGAAGGACATGGAACGTGAAACCATTGGTCGATGTCTTTGCAACTACATTTGTAGAATCACATTTTATATTATTGTATTGCTGTATTGTGTATGTTTCTATGTACTGTTGACATGTTGTGCTGCCTTCTTGGCCAGGTCACCTTTGTGAAAGAGATCATTGATCTCCATTGAGATCCAGTGGCAACAGGCAAGTCCTCTGGAGGCGGGGTATGTTTATATATTAATAAGCGATGGTGCAAATCTGTCATTGTCCGGGAGAAAATCTGTACTGCCGATATAGAGCTGCTCTCTGTGTCACTCCGTCCACCTTATCTGCCTCGTGAGTTTCCCCAGCTGTTTGTGACAATTGTTTATATTCATCCGAAGGCGAATGAGAGCAAAGCCTGTGAAACTATCTATCAAGTTGTACAAAGACTCCAATCCATTTCTCCTGATGCTCCCAATATCATTCTAGGGGACATGAATCACTGCACTCTGAAGAAAACACTCAGAGACTTTCATCAGTATGTCACTTGCCCAACAAGACTCAATAAAACACTGGACTTATGTTATGGCTCCATCAAAGGTGCATACAAATCCATCCCCCTCCCTCCTTTAGGTCTGTCCGATCACAATTGCATCCATCTAATTCCTGTCTATCGTACAGCATTAAAACGTGGTAAGGTGCAGACTATCACTGTTAAAGACTGGAACGATGATGCCTGTTTAACTCTGCAAGGTTGCCTTGACTCCACTGACTGGGAGATGTTTCAAGAATCCTCTGTAGACATTGATGAACTGACTGATGTTGTTAGTAGCTGGTCCCATTATTGTGAAAGCATTGTGATTCCAGATAAAAAGATTAAGATCTTTCCTAATAGTAAGCCCTGGGTGTCTAAGGCCCTTAAAATGCTCCTTAGCCGTAAGAGAAAGGCCTTCAGAGAAGGAAAACTGTCTGAGATGCGCAGCCTGCAGAAGGAGATTAGACAGGAGATATGGAAAAGTAAAAGGAAATACAAGGAGAAAATAGAGTCTCAACTCCGTACAAATAATCTAGGTTCCGCCTGGGACAGTATGAAATGTATTACTGGGCTCAAGGTAGGTAGTAAGAAGAATATCCAGTTAAATGGTTTTCAGTCTGATGCTGATATGGCTCAGAGTTTTAATTACTTCTATGGTCGATTTGAGACTCGTGATTTTAGTGAGAAACACTCTGTGATGAGAGACAGTCTCCTTCTGGCCCCCCCTTTGAACCCCTTCTTCGACGAGCAAAAGGTAATAAGACGTCTCAAAGGGTGCAAACCTAAAAAAAGCCCTGGCCCAGACAACTTAAGCGGGCGTATTTTAAAGGTATGTGCTGAGCAATTAGGTCCCATTTTCAGCCATATTTTTAATCTGTCACTCCGCCAGCAGAGGGTGCCGTCCCTTTGGAAAAAATCAATTCTTGTTCCTGTTGCCAAGTGCACTAATCCAAAATCACTTAATGACTTCCGGCCAGTGGCCCTAACCTCCCTGGTCATGAAACAGTTTGAGAGGCTAGTGAAGGATGAGCTAGTAACAAAAACTGACTCTTTGCTCGATCCACTTCAGTTTGCCTATCGTGCTAATAGAGGCGTGCAGGATGCTACAGCCACCTTACTGAACCTCATATTCAAGCATCTAGAGGGCAGTAAGAATCACGTTAGGCTGCTCTTTGCTGATTTTTCATCAGCATTTAACACCATCCAGCCACACATTCTGGTCGAGAAATTAACCAGCCTTTTCGGTCTGGATAAGTGCCTCGTTGGTTGGATTCTAGACTTTCTAACGAATAGATCTCAGCAGGTGAGGGTCAATGGGATACTGTCCAGTATCTTATTGTCCTCTACCGGCTCGCCCCAAGGCTGTGTTTTATCTGCTTTCTTATATATTCTATACACCAACGACTGTCGCAGCCGTTTCGCCAACAGATTCATCGTCAAGTACGCTGACGATTCTGTCATCGTCAGTCTGCTTGACGATGATGATGTAGGACACGGCCAAGTCATTGACGACTTCGTTTCTTGGTGCGAAAACGCTTCCTTAGAACTCAACGTTTCCAAAACGAAAGAGGTTTGTATTGATTTTCGACGTTCCCCCCCTGTTCCCCAGAGCAGTTTTGTCAACGGTCAGCCTGTCGATATAGTGACAGACTACAAATATCTGGGTACGGTAATTGACAGCAAGCTGAAGTTTGATCTGAATACCGACATGCTGTGTAAGAAAGGTCAGCAGCGCCTTTACTGCCTTAGGAAGCTGGCCAAATTTCAGGTTGATAAAACTCTGATGAAAATGTTCTATAGTGCTTTTGTGGAGTCTGTCATATCATTTTCCATAATCTGCTGGTATGGTAATCTTTGTACTAAAGACAAGAACTCCCTGGGGAGAATAGTGAAGGTGGCCTCAAAAATAGCCGGAACCCAGTTCAGAAGCCTGGACCAGATCTGTAATAAACAGGTGCTGAAAAAAGCTGAGTCCATCCGATCAGATGATGCCCACCCTCTGAGGTTCGAATATGAGCTGCTTCCTTCCGGGCTCCGCCTTCGTGCCCCCATAGTTAAAAAGAACAGGTACAGAAATTCCTTTGTGCCTGTCTCTATCAGAGCGTTGAACGCTGCTGGGGTACAAATGTAATGTCTCCCCATCTGCCGTTGCTGTTATTTGTTATTTATTTATTTTATCCCTTTATTCTTTTATTCTTTTATCTTTATTTATTCTTAGGGGTACAATACAGTATATCTGTATTATATACTTTGTCTGCCCTTTGGTCTGGACTGAGGTTTTTTCTCTTGTGCTTTAATACAATGATACATTGTAGCTCTTTCTTGTGATATAAATGTGCTGCTGTGAGCGAACTGCACTTTGCTACTATGCACTTTATATCTCTACTGTGCACTTTAGATCGATGCTACTGTTGTCATTTGCACTTTAACTATTGTGTTGCACTTTAAACTGCTGCTCTAGACTGTTTTTACAATGTTCTTTTTGTCTTATTTGTTTTTATGTATGTACTTCGTACTACGCTTTCTGCAATCCAATTTGCCCTTTTGGGACACTTAATAAATCTTGAATCCTTGAATCCTTAATCTCAATGGGTTTTTAACCTGGTTAAATAAAGGATAAATAAAATAAAAGTTATAAATATAGTCATGTTATAACAACTAACCAACGCTGGGGGTCCGTATGGAAACAGTGTTTCTCGAAATGGTCAAAAGTTAAATCAATTTGGTCATTCAGTGGCGTTTTACTGCCATGTAAAGTAACTATTACACTAGCCGCTAGCATTAGCCACAGTAGCCGACTACCCACAATGCAT
Organism: Poromitra crassiceps; assembly: GCF_964638095.1. Lineage (NCBI taxonomy): Eukaryota > Metazoa > Chordata > Actinopteri > Beryciformes > Melamphaidae > Poromitra > Poromitra crassiceps. Next base: position 92,407,626 of record NC_139625.1, on the reverse strand, counting down.
TACGTTATCCCAGCACCCGAACGACACGGCTGTAGAGCAGAATGGCTCTGCTGTAAAATCCTCAGACGTTTTTTTGTCAAGTTAAAACAGTGTAACATGAAGCGGAAGAAGCACCCATCAGGCATCATGGCAGCTAGAAATAAGGTGGATAGGCTACATGTATGTCATCATTTAAAGAGAGAGAGAGAGAGAGAGAGATAGAGATATCCAGGTCCCCTAGGCGGCGGGCCAGTGATCCTCTACCTTTTTTCATATAATCAAGGAGCCATAATTTAGCCCACATCAGGGCAACAGACCCTCAATTTTGATAAGAGTTTGTCTCTCAGAGAAATCTGAGAATATTTCTACATGTGATTTTGTCCAGAGTTCCATGGCTGTCTTTATTGTAGCTGGAGAGATAACAGGAAAAACTATCAAAACAAGTCATTCTTCTATTATTCTCTATTGTCTTAACTTCATGTGAATGGAAAGTGGATAATATAACAACTATTGATCAATTTGCTGGGGACCCCCAGGAAGCCCCACATACAAATCTCACTCCAAGCTGAAGCACAGTATAGCCAGTACAATAAACTAGACTACACCACTGAGTAAAACAAATACTCTAAAGCCCCTTCTAAACATGCAGTGGAATCAGGATTATAACCAGCTCCTAGCCGGTTGGCCTGCATGTTTAGAAACAATTAGCCGGTTTATGCACACTCCCACGAGTGCGGATCATGACCATCTGAGCGCCTAGTATAGGATCCGCATTATTGCAAAAGCAGCTGTTGTTTAACACTGGCAGCTCATGATCCGGATCATGTAGCTGTTATGTCTGAGTGGGCGGGTGGTGGCACTTTACAAACCATTAATGTCCCATAATTATTTTCATGAATGGATGTTAGTTACGTGGCTGGATTATTTGGAAGAGAGCCAAATTAGGTGACTAAACAACTAAAAGTTGAATCATTTCTTTGTCCCCCATCTGCCAGTTTAAAAATGCAACAAGGGAGATGATAGCCTACTAGAGTTGTGCGATCTTGACCTCAGTCAGATCGTCAATCGCCACCCTTTGTAGGGCTGTCAAAAATAATCGATTATAAGATGCATCGCGATGCGGACGTGGACGATTCTGCATCGATGCCGTCACATGACATAATCGATTATATATTATTATTATGATGTAACGTTGAGCCGCGAGCTTATTTGGGTCAGTGGCTGCGAGTCGGCTGAACAATAAAGTTGTGATGTTCAAAATAGCTTCCAGGATCAACGTCGCAATGAATTCTGGGTAAACGGCCAGAAAGCCAGTCAAACAAACATGGCGGAGCCAGAGCGAGGCGAGGGTGACAGAGTGATTAAAAACGCACCCAGTGTTTTGAAAGCAGACATCTGGGCACATTTCGGATTTTATGAATTTCCTGGGAAGCGCGAACTGGACAAGACGCACGCTGTGTGTAAAGTCTGCACCTCGAAAATCAAATACTTTGGAAATACCACTAACTTGAGGAACCACGTTAGCCGTTTTCACCCGGAGGAGCTAACGCCTGCTAACACAGAGGCAAAGAAAACAGTGGACCCAGCCCAGCCACGAATTGATGACTCAATGTCTTCGCTGCCATCCACCTCTCCGAGTACGAGGAAAATCACCAGATCTTGTGCAGCTTTCATAGCTAAGGATTTACGGCCTTATTGTGTCGTGGAGAACGTTGGATTTCGCCACCTGTTGAAGACCCTCGAGCCACGGTATAAGCTCCCATCACGGGGCCACTTTGCTGATACGGCTATACCATGCACTCTACCATGAAACCAAAGCCCAGGTAATGGCGTCAATGAGTAAAGCTACTCGAGTAGCCATAACATGTGATTCCTGGACATCTGTGGCCACAGAGTCGTATCTAACAGTAACGGCACATTACGTTAACAATGACTGGCAGATTGTGTCGCACGTGCTGCAAACGAGAGCCGTTAATGAGTCGCACACCGGTGCTCATCTGGCGGAGCTACTGTCTGGTGCCATGGGGGAATGAATGGCAGCTATCAGAGAAAGATGTAGTGCTGGTGACAGACAACGCCTCTAACATGATAGTTGCAGCTCAAGTGGGACAATTCCCTCACATAAAATGCTACGCCCATACGCTGAATCTCGCATCACAGCGGGCGCTTAAGCCCAATTTATGCTTTATCTGCCGACACTTTTGAAATGGTCGCCGACAGAAATGAGGACTTGAGTCGACATTTTCAAGTGTCGGCGAGCAGCAGTGTCTGCTACCTAGTGAAATATCTAGTGTCGCTGACTACGTCACGATGTGTCGCGCAAGTCTGATTGGCTATATACACGGCACGCACCTGACTTCCTTGTTTTGGTTTTCACTCGATTGAAATGAATGAACGTGTCCCCGCTATTTTTATCAGCCTGTCCTTGATGTATGACTTCGTGAAAATCACAAAGAACGAGAGAGGAGGTGAGTTGTGTGTCATTTATACATGTATGCGGCTGCAGCCAAGTACCTTACATCTTGGCTCCGAGGTGGTTTCACTATGCGTTCCTCTTCGCTTGGCTGTCTGCTTATAGCGTTCGAGTGTCACGTGACCGTTGAACCGAGGCGAACATTCACTGAAGTATAAATGCAACACCATGAGCGACACTTTATTTTTCGTCTGCGACCATGTGCTGAGCGACACTTTCTAATAAGTATAAATTAAGCTTTAGAGTGACCACGCTCTGCAGGGTTCTGGCCAGAATGTGACGGATATCAACAATTCTTCCACCGTGTGGTCATTTTGTGGATGTCTAGCCAGGTTCTTTGTCATAATTGCTTTGTTTCATGTGTTTGGCATGTGTATTGTTGTTTTATCTTTTGAGACATGTCTGCGGTGGAACCAAAGACGAATTTCCACTTGTGGACAATAAAGTTTTCGTAATCGTAATCGTAACCGCAGCACTACAGCAAGTCACCTCCTGCAAGTGCATCAGCGACGTCAGACACTGGCCAAGCATAAACTGATAACTGATGTTGCCACAAGGTGGAACTGCGCATATGACATGATGGAGAGGTTCTTGGAACAACATCCTGCGATATGTGCCACCTTGCTGTCTCCAGAGGTGAGAAGATCAGAGTCAGACATCTGCACTCTCAACGAAACAGATGTCACAAATGCAGAGGATGCTGTGCATGTAAAGCCAATGAAGGATATGACAACATTGATGTCAGAAGAGAGCAATCCAACAGTGTGTCTCATTGCACCACTAAATGCACAACTCCTCCAAGACATGCAGACACCATCGGAGACTCACCCATGATCCGTGAGATGAAGCTTGCCATCAGAACAGATCTGCTCAAGAGGTACAACAGTGAGGCAGAGAAGAAGATCTTTCATACAGCCTCTGCCCTGGATCCCCGTTTTAAGGGACTGCCTTTTCCCACAGAGGAGGAGAGATTGGAGGTCTACAGAGGAGTAACTGAGGAGGCTGTATCCTTCGAGGTAATTTAACAATGTTTCATGTAAAACTTAAAAATTAAAATGGTCATAAAAATATATATTAGCTACAATGAGTAAACATTTTATAAGACTGAGAAAAACAGTTATCCTATATGTGAGCTGTTGCATTGACTGAGAAAGTGCTAACTGCTGGTTTATTGAATGCTATTTTATATTCTTTTGTTTAAACACAGAATTAAGTGCAAGGGGGGACAGAAGAAGTGGAAGAAGAAGAAGAGCTGCCCATGGAGGAGGCCGGCCCCTCTGCTCCCAAAAGAAAGGCCACATTGCTGCTCGTGAGTTTGCTGGGAAGTTCTTTTAATGAAGGTACAGCACAACCTAAGACCCCTCAGATGAGGGCTGAGGAGGAAATTGAGAGATACTGTAAAGGCCCAGCTCTGCCTCTCGAGGAGGACCCTTTGGACTGGTGGCGTGTCCATGAGATTACATTCCCCCTCCTCTCCCGGCTGGCAAAGCGATACTTGTGTATCCCAGGCACAAGCGTGTCTGCAGAGCGAGTATTCTCCACCGCAGGAGATGTGGTCACTGCAAAAAGAAGCTGTCTCACATCAGAACATGTCGATCAACTAGTGTTCTTACAGAAGAACATATAAATTCCCAAGTGCTGAGCAGTGAGTCATGTTTGTGATGTTAGCCAATAGCCACATTCAGGAAGAAGCTATGTAGAGGAGTCATAGAGCTGCTATTTGACCAAAAATAAATTCAAACCTTATTTTTGCACTGAACTGCACGGCAGAAGGATTTTTGTTTTGGTTTTGAGGGTACCATTTTCACACTGTGGGTAGGCTAGGCCTATACTTTATTTTTGTTTACAATTTACTTTAACATTATGAACAAGTACACCTCACTATATAAACAACTTAGTAGTTTGATGGTAATAATAGCCACATTCAGGAAGAAGTTACTGTATGTAGAGTTGCTATTTGAAAACTGTATATATTTTTTTTTAAACCTTATTTTTGCACTGAACTGCACGGCAGAAGGATTTATGTTTGGTTTTGTGGGTACCCTTTCCACACAATATGGGTAGGCTTACTAGGCTAGGCCTATACTTTATTTTCTTGACAAGTTAACATTTTGATATATGAACAAGTACACCTCACTATATAAAACGAATTAGTAGTGTGATGCTAGTTTAGTACAACTCCACTGTTAAGGTCCTTACACATCAAGAGCGATGCGAATATACGGCACGAAATTGCGATGCGAGTTTTGACCCACCTGTCAATCACAGCCACAGATGTGTACACGTCGGAAGCGAATTTCTGAAAAATCGACCGTGGTTCAAAAAAATAAACACCGCAATAACGCTCAGCGAAACTTTGCCGTTGGTATGCACGGTTGCATTGACTGATATAGGTTCGGAAAATATTATTGACGTGCGAATTAATCGCACGAAATAAACGTGCTCGGTGTGTAAGGACCTTTAGTCTTGTTGTCTGCTCTGTTCAGTCAGACTCAGTCATGTTTGTCACATTCAGTGTGCTGTAGAGCTGCAATAAACCTTATTTTTGTAGATTATAGCACATTGCAGAAGCAGGATTTATATTTTGTTTCTGAGGCTTGAATGAATATTTCCACAGAAATATAGGCTAGGCCTATACAATTTTTGTTATATATTTTTGTGACATTTATGTTAGCATTTTAATGTTTTCTTTTATGAAGAAGTATACCTGGCACTTTGTTGGTAGTTTATTATTTACAGTTTTAAATACTGCTGTTGTCTGCTGTGTTCAGACTTGATGTTTGCCACATTCAGGAAGTGCTGTCTGACAGTTGCTATGTGAAAACCTTATTCTTTTTAATGTCACAGAACTGCAGAAGGGTTTTGATTTGAGGGTTAAATGATTTCACACAAATACAGGCAGGCTAGGCCTATGTATTTATTTTGGTTTACAATTAATAAGCATGTGCAATTTTTTATTCCAAAATAGTGCACTTTAGTGAATGATTTTGTGTTTGCCCTGGTACCTGTCGCTGTCACCTTTTTCACAGGTATGGATAAGACATTTATGTTTAAAATGTATGATGATATTCAGATTTTAAAGCACTTTCTGAATAAAAAAGGAGTTGACTTGATATATCTGACTGCTGTTATTAATTGATGAGAAAGTAGCCATGTGCAGTAATATAGAAAATTGAGGATGTGATACTTGAGCTGCATCGAGATGCATCGTTGAATCGAATCGAATCGTTGACAGATGAATCGTAATCGAATCGAATCGTGAGGCCAGTGAAGATTCACAGCCCTAACCCTTTGACATCGCCAATACACGATGTCATCGCGCAAGCACATAATTAATAATGGACGTTAACATCCATATTAATAATTAGCCATGTGGTTCAGCTGTGCTCTCGCTGTACTTTGCTAACTTAGCATCAATGCTAGCGGGACTTACACAGCTATTGTCATTGCCTGCTTTTACTGCTGCTTGCTGGTAATGTTAATCTCATCATTCCCATGTCAGAAAAAGTCTCCAGATTTGTCGCTAACGTTAGTCTCTTCTGAGAAAGATAGTCTCCAGGAGGGTCTGAAAAGTTTTCTCGAGTTGGATGCAGCCAAGTATTATTTGAGGCAGCCAGTTTTGTGTGACTGTGAGCGTCCAAGCTAACACAGCTGTGGAGAGGAGCCTATTTGGTTATGTCGATGAGAGGAGCTGACTGACTGACAGCCTATATCGAGACATAGGCCTAGCCTAACTTTTGTGGGGAGAAATACATTGAAAACTAGTCAGATATGACTTGAATGCTACTTGTAAAATAAATCACCCACAGTGATTGATGAAGGTGCGACCACTATTTTGACTGGGCGGCTTTATGTAACAAAGGCAAGCGCTCATTCTTGGCACAATGCCACCCCTCGTTAGCCTGAATGGTCAGGAATGGATCCTCCGTTAAAACGGCATGTTTTTGAATGGAGTTTGATTACAGATTCGCTAAAGCTGTTTCCATATCACATTTCTTGTTATCGATACATGCTACCGCACCCCCGCCCACTGGCAGAGAGAATACGGACCATTTCCAGCTGTTTCTAAACACAGACTCCTCATGTCTAGAAAGGTAAAACCGGAAAATATCCTGCTCTGGCTAGCCGGACATGATCCAGACTTCATGTTTAGAAGAGGCTTAAGTAAGGGGACATCATACACATCACACAAGCCATCACACAGAGAGAGAGAGAGAGAGAGAGAGAGAGAGGAAGGGGGGGGGGGAGGAGAGGAATAGTGAGGCCATGCAGACAAAAGAAAGAAGAAATATAAAAAATCCTATTTTCTCTTAAATGGTAGACATCTCATTTTGGAATGAATCTCTTCAAATATTCCTCATTACGCAAAGTCCAGTATCTCAACTGTGTCATTCACTCACATCCTCGCTCCTCCTCTTCAGCAGGTTGATGTCTGAGTGAGGCGGTAAACTGCTCACCGCCCAACCTGAACACAACTTCACCGTTCCCAGCAGCTGAGGGCTGCCAGCAAACACCATTGGAGCCTGAGTCCTGACCGGAGGAGAAGAAACAACAGAAGAAGAGAAAGGTAGAAGTGAGTCCTGACCGGAGGAGAAGAAACAACAGAAGAAGAGAAAGGTAGAAGTGAGGGAGAATTAAAGTCAAGACAAGTGTGTGATGCAATCACAGTACCAAGAATGTATTGGTAACACTACGTACCAAACCACATTTCCACACACACACACACACACACACACACACACACACGGCTGTGAAAAAGAGGACCCCTTTGAAAATGTTTTTTTCCCCTTGCCAGTCAGAGCTAACCTGACGCTGCCAGATGGACGGTTTAGCTCCACATTACGTTTCACTAAACCAGTCTATCTGGGAATGCAGTAACCCGACCCGCTGACGGAGACGGGCACTTTTTCCAAGCTACTTGGCAGGTGATTGGATGACCCATCTGTCTATCACCGCTGGTGCGTGTTAACTTCAACCAATCAGATCGCCATGCCTCTGACGTCACGTTTGCGACCGGTAGTCTATCATTGATTGAGTCCTCACCGTCCTCATCGTCGTAAAGTCGACTTCGAAGCATGACGTTAGATTATAACAAACTAGTTGTGTGGCTTAGCCTTCCCAAATGTTGAGGGTCGTTTTTTAGAATTTAATACATAGAATTGGGAACGTTACATTCAATTTCATTCAGACTGCCTGTCACTGCAAGTAGTGGGTCACATGTACCCACTACTTGCCCAGACGAGAAGCCCGCCTAAGGCTGCCGCTGATTTGTCGAGCCGGCCATGGTTCGGCCAATCATCTTAACTGCCTGTGCATGACAAGATGGATTACGTCGAGAGAATCTCTTTTGATCTCGCGAGGTTATCCATCTTGCAAGCAAGGTTAAGTCAGAGCTGCACGCAGGCCCGATTTTAGCCTGCTACATTAGGGTGGGCTGGTAGGGGGCAAGTTTGGCGGTAGGTTGCCAGAGAGGTTGTCGGTTCAGGGATGGGGATTAAGTTGCATTATATTCTAATTTATAAAGAATGGTTTGAAGCAGGGTGTAGAAGCCATTTCCAGAGTTAAGTGTAATTGGGGACACTAAATTGTTCCAGTAGGTGTCACCATTCTGTTTTGGGTCACCAAACTGTAAGTAGGAACTTTCACTCCGGTGACAGGCCAATGTTTACAAGACTATAATTATCAAAACTATTCGCAAACTAACTATGTAGGCTACAAACTAACTATTTACAAAACTATTGCCTATATTTCCAAGACTTTTAGTCTTATTCAAACTCAAAATGAAAAGTGACAAAGAAAACAACTTTGAAAGCAGATTGACTTACCCTAAAAATAAATAAAAATCCTTCATCCAGTTTAAAATAATCAACTCCATAACATTTATTTTCATTGGATGAGGTTATTTCTCAAATCAAATTAAAGACTAATCCAGTGAGACAACAAACTATACTTGCCATTTAGCCTTCAAAACTATTATATTTACAAGACCTCAAGGGTAGGGGTCTGCTGACAGACACATCATTTCTCCACAGTTGAGTCTGGGCAGCGGAGGGCGACAGTCGAGTCTGTCTGTGTTTCTCAATACATGAGTCGAGAGGACTTTGGAGGCGGGCTGAAGGTCAGTGCCCACCCAATCAGACGCTAGAATCGCTACTGGTATTTTCTGTGCAATTTTTCCATTGGCTGGGGGTGAAAATAAACATATTTTCCTAACTTTTAATTGGGTGGACAAGACTCATGTCTGGGTGGGCATTGCCCACCTCTGCTCACGGCTGACATCGGCCCTGCTAAGGAAGGTATGTGACCATAATTCATTTCAATGTCCGCTATCAAGAACAACTCAGTTGGTTCATGAAATCGCTGGGCTGCGTGCCATGCAGTGTTTGTGGTGTGGGAGATCCGAGCTGTCAAAAGAAGAAAAAAAGACTCGCTCCTGGCCAATCCCGCCACTTGACTGCTGTGTAGGCGGGCCGGGCACAGGGCGTGGTTTTGCCAGAACCGCGGTGGGTTTCGTAATAACACGGACCATAGGTTTTCCACACTAGGTTTTCATGCAGCGTCTCTATTGGCTCACGTGAGCATGGGCCCCTGGCCAATCCCGGGGCTTGAATGCTGCATGGAATGATCAGAGCCCTATCAGAAGCGCACATAGGTTACGCAAAAACCACGCCCTGTGCCCGCCTACGCAGCAGTCATGCCCCGGGATTGGCCAGGCGCTCATGCTCATGTTGGGAGCAGCAACAACACCAAGCGAGGCTGCAATGAAGATATTGAAAGACAGAATCCTACATCGCACCAAAGCATACAATGTATTTTAATGTTATTTGACTTTCTGACCACCCGCCTCAGCCAGAATAACAGATGCTGCCCTTGGCCATTGGGAAGGCTAACCCTTTACTTTTGGTTTTATTTATTGTGTATGATTAAACTTTTTATCTTTGATTTTATATTATTGCATGTTTTTGTAAATTGTTGGGACTTCACTGGCCTGGAACAAACGACTGCCCTCGGGGGGGGGGGGGGGGGGTCGCTAGGCCTATGTGCTGTAGCCTATTGTATATTTAATTTTATATTTTTCATTTGCAGGTTAAACTGTCAGCTGAGCTCTGTTATTGAAGCTTTGGCTGAAGGCCTGCATTTTACAATGATGTTTTGAAATAAATGTTTAAAAATCGATTGTGTGTAAAAGCTTGTGTTACGTTTTCATTGGCGTTATTACAGTAATTTATTTTCAATGTCCGCTATCAAGAGCAATTTGGTTAATAAAATCGCTGGGCTGGGCAGTGTTTGTGGTGTGTGGGAAATGTGTTAAAAGCTTGTGTGTTACGTTTTCATTACACTAATAATTCAAAAGATACAAATGGGAGTGCTGCATTGGGTCAAGACATCAATATGTTAGCAGAGTAAAAATCAGGTGCTCTTCCAGGATGGGGCATATATAGATACAAGATTAAGACCCTGATGAAGACTCTTTGAGTCGAAACGCGTTGGTATCCCTGCTAGAATAAAGGATTTTTAATCTAAATTCAGAGTAACTCGGATGTCTCCTTTTGCTGCCTTCAACACCTGGGGAATTTCCTGCAACCACATTGGACAGCTACCTTTTTATCTTGACACTAATAATTAATTTCAATGTCCGCTATCAAGAGCAATTCAGTTGGTTCATGAAAACGCTGGGCTGCGTGCTGTGCAGTGGTTGTGGTGTGGGATATTCCAGCTGTCAAAAGAAGACAAAAGACTTGCTCCTGGCCAATCCCGGCGCTTGACTGCTGCGTAGGCGGGCACAGGGCGTGGTTTTTGCGTAACCTATGTGCGATTCGAAATCACGCCTATCAGAGCCTAGGGAATGATGGAATGCTGCCGTGAAAGACGCGCCTCATACAAGTATGGTAGCCCAGTGAGGTCAAATAACCACACCACTCGACTTTTCCCACAGCGAGAATTAGCTCTCATACTCCGCCTAACGGCCAATAGCTACCACTTTTTTTTAACACACATTTGACCCTTGCAAATAGCTTGATTTCTTCTTGAAGTAAATTGTTTTGATGACGTTTAACTTTACAACCTGTCCAGTGGATATGTTTCTTACAAATGGCTCATTTCCACCGCAGGTAGTAGCGCGATCCCGCTCCGCTCGACTCGATAAATTGTCTCATCCCACCGGTTTAAACTGTCCCAGCCCGGGTTGTATTGGAGTCGAGTCGTGCTACTTTTCGTACCTGCCTCGTCGGGGTTCTATTCTGTCAACCCGGGTTCATACGGTGACGTGAAAACATTGTAGACGACTGATTGGCCAGGCAGAATCGTGTTTACTCTATCTACTGACTGTCAATGCGCTGCATACCAGTTTAGTGGGCTTACATTCTCTTCTGTTATTTCCATCAGTCTTTGTGTTGCTGCCTTCGCCTTTGTGAAATAAAGTCGTGGCGGTGGTTTCAATTGTTTTCAGAGTGAAAAAAGTCAGCTGCTCAGCAAGCTCCTGTAGTTAGTTGAGCTGCAGCGCTCCGCTAGGCCGCAGCGGGTGTTTGGTGAAGCCGCGGATTTGCCTGAGAGGCCGCGGGGTACAGGGCAGGCTTCACTCTGTTGCGCCTCTTCCGTCCGCGCGCAGCGCAGCGCATGCCTGAGTTTGACTAACTACAAAGTGATATCCATTTTCCTGGCCGATTGTCACATTCGCCCATGTCCACTGTAGGTCATTTAGAGGCACCAGTATTTCATAAACAGTTTAAAAGTTCTGTGGATGGATTTAATTGTAACGTTATGTCTACTTCGGCTATAGCGAAGGACAGATATGCGGGGGCGGGGGTGGGTGGGGACAGATGATCCGCGGTGGAAGCAAAACGTCCATCGAGCCGAAACGATTAGAGCCGAGTGGGGACGAGCTGTGCAGGGCTGTTAAATGTGGTGGAATTGAGCCATAAGTGTTACGATGGATTAGTAGGACTGTATTTATTCTAGCTGGTTAGGAATAGTGTGACCACTGTGGTGCATCGGTAAGAATGCAGGGAGGCCGGGCTGATATTTTCAGTGGGTTTAGTACACAACAGGGATGGTGTATGTGTGCTTCTGTAATCACAGAAAATAAAGGACATAGTGAATATTAATATGTGGAGTTGGCGTAATTACAATGCACACAGACCTGCAGCCTATAATCCAATATGTATCATTAAGTACATAATTTCCACATATAAATAACATTACTAAATATATAGAATATATTGCATCCTTTAACATTACTACTGTACAATAAACATCATGGAAACAACATTAAGAATGACAAATGAATACTGAATACCTGGTGGATAAATGTGCAGAACGGCTCCCCTAGTGGCGCCATCGCGGCCTACACCTCACATGCCCAACAGCCACGTTGCTTCTTAATCCCCAATTAACACACATTCCACGTGGACTGCGAATCCCACCGTCACCAAACAACTTCTAAACATGCAACAGAACAGAAACTTGCCTCTCAATGGACGCACACACTCTGGTCCACCACTCCTCCACTGTCCAAACTGCCCAGCAACCGGCTATAAATCAACTAAACAGATCGCAGCAGCTCACTAAACTCGCATGAAGCTCTCCGTAGCAAATGAAGACTGCGCGGAGGATTGATTGACAGTCTGACCGTCTAGAGACCATTCTCCCACTCGCCCAATAGAAATCTGCAGGAGGCGGGACTTAGCAGTAAAGTCACTAGCACTGGATAGAACTAAAACTCTCAAGCAATATAAAACTGAGATAGAAAACACATAAAGGATACGATTCTCTTCATAGATCCCAACAGGGAATGGCAAGTCCTTCATCACACTAAGTGTTAATTTGCACTCGAAAGGTCAAAGAAGCTAAATATTGAAATATTCAGGTAGGAACCTTTGTTGTAATGTATGTGGGCGAGCGGGGAGCATAATATAAACGGACAGCACTGACACACGTTCATTACCATAGACATATATAAGGCTAGATGGCTTACCCGCGCTGCCGGTCAATGGAGAGCGACGTCGTCGCATGGTGGCCATCTTGCTACGGCACCACAGCTTTATATATATCTATGGGTTAAAAAAACGCTAACATTTTATTATTATTTTTGGCTCCAAATTACACCAAACTTAAACTGAAGCATCATCATCATGAGATGAATTCACGCACCTAGTTTCATGCAGTTTCATCCATTTTGCTAGGAGCTATGAGCATCTGTTGTTGGGTTAGTATTATCACATCAGATGATCATAACTCCTAGGGAAATGGATGAAACTGCATGAAACTTTGTGCCTGAATCCCTCTCATGGCATAGATGCTTCGGTATAATTTTGGTGTAATTTGGAGCCCATCAAAAATATAGTGTTTTTTGTGTTTTTTGTTTTGTTGTTGCCATATCTCGGGAACGGAATATGCTTGTAATAAACCAAACCGTTTGTAAATCCGTCAAGATTTCAGCAAGTTATGAGTATTTTTGTCTGTGCACCCTCCAACAGCTACCAGAGAACGTACCAGAAAGCCTGCCGTAGCAAGATGGCGGCGCTTCAACGACGCTGGTGACTCCGCCTTAAGCCATCTAGCCTTATATATGTCTATGTTCATTACCTTCCTATCACTCAGTTTATATTTGACAGTCAGGAATGAAGTGGTTGATCCTGGAATGGAAACCTTGTTGTAATGAATCAGTCCAGCTCACAGCATGTTGGGTGTGTTTATGTAAAAGGTGTGAGTCAGTCTGAGGAGAGAGAGGAGGGGCTCCCTCCCTCTAAACCACTCTGTCTGTCTGGAGAACATGACAGCTGGACCACAGCTAAGAGGTAAGATGATGATCTAACTCACTGATGATTGTAAAAAATAAAAAAATAAAAATCACATAATGAATAATTCTCCCATACCAATGATTTAGTATGTATTGTATATAAGATTCATGATTCAAGATTCATTTTAAGAGCCATAGTGAGTAATCTGATTTACAAGGAATTTGACTTTGATAGTGCAAGTATGCAGCGCAGTGATCACATCAATAGCAGAAGATGGAGCAAACAGAACACAATCTCAAATGATAAAGTGCAAATTAAAAGACATTTAAAGTCACATAGGGGGGGGGGACGGGGTGGTAGGATGGTGTCCAAATAGAATATCCATGTAAAATGTCCAGTAAAAGTCCTTTAAGTGATATAATGGGGGCAGAGTGTGGGGGGGGATAGGATGGTGTCAGTGGGATAATGTCCATGGGGGGACCCCAGCCGGTTGTGCTCAGGAGGAGTGAGTGACAAAAGTCCTGATTTGTGGGGGCTTTCAGGTCTCATTGAAGAGGCGGATGGATGGCAGTTGGGTAGAAGCTGTCCCTGTGACGAGAGGTTCTGCCACACATCAGTCTTCTGATTTTAACAAAGGTTGGTTCAAATAAGGAAGCAGTGACATCAGGGTGGCCAAAGCCCAATCAGTTTACCTAGAAATAAAATAAACTAGACTATAAACAAAAAGACAAAAAACTACTCCTCCTTAAACCTACAAAAAACAGGAGAAAAGTGAGTGTAAAGAAAAGGGCGACACACCCCTACAGGGCTTCCTTAAGATTAACAATAAACAGGAATCAAACAAAAAGGCAAGTGAGATACAAAGTAGCTAAGTAGACCAATGAGTGTGTGCATGAGAAATAGTTAGGCTACATCTAACAAAAGGCCAAGAAGCATAGGCTAAGGCAAGGCCAATGAGTAACTTAAGACAAAGTTACAGAGGGCAAATAGGCTGACAGCTAATAGAAATAGCTACAGCTTCAAAGCACACACAAACAAGTGTTGGCTGTCAAGTGACCAATGGCCACAAACAGAGCTACCCAAAAACAATTAACGTTAGCTGAAAGTAGAAAAAAGCTAATACAAAAGCAAAAAGGGCTTGAGGAGAGAGCAAGGAGGGTGGAGGGCCGGGGTCCACCCGCTATACCGACCACCCGCTATGCCGACCACCCGCAATGCCGACCTTAGGTTTAGGCGTGGGGGTGGGAGAGGTTAGGTTTTGGGTTAGGGTCTGGGGGAGGTTAGGTTTAGGCATGGCATGGGGGCTGGGAGAGGTTAGGTTTTGGGTTAGGGTCTGGGGGAGGTTAGGTTTAGGCATGGGGGGAGGTTAGGTTTGGCGTGGGGGCTGGGAGAGGTTAGCTCCACCGACACGCTGCATGCCGCCTCGCTCAGCTGGTTCTGCTTGTGGGCTATCGGCATTGCGACCTGTCGGCACTGCGGCCTGTCGGCACATAGACGCGGCACCGGAGGGCCAGTGTTAAGCAAGCAGAGCGCTCCGCTAACACTGACCCACAGTGCTATCTTGGAACACTGGAGATTATGTGGACATGCAGGTCTGAAGCAGCCAATCAGCAGCGACGACTCAGCCAATCGGCGTGGATTGCCAACCAGCTCCAGCTGAGGGCTCCTCACCTCAATCACTGCAGCAGAGGGGAGTGTCTGGGACAGAGATAGTGAGGCAGGAAAATAAACAGAGCCACACACCAAACCAAGGCCAGGCTTTGGTACAGAGGCTGTAAAACCCCATCACATACTGTAGGTAAAATGCTAAATTGAATGTTACCAGAAGTGTAATATTATAGAAATAAATAAGGCAGAGGGCCCTAACACCTATGACATCAGCCGTGATGTCATAAAATGAGATTGCTCTTATGACGTCACTATGAAGGGAGCCTGTGAGCAATGTTTGTTCTCTTTGTTTCAATTTTTGTCCCACTGAGGATGTTATAGTCACGGTAACATCATCAGTGATGTCATAAGAGCATGTGAGCCCGCACAGTGGTCGAGCTGCAGGGCGGGCGATAGGAATTAGCCAAGCCTAGGAATCTATCTAAAGAGAGCCAAAGTGAAACGTCGCTTCCTGCTTTCTCCCTGTACCAACACTGAAGAAATATGAATGGCAGTGAACGGAGAATAATGTTACTTTTTTGATCCCGTTTGAATTGTGCCATGGGGTGCCAACGCTAATTTTGTCAATTTAAAACATAACTTTGCATGTCGAGAAAGTCGCAGTTTGTCGTCAAACTGAAACGTAGGGGTTAGTTTCGTATAAAAACTACATAGCTCGTGGAAGCTCGTGGCATGTCGCCGGTCTTCAGCTTTGCCGGTAGAGAAAGTGACATCACTTAGGCGACAGTGTATGTAATGTAATGTAAAGTGTATGTAGTCTTTCTGATTTATAACTTATAGTGCAACAGTTTCACGATTATGTGATCCTGGGTAAAACTGATCCGAATTTGGGAATCCTATTTTTTGCTATTCCTCGATAGCAAAAAATAGGGTTTCCAAATGCGGATCAGTTTTATCTGGATGAAAGCTTTTGAACAACCGGCCCGTCTTTCTCTTCAGGCTAAAACTGTCCTTTTGTCAATCCTGTTTCTATCAGGATCCAGCAGGGGGCAGCAGACTCCCCTGAACCCAGCCGTGCGTCCATGAAGAGTGAGCAGTCTACATCCTGCATTCAAATATGGACAGCAGCACTCTACTGAGCAAAGGTAACAATTGGAAACAGATGAGTTTGTTGTTATCATGACTCTTTAGAAGAGGTATGAAGTCATGAGATATAGAATTGCTCCAGCCCTTCATACTCTTATGCTTTAGTTTCCTCTTTCATAACATCACATCCAGTATCAGAGGAACCAGTGTCAGGCCAGATTTGATTTGGTGCAGTCAGTGTTGTCTTGATCAGACTAACCAATGCACAATCTAGGCAGAAAGCCTTGAGTTGCCACTATGACAGGATATGTGGAAAATAAATATGATCCAGATGGACAGAAAAAGTGACAATATACAATGTTATCTGCATTGTTGTCTGTCTAGAATGAATATGTATAAAACATTTCTGTTTCCAGAGGTCAGTACCACAGGCAGAGAGCAGAGTCTCCAGTACCCAGCTGTCTGTCTATGAAGAGTGACTGGTCTAAAGGCATAGGCGAAGACTTCAGTACTGGACCTGGACCCTCAGACACAAAGTAAGAGGATTGTCACAGAGAAATATTTGATAATCTAAACTATTGTACTGAAAACTACAGAGTCCAGGAGTGGCCATAGGGAGAGAAAACAAGGGCAAACTCTGCCCAGGACCACGTGTGTCATGTAGCAACCGCGGGGGCAGTCTTACCTGGGCTGTGGCTAGATGGGGTACAGGACGGAAAATGGGGTCAATTGTTATTCCATTCAATTGCTGGTACTTCTTGTACAGCATAACAGTGTCTTTATGAAAGCAAAGATAGCAAAGGGTGAGATAACCCCCCAAAATTCAAGTTTAATACAATGTGCCCCCCCTTTAATTGAGGGTTTTCCAACTTGCATGTTTCTGGTGTGAAGTCAAATATTCTGGGCTGTACGGCTGTTACCCAACATCTTTTTTTAAATGTGAATATTCTATTGGGGTTTTCCCTGAATATTGGAATGTCTGCTAAGAAGCAAGACGTTTTATGGGTGTTTTTGTTAAATCAACTGTCTTTAATGAATATAACAGCAGTGAAAATAGCATACCAGGGGTGTCCAAACTTTTTTGAATGGGGGCCAGATTAGATCATGTGAAAATAACAGGGGTCCAGCTGCTTCTTGCTTCATATGGGGTAGGTTATAGAAAAAATATAAAAAATCACAAACAATAGACCTTATTCGCTAACCCCGGACAGCGCCATTTTGTTGACATACTGTCCTGCAGCTGACAACTATAGTAACGGCCTTATTGGCGTTTCTGTTCCATTACAAAATAGCGATGGTAATGCCAGCAATAAAAAACTCCACAGTTGTTCTTTGTATGCTGCCGTTAATGCCTGTAATAATAAACAAAAGAAAAAACGAGGTGAACAGACTTTGCTGTCAGGAGCTGTCAGAAAGTTTCACCTGTCTCTCCTAACTATCCACACATCTCCTGTGCTGCTGACGTATCCTCAGTCTCGCTCCCTTCATGTCTGTGGACGGTAGAGATAGAAACAAACCACGGGGACTTCATTGCTGTCATTACTACAGCCATGCCTAAACGCAGGTCACCATCTGAACACAACAGGAACGATATAGGTAACGCTAACGGCGGCTAGCTTCCTATAAACGCTGCTCTTACATAGGCTGTCACTTAAGAGCTGCTGTGCTATGTCGAGAACATGGCGGCGGTGGGCGTGCCCGTACGTGAGTGACCTCAATCAAATAAGGTCTATAGAATTGTACTCTAATAATTTTGTTTACCATCTGAAAACATTAGTTCTGGCTGTGTTGTTCCTACTTAGTGCTTGTCTACAAACTGTATGATAGTGCTCTCATTGTTAGGTGAAAGTAAAAGATTCAAATTGAACTTGCTTTGATAACAAATACTGTGTGGAGGGCCACATATAGTAGATTTTGAGAGACAAGCTGAGGGCCGCTTAAAATCGGTCCGCGGGCTGCAATTGGCCCCCGGGCCGGACTTTTGACATGCACTGGCACAGTACAGTACAAATCTTGTAGTAGTAGAAACTAGTAAACAGCGACTTCAGTGTTGCAGTATTGCCACCAGTAGCTAACTGGTTTGTACTTTGACGGCAGCTTGTTGACGGCTTTGGTGAGAGAAATCTCTGATTGGCTGGTCAGGGGTAGCAAAATCACTCTCATTGGCCGGTCGGGGGTAGCGAAGCAGGAGAGAGGGCACAAAAACGCTCTGCTCATTCTCTTTCTCTCTCTCTCTCTCTCCCTCCCTCCCTCCCTCCTCTCTCTCTCTCTCTCTCTCTCTCTCTCTCTCTCTCTCTCTCTCTAACCCTCCGTGTTTTGGCTTGCGTTGACTGCGGGGAAGTCGATACTCATGTTAGCACAAGCCAGGAAATAGCCTGCTCCCCCTGTATGTACGGTACCATGTAATGCCTGGAGTTGACCAAACTGAACAATCAAACAATGTTTCATAAGCATAACAGTAACGTTAGGCATATTTACGACTGTTAAATTCATTATCCACACAAGACGGTAACGTTATTAGTGGGGCTGGTGGTAATTTCTATAAATGTAAATTAATATTAGTTAGCCGTGATTAGCATAAGCTAACGTTAACTAAGTTAAGTTAAGTTAAGTTATCCTTTATTTATCCCCTTGGGGAAATTCATCCTCTGCATTTGACCCATCCTCTACTAGGAACCTTCCTAGAACTAGGAGCAGTGTGCAGCCACTGTGCAGCGCCCGGGGACCAACTCCAGTTCTTTTGCCAGTACCTTGGTCAGGGGCAGTGACAGGAGTATTAACCCTAACATACATGTCTTTCTTGATGGTGGGAGGAAACCGGAGCACCCGGAGAAAACCCACACGGACACGGGGAGAACATGCAAACTCCACACAGAAAGGACCTGGGACGGACCGGGGTTCGAACCCGGGACCTTCTTGCTGTGAGGCAACAGTGTTAACCACTGAGCCACCGTGCCGTCCTCTTCCTTTTTTTTTTTGTTAACTAGAGCCTGCTGGCTGCGGGACAAGCCAGGAAATAGCCTGCTCCCCCTGTATGTACGGTACCGTGTAATGCCTGGAGTTGACCAAACTGAACTCAAACAATGTACCGTAAGCATAACAGACAGTAGGCTAACGTTAGGCATATTTCCGACTGTTAGATTCATTATCAACACAAGACAGTAACGTTATTAGTGGGGCTGGTGGTAATTTCTATAAATATAGCTAAATCTATTAGTTAGCCGCGTATAGCATCAAGCTAACGTTATGGTTATAATAGCAGCTGCAGGTTCACCACCGCAGCTAAATGCAGTACAATAATGTTCCATGACCATAAGCATAACGGTAGTAACGTTAGGGTTGCATTACTTCACACAAGATGGTAATGTTAGCAGAGTTTCTGACCAGGTGGTCAGATACTTGTACTACGGAGTGACAGTAAAAATCTTGAATCTTGAAAATCCATTAGCAAGCAGCTAACGTTATCTGGTCAAAACCACATTACAGTAGCTACAAGCAGCAAGTTTCCTTCATGAACCGAAAACACAGTCCTGACTCTAGTTTCCCCCCGATGTCGGTCACATTGCTGCTGTCTGGCCAGACGGGCTTCATTAGATAAATATTTATTAATTTATTTAGTGTGGACTTTTTTCTGGAGTCTGTGTTGTTGTTTCCTGTAGCTAGCAGCTAGCGACAAACGTAACGTTAAAAGCTACTTTAGCCATTTCCTGTTAGCAGTCTAGGACAAGAGGCGAAGCTCATGAACGCGCGCAGACGTCACATCCTCTAGCTGTGGCGGGAGATGCTATCCACTTCGAAACTGCGGTTTTTCCATGTATCTTCTGAACGGCTGGTCGGAGAGAAACGCCCCTGGTCGCCATTTTTAAGTTACGTCAAGGCGCATTCACTCAGTGCCAATAATAAACACTTTGTGCACATTTATTTCTCGCCAGAACCAACAGAATGGGCCTTTAATCAAATGTAACTCAATTTGTAACTTGAGTTACTTGAGAAAGTAACTGGTATAATATTACTGAAATCCTATAAGTAATAAGATATATTACTGAGTTACTGCCAAAAGTAATATATTACATGTAATATGTTACTTTTGTAATGAGTTACCCCCAACACTGCATATCGGTATCGGCTTAAATGTTTGCCGATATGAAAAAATATATACACAGAGCACACAAGTTGCTGGTGTGATTTAAAACTAGTGTAATGACATACTTTGTCCAGCAGAGCGCGCCCAACAGCCCAGCTGCACTCTCTCATCTCACTCACATTCACTCCCTCACGTTGTAAGCAGCAGTGGGCAGCTTTCTTGTGTACAGCGCCCGGGGACCAAATTCAAACGTGGTCACTGGTCAGATGACAATCTTCTGCATGTTTTTAATAGGGGTCCGTACCAATCTTGTATGGTGCCCCAGGGGAGCACGGGGAGAACAGGCAAACTCCACACAGAAAGGCCCTTTTGACGAGATAGCCCACCTGGGCAGTGTAGGCACTGTCAGGACATGGGGGGGGGGGGGGATACACCCTCAGCACCCACAGCATCCCAGGTGGGAATCGAACCCAGGACCTTCTAGCTGTGAAGCGACAGCGCTACCACTGCACCACCGTGCCTCCTAGCAGGAGAGAGTGAGAGCTATTACCAAGTATAAGCACTACATTCTCTCCTTGGGATAACTTCTAGTCATTGAAATCCTAGTGAAATCACACAATTTGCTCATTTTGCTGCGCTCCCTCGTCAAGCTGACGTTGGAGTATATAGGACCAGCTGCCACCGGCAAGGCCCCAAGTCCAGGAGGACGCGTTAGTATATTTCAGCCTTTAGTACTTCTCAATGTGTCAGTGAAGCTCAACCAACACCTCAAACAACACATGCAGTGCAACACCACCACTGTTACTGACTGTTGATTGGCAGCATTGAACCAGCTGTTACTGTTTGTAATTGTTGACATTAACGTCACATTAACAGGGAAATACTGGTAAACACCATGTTTTGATCATCAAGAAGAAGAAAACACGTTTCTCATTGGAGTTCAATCTATTGAAATATGATGATAGCTGAGTAGAGAATAGAGGAGAGAAATGCAGCTGGCTAGAAGTGCTGGAATGTGATGTAACGTTACATTTACTCAAGTAGGCTACTGTACTGTAGGCTAGTGTACTGTATTGTAGGCTACTGTACTGTAGGCTATACAGTGTAGGCTACTGTACTGTAGGCTAGTGTACTGTAGTGTAGGCTACTGTACTGTAGGCTACTACAGTGTAGGCTACTGTACTGTAGTGTAGGCTACTGTACTGTAGGCTACTACAGTGTAGGCTACTGTACTGTACTGTAGGCTAGTGTACTGTACTGTAGGCTACTACTGTACTGTAGGCTACTGTAGTGTAGGCTACTGTACTGTACTGTAGGCTACTACTGTACTGTAGGCTAGTGTACTGTAGGCTAGTGTACTGTAGGCTACTGTACTGTAGGTTACTGTACTGTAGGCTAGTGTACTGTAGGCTAGTGTACTGTACTGTACTGCAAGCTACTGTACTGTAGGCTACTCTACTGTAGGCTACTGTACTGTAGGCTACTGTACTGTAGGCTACTGTACTGTACTGTAGGCTACTACTGTACTGTAGGCTACTGTACTGTAGGCTACTGTACTGTAGGCTACTGTACGTAGGCTACTGTACTCTACTGTAGACTACTGTACTGTAGGCTACTGTACTGTAGGCTACTGTACTGTAGGCTAGTGTACTGTAGGCTACTGTACTGTACTGTAGGCTACTGTACTGTAGGCTAGTGTACTGTACTGTAGGATACTGTACTGTATGCTACTGTACTGTAGGCTAGTGTACTGTAAGCTAGTGTACTGTAAGCTACTGTACTGTAGGCTAGTGTACTGTAGGCTACTGTACTGTATGCTACTGTACTGTAGGCTAGTGTACTGTAGGCTAGTGTACTGTAAGCTACTGTACTGTAGGCTAGTGTACTGTAGGCTAGTGTACTGTAAGCTACTGTACTGTAGGCTAGTGTACTGTTGGCTACTGTACTGTAGGCTACTGTACTGTACTGTAGGCTAGTGTACTGTAGGCTACTGTACTGTAGGCTACTGTACTGTAAGCTACTGTACTGTAGGCTACTGTACTGTAGGCTACTGTACTGTACTGTAAGCTACTGTACTGTAGGCTACTGTACTGTAGGCTACTGTACTGTAGACTACTGTACTGTACTGTAGGCTACTGTACCGTACTGTAAGCTACTGTACTGTACTGTAGGCTACTGTACTGTAGGCTAGTGTACTGTACTGTAGGCTACTGTACTGTAGGCTACTGTACTGTAGGCTAGTGTACTGTAGGCTAGTGTACTGTAAGCTACTGTACTGTAGGCTAGTGTACAGTAAGCTACTGTACTGTAGGCTACTGTACTGTAGGCTAGTGTACTGTTGGCTACTGTACTGTACTGTAGGCTACTGTACTGTAGGCTACTGTACTGTACTGTAAGCTACTGTACAGTAGGCTACTGTACAGTAGGCTACTGTACTGTACTGTAGGCTACTGTACTGTAGGCTACTGTACTGTAGGCTAGTGTACTGTTGGCTACTGTACTGTAGGCTACTGTACTGTACTGTAGGCTACTGTACTGTAGGCTACTGTACTGTACTGTAAGCTACTGTACTGTAGGCTACTGTACTGTAGGCTACTGTACTGTACTGTAAGCTACTGTACTGTAGGCTACTGTACTGTAGGCTACTACTGTACTGTAGGCTACTGTACTGTAGGCTAGTGTACTGTACTGTAGGCTACTACTGTATTGTAGGCTACTGTACTGTAGGCTACTACTGTACTGTAGGCTACTGTACTGTAGGCTAGTGTACTGTAGGCTAGTGTACTGTACTGTAGGCTACTACTGTACCGTAGGCTACTGTACTGTAGGCTACTACTGTACTGTAAGCTACTGTACTGTAGGCTAGTGTACTGTAGGCTACTGTACTGTAGGCTACTGTACTGTAAGCTACTGTACTGTAGGCTACTGTACTGTAGGCTAGTGTACTGTAAGCTACTGTACTGTAGGCTAGTGTACTGTAGGCTACTGTACTGTAGGCTACTGTACTGTAAGCTACTGTACTGTAGGCTACTACTGTACTGTAAGCTACTGTACTGTAAGCTACTGTACTGTAAGCTACTGTACTGTAGGCTACTGTACTGTACTGTAAGCTACTGTACTGTAGGCTAGTGTACTGTAGGCTACTGTACTGTAGGCTACTGTACTGTAAGCTACTGTACTGTAAGCTACTGTACTGTAGGCTACTGTACTGTAAGCTACTGTACTGTAAGCTACTGTACTGTAGGCTACTGTACTGTACTGTAAGCTACTGTACTGTAGGCTACTGTACTGTACTGTAGGCTACTGTACTGTACTGTAAGCTACTGTACTGTAAGCTACTGTACTGTACTGTAAGCTACTGTACTGTAGGCTAGTGTACTGTAGGCTACTGTACTGTAGGCTACTGTACTGTAAGCTACTGTACTGTAAGCTACTGGACTGTAAGCTACTGTACTGTAAGCTACTGTACTGTACTGTAGGCTACTGTACTGTAGGCTACTGTACTGTACTGTAAGCTACTGTACTGTACTGTAGGCTACTGTACTGTAAGCTACTGTACTGTACTGTAGGCTACTGTACTGTACTGTAAGCTACTGTACTGTACTGTAAGCTACTGGACTGTAAGCTACTGTACTGGACTGTAAGCTACTGGACTGTAAGCTACTGTACAGGGGCCAGTTGCACCAACTGGTCTTACACTGGTCTTAAGCTAAGTTGGTCGTAACTTTACGACCTAACAGCTACGCCGGTTGCACCAAGACGGCTTAAGCCTTCTTTTCACTACGACCAGGCGTAACTCTTACGCCTGGTCAGGAGGAGGCGTAGCGCCTGCCTCTAACAGAGATCTCCATGTCTTATCAGCGGAGACCTTTTTGAGTCCTTACCGTCATCGTCGTAACACAGCGAGTTCTCCGTCTTTTGAAGCATGATGTTAGATTACAACGAACTAGTTGTGTGGCTTAGCCTTCCCAAATGTTGCCGTTAATTTTTTCGAATTTAATACATAGAATTGGGAACGTTACATTCAATTTCATTCAGACTGTCTGTCTGGCTCAATCGCCGCCATTTTTCGCCCGGAGCGAGGGAGGGTGGGAGGAGGGAGGGTGTAGTGATGCACAGTGGCTGAGAGAGCGTAGTGGCACAGTGCTCCAAGCAGGTCGCGAGGCACATTTTTGCAACATCATCCAATCAGGGTGCATTCCCTGGCAATTCACATGGACGCGCATTGCTACGACCAGCATAGTTAAGACCAGACGTAAGCTGTGTTGGTGCAACAGGCATAAATCCACTCTAAAGACTGGTCTTAACTAAGACCAACGTAGGAGTTACGACCAGGCATAGTTAAGACCACTTGGTGCAACCGGCCCCTGGACTGTAAGGTACTGTACTGTAGGCTACTGTACTGTAAGCTACTGTACTGTACTGTAGGCTACTGTACTGTAGGCTACTGTACTGTAAGCTACTGTACTATAGGCTACTGTACTGTATGGTAGGCTACTGTACTGTAGGCTACTGTACTGTACTGTAGGCTACTGTACTGTATGCTACTGTAGTGTAGGCTACTGTGCAAGATGCAGGTAGAAACAGCAGTTTTTCTGTTGGGAGTAAAAAAAAGCAGACCTGACTCTATTCTTAGCAGCATCATCTGGGCCATTTCAGGAGCTTGCTGCTGAAAAGTTTGGCGTTGCGATATTTGCGCATATCCAAAACCCTGATATCAAAGTTCTTCATGTTAAAAGTAGGCTACGTTAGGCCAGAGTCAGAGTTGTACGAGTTGCGTCATCTCCATTCACTCCAATGGACTTTTATTTTTATTTTATATTTCACCTCGCAAGCATTTTGGACTTCCGTGGGCACCACTCTCTTTAAATAAATCACTCTGGCTTAGGCATGTTTCTCATCTCCTCCCGATCAGAAATGTGGACTTTTCTTTTCGCATGCCAGAGATGATGGATTATATGATTACAGTACATCACCTCTTCTAGGACTTCTAGCACACATCAGTTGACCACAAACAGGCAACATGTGTCACAAACTGCAGTAAAAACCTTGATTGAGATGCATATTCCGAATGCGCTGTATACATGATCAAAGAATCCTCCTAAAACCTGAATAATACTGGAATAACCCACGTCTTAATCGGAAAATGCTAAATTCGGAAAAAGGCCACATTCGGAAAATGCAACTGGAATATGCTGCTTACATGACCCTTATCAAATTCGGAATATTGTCATTTTCCGAATAATAGTGGAATATTGTGTGCATGTGTGACATGAACCCGTTATCACAAGCTATCCTGAAATCAGTTGTGTGGTTGCCGTAAAACATCAAACACAGGGCTTCAATTGAATGTAGACAGACAGAGGCTTGTGTATCAAAAGTAAGATATTAATTTATTTCTACTAGTAAGCAATTAAAATTCACCCATATAGAATTGGGGGTGTCTGGCAACATGAACCAGGGGCAGCATGAACAATAAATAAATGCCTAAATAAAACAGTCTGTTCTAAACAGTGAGGTCAGTGAGTATCCTCTCAATCAGCAACACATGAAATAGTAGCGATGGCACAGGCATAAAGGTGGCACACTCCCTATGAGTAATAGACACACTCAAGGAGGTAAAACCCTCAAACACTCTGTGAAGTTCAAATGGGACTCGGGTACAAACCACTACAAGCAAGTCAGAGATTCAAAAGACACTAAGGAACGCCACAATCAAGACCAAAGGCACACCAATCACAGTATTGTGCACCTTACTTTATGCCTGGGCCAACCAATTGCAAGAGTACCTGGCTGCAGACAAGTGGGCGGACCTCACGCCTAGACGTCACGTGACTTCCTGTCAGTTGTGGAGGCGTGAGGTCCGCCTAGCGGCTGCAGCCAGACCCTCCTCACCAATTGACTCTGGTCAAAGCTGAGGGACAACAGCACTTGAAAAATGATACACATTCAGTGAATATAAAATACTCTGGACTGGCCCCTATCCTACAGAGGTGGTGGAATAGACTACTTGCACAACTCCACTACTTCCTGAAATGAGTAGGGCATACTGGTTTCCTGTCTTACACTATTGGAGGAACTGATTAATGTCAGGTGTGCCTGACTGCTGCAGTCACAACAACAGTGATCAGGCACACCTGACATTAATCAGTTCATCCAATAGTGTAGGACAGGAAACCAAACTGCCCTACTCATTTCAGGAAGTAGTGGAGTTGTGCAAGTAGTCTATTAGATTATTTTAGAGCCAGGAAAACAGTGGTTGGCCTACAGCAGCGTGGCCCATAAACAGCAGCTTGTTGTCTCTATGAAATACATCATATGGCACAATCAGCTCCCCATACTCTCTAAACAAAATGGCACCTCTCACTGGAATTATTTGTCAACTCTGCTTCTACTGGTCAGTTCATCTGCCAGTCAAGACAAACATACACCTTGTATCTGTTTCACACCAGCAGCAACCTGCTTCTCTAGGCAGCTTTAGGATCATGGAGGCTTCCTCAATTTGCTCCAACCCTATTTATGCCTTCTACAGGTTCTAGTGCCCTACTGCCATTGGCTCTCTGTGTGCAGAGTCGTAGTGACCCTCCCACACATGTAAACATAGTGAGTGTTACTGTGTGTCTGCAGAGTCGTAGTGACCCTCCCACACATGTAAACATAGTGAGTGTTACTGTGTCTGCAGAGTCGTAGTGATGTAAACATAGTGAGTGTTACTGTGTGTCTTCAGAGTCGTAGTGACTCTCCCACACATGTAAATAGTCAGTGTTACTGTGTGTCTGCAGAGTCGTAGTGACCCTCCCACACATGTAAACATAGTGAGTGTTACTGTGTGTCTGCAGAGTCGTAGTGACCCTCCCACACATGTAAACATAGTGAGTGTTACTGTGTGTCTGCAGAGTTGTAGTGACCCTCCCACACATGTAAACATAGTGAGTGTTACTGTGTGTCTGCAGAGTCGTAGTGACCCTCCCACACATGTAAACATAGTGAGTTTTACTGTGTGTCTTCAGAGTCGTAGTGACCCTCCCACACATGTAACCATAGTGAGTGTTACTGTGTGTCTTCAGAGTCGTAGTGACCCTCCCACACATGTAAACATAGTGAGTGTTACTGTGTGTCTGCAGAGTCGGTGACCCTCCCACACATGTAAACATAGTGAGTGTTACTGTGTGTCTTCAGAGTCGTAGTGACTCTCCTACACATGTAAACATAGTGAGTGTCACTGTGTGTCTGCAGAGTCGTAGTGACCCTCCCACACATGTAAACATAGTGAGTTTTACTGTGTGTCTGCAGAGTCGTAGTGACCCTCCCACACATGTAAACATAGTCAGTGTTACTGTGTGTCTGCAGTCGTAGTGACCCTCCCACACATGTAAACATAGTGAGTGTTACTGTGTGTCTTCAGAGTCGTAGTGACCCTCCCACACATGTAAACATAGTGAGTTTTACTGTGTGTCTGCAGAGTCGTAGTGACCCTCCCACACATGTAAACATAGTGAGTGTTACTGTGTGTCTTCAGAGTCGTAGTGACCCTCCCACACATGTAAACATAGTGAGTGTTACTGTGTGTCTTCAGAGTCGTAGTGACCCTCCCACACATGTAAACATAGTGAGTGTTACTGTGTGTCTTCAGAGTCGTAGTGACCCTCCCACACATGTAAACATAGTGAGTGTTACTGTGTGTCTGCAGAGTCGGTGACCCTCCCACACATGTAAACATAGTGAGTGTTACTGTGTGTCTTCAGAGTCGTAGTGACCCTCCCACACATGTAAACATAGTGAGTGTTACTGTGTGTCTTCAGAGTCGTAGTGACCCTCCCACACATGTAAACATAGTGAGTGTTACTGTGTGTCTTCAGAGTCGTAGTGACCCTCCCACACATGTAAACATAGTGAGTGTTACTGTGTGTCTGCAGAGTCGGTGACCCTCCCACACATGTAAACATAGTGAGTGTTACTGTGTGTCTTCAGAGTCGTAGTGACTCTCCTACACATGTAAACATAGTGAGTGTTACTGTGTGTCTGCAGAGTCGTAGTGACCCTCCCACCCATGTAAACATAGTGAGTTTTACTGTGTGTCTGCAGAGTCGTAGTGACCCTCCCACACATGTAAACATAGTCAGTGTTACTGTGTGTCTGCAGAGTCCTAGTGACCCTCCCACACATGTAAACATAGTGAGTGTTACTGTGTGTCTTCAGAGTCGTAGTGACCCTCCCACACATGTAAACATAGTGAGTTTTACGGTGTGTCTGCAGAGTTGTAGTGACCCTCCCACACATGTAAACATAGTCAGTGTTACTGTGTGTCTGCAGAGTTGTAGTGACCCTCCCACACATGTAAACATAGTGAGTGTTACTGTGTGTCTGCAGAGTCGTAGTGACCCTCCCACACATGTAAACATAGTGAGTGTTACTGTGTGTCTTCAGAGTCGTAGTGACCCTCCCACACATGTAAACATAGTGAGTGTTACTGTGTGTCTTCAGAGTCGTAGTGACCCTCCCACACATGTAAACATAGTCAGTGTTACTGTGTGTCTGCAGAGTCGTAGTGACCCTCCCACACATGTAAACATAGTGAGTGTTACTGTGTGTCTGCAGAGTCGTAGTGACCCTCGCACACATGTAAACATAGTCCGTGTTACTGTGTGTCTGCAGAGTCGTAGTGACCCTCCCACACATGTAAACATAGTCAGTGTTACTGTGTGTCTGCAGAGTCGTAGTGACCCTCCCACATATGTAAACATAGTGAGTGTTACTGTGTGTCTGCAGAGTCGTAGTGACCCTCACACACATGTAAACATAGTCAGTGTTACTGTGTGTCTGCAGAGTCGTAGTGACCCTCCCACACATGTAAATAGTCAGTGTTACTGTGTGTCTGCAGAGTCGTAGTGACCCTCCCACACATGTAAATAGTCAGTGTTACTGTGTGTCTGCAGAGTCGTAGTGACCCTCCCACACATGTAAACATAGTGAGTGTTACTGTGTGTCTGCAGAGTCGTAGTGACCCTCCCACACATGTAAATAGTCAGTGTTACTGTGTGTCTGCAGAGTCGTAGTGACCCTCCCACACATGTAAACATAGTCAGTGTTACTGTGTGTCTGCAGAGTCGTAGTGACCCTCCCACACATGTAAACATAGTCAGTGTTACTGTGTGTCTTCAGAGGAAATCCCTCCTAAAACTAAATTCACCTCATGAGCCAGGACAGATCAAACAGTATCTATAAACACACAGCAGTTTCTCTCCCACAGCTGCAAACGAGACAGAATGAGTTGAATGGGACAGTTTACAGGGATATCAGAGCCTAAAATCTCAACTTTTACCACTGCTTCATTGTTCTGCCTACAAACTTCTTCCACTAAAATACAGCACAGGAGGCCATGGCCAAGCTAACAATGTGAACCAATTCTAACCAAAGTTATCACATTATTAGATGGAAAGGTGCTTGCTGCATTAACGTTACCTGTACGGCAAATTAACCAGAAACTATCAACGATTTTATTTGATTTATTTGATATGATTTTGTCCCAGTTTTGTTGTTGTTGTTGTTGCTTGTAGGGGTTTTATCACCAGGGTTGCCACTCTTTTGTAATGATAGATTTGAATGATAGTTCAAATCAGAGATGCACTTCCTTATGTATGTATCTATCAGATCAGAATCAGAATCAGAAAGACTTTAATGATCCCCGGGGGGAAATTGGGACAAGTTACAGTTGCTCGCACTCAGGCATGAAATATCCACATAACACAACATAGCATAACACAGTATCTCCCTAAACGTAAAAACAGTCAATACAATAAAATGCAATAGAATGCAGTAAAATGCAATAGAATAAAATAAAATGCAATAGAATAAAGTAGAATAAAATAAAATAAAATAGGGTCAATGGGATAGTAAAGTAAGAATTGTAGGATAGCATCCAATAAGTAGTTACAGTTACAATCTATGTACACTACAGTACGTGTCAAATTGCAGTTATTGCACACTGGAATAAAATTAAATCAAATTGCACATTACATGTTACGTAACTAAGGCACAGCTATCCTATCCTATCAAGTGTCTGCGAGGTGCTCTTCTTAGTGAGGCGTTAAAGAGTCCAATGGCCACAGGCAGGAATGATTTCCTGTGCCTCTCTGTTGTGCATCTGGGTGGAATCAGCCTCTCACTGAACGTGCTCCTGTGTTTGACCAGCACGCCATGGAGTGGGTGAGAGTCATTGTTCATGATGGAGCGTAGCCTGGTCAGCGTTCTCTTCTCCGACACCGCTGTCAGAGAGCCCAGCTCCAGCCCCACAATGTCCCTGGCCTTACGGATCAGTTTGTTGAGTCTGTTGGCGTCCGCTGCCTTCAGCCTGCTGCCCCAGCACACAATAGCATACAGGAAGGCACTGGCCACCACCGACTCATACTGTAGAACATCCTCAGCATGGTCCGGCAGACGTTGAAAGACCATCAGCCATCTCAGGAAGTAGAGACGGCTTTGCCCCTTCTTGTAGAGTGCTTCAGTGTTCTTAACCCAGTCCAGTTGTGTATGTATGTAGGGGTATGTATGTATGTATGTATGTATGTATGAATTAATGAGATGCACTTCCTTATGTATGTATGTATGTATGTATGTATGTATGTATGTATGTATGTATGTATGTATGTATGTATGTATGTACTGTATGTATGTATGAATTAATGTATTAATTTATTAATAATTTTTTTTTTTTTTTTTTTATGCACTTATGCATACCGTATATATAAAGTGCAGCTACTAAATGTGATACAGCAGATGGAAATGGCAAACCTTAACCCCATATGTTATTTATATTGTTTGGTATGAGTTAAAGACACTATATATATGAAGCCATGGAGCTGTTAAACTAAGACCCATGCATGTTGCTCTCTGCAAAGTGCAAACTTCCTGTTACTGCAGCCTTCCTGTGTGGTGGCTGCTTGGTGGGCTACTCTTCTTTTTTTAGACTTCACACTAGTTGTTTTTATGTCCGTGTCTTTTAGACAGCAGGAAATACATGAGTGTTCCTTCATGTTCAACAGATGTGCAAGAGATGAAGATATAGACACAGCTTTCTGTGTTAAAGGCTAAATCCTTGATCCAAATAGGAGCATATAGGCTCACCACAGAAAGACTAAAGAGAAGAATGGATTTGAGTTTCAGATCATGAACTATGTGCTTTGTGTTTCATTAATGTGACTTAAAAGCCTGCATTTGAATGTGTCTGGTTGGTGAAAGTAGAAACAGCTTTAATACACAGGAGGCACTTAATATAAAAACTAGAGCCCGACCGATATGGGATTTTTGAAACCGATACGATACCGATTTTAGGGAATAAAAAATTACCGATACCGATAATATCGGCCGATATTTTTTTTTAATTTTTAATTTTTTTTTATCATCAAATGTTTATCCCCCATTAGTGCTAATCCCCCATTAGTGCTAATTTTTTATTTATTTATCCTGGTTGCTGCTCCACCCTCTGCCGATCTGGGGAGAGCCGAAAACTGGCTCCATGCTTCCACATGGGCAGTTAGCCAGCCGCTTCTTTTCACCTGACAGGGGAAGCTTCACCGGTAGGACATAGCACGTGGGAGGATCACGATATTCCAACGAGTTCCCCTCCCTCCGAACAGGCGCCCTTAACGACCAGAGGAGGCACCACATCAGCAACCCTCGAATATCAAACACTTGACAAAGATATGATTGAGTTGACATGAATTGAAATATGTGATGTAGGCAGGATATTTTACAGCTTATTAATAAACTCAATGCAATGAAACAGTAAACTTAACTGGGAATTTAATAATTATAAATAACTAGAAATACAAAAACACAATAGAACAAATAGTTAAGAAAAAATATCAAATATACACAACATGCTGTCCATGCTGTCTATAACTTATATATATATATATATATATATAAAAAAAAAAAAAAAAAAAAAAAAAAAAATCGGCCGATAAAAAAAATAAATATCGGCCGATACCGATATATCGATAATCGCCAATATCGGCCGATAATATCGGCGGACCGATAATATCGGTCGGGCTCTAATAAAAACACATGGTTGTCTGTAGAAGACAAGCTCATTACTGTTTGGCTGCTGACCTGCAGCTTAGAGGCCCTGACACTGTCTGTCTGCCTGACAGAGGCTACTGAGACATGACAGGGTAGGCCTGAGAGTACTGGGACCACTGATACATACATTAAGTAAGTAAGTCATTCTTTATTTCTATAGCACCTTTCACAGCACGAGGTCACAAAGTGCTTTACAGAGAAACATAGTCGAAATTACAATGAAACAGTGAGGTAAAAAAGCATAAGGAGCAACGATCAACAAGATGCATACATGATAAACATAAACAACAACATAAACAATAATAACTGGTTATCCGAAGGCTTGCCAGAACAGAAAGGTCTTTAGCTGTCTCTTAAAAATATCCACGGAGGCAGAGGCTCTTACTGTAGGTCCAGGGGGAGAGCGTTCCAAAGCTTTGGAGCTACCGTTTTAAAAGCGCGGTCACCTTTTGTTTTGAGCCTGGTCCGGGGTATGACCAGGAGCCCCTGGTCGGAGGACCTCAGTGACCGGCTGGTAGCATAGGGCTGGAGGAGGTCGGAAATGTACAAGGGAGCTTCCCCATGCAAGGCCCTAAAAGTAGTCACCAGAACCTTGAAATGAAACCTGAAGGCCACAGGGAGCCAGTGCAGTGTGAACAGGATGGAACAGGGTAGACATGACAGGGTAGGCCTGAGAGCACTGGGACCAGAGGCTGCTGAGACATGACAGGGTAGGCCTGAGAGCACTGGGACCAGAGGCTATACTGAGACATGACAGGGTAGGCCTGCGAGCACTGGGGACAGAGGCTACTGAGACATGACAGGGTAGGCCTGAGAGCACTGGAGCCAGAGGCTACTGAGACATGACAGGGTAGGCCTGAGAGCACTGGAGCCAGAGGCTACTGAGACATGACAGGGTAGGCCTGAGAGCACTGGGGACAGAGGCTACTGAGACATGACAGGGTAGGCCTGAGAGCACTGGAGCCAGAGGCTACTGAGACATGACAGGGTAGGCCTGAGAGCACTGGAGCCAGAGGCTGCTGAGACATGACAGGGTAGGCCTGAGAACACTGGAGCCAGAGGCTACTGAGACATGACAGGGTAGGCCTGAGAGCACTGGAGCCAGAGGCTACTGAGACATGACAGGGTAGGCCTGAGAGCACTGGAGCCAGAGACTACTGAGACATGACAGGGTAGGCCTGAGAGCACTGGAGCCAGAGACTACTGAGACATGACAGGGTAGGCCTGAGAGCACTGGGGCCAGAGGCTACTGAGACATGACAGGGTAGGCCTGAGAGCACTGGAGCCAGAGGCTACTGAGACATGACACGGTAGGCCTGAGAACACTGGAGCCAGAGGCTACTGAGTTTGTTTGTATCTTTCCGGACCGGCTCTTCAACAAGGGCTTGGTCTGGTTAGTGTCCTCTAGTAAGAGAGTGGCGTCAGCGGAGGACCAAAATGCGAGACTCATTAGCCAATGAACAGCCAGGAATGGGTCTCGCGCTACTTTTGCATGCTAAAATAAAGCTGATAATGTACAATTTGATTCAAGGGATGAAAAACCCTTTCAAAGTACAACACAAACTGTCTATTTTGCTGCAACTCGACAGTGCTGCTTTTTTAACTCAAGAGTTCCACTTTCTACTTCCTGGAAAAAAACTGGTCCATTGGAGTGAATGTCGGAACTCTTCTATTATACGGCTCTGGGTCTGGTTATTTTTGGTGCAAAGTTCACACCTGTCCCAAACGAACCGCACCAAGGGAGGACACCAACCTGTTTTGATTCAACTGAAAAACGTATCTGTGGTCTCCAAAAAACAGTCTGTGTCTGTAGAAAAGGCTCCAGGTTTAGGTGTGGAGCCGACGCGATGACGTCACCCACACACGTTTTCCCCACACGCACGGACACTATCTCACTCTCTCCCTCTTAATTGATACGCCGGTCATCAAAGAATTAGCGCTCCTACTGTCTGCAGAAAGCCAGCTGAGAGACGGAAAGAGGTGAAAGGAAAGTCGGGCCGTTCTCATTAAGCTAAGTCACCAGTCCTCAGTTCTCCCTGTGTTGGATTCCTCCGACGTGCGGTGTGCGTCGCTTAAGAAGAGTAAGTGGACACTTTAAGTTTTCCTCACTGCTTGCACCAAGAGATGGCGATGCCGCACGTGGTTCAGCTCTCAGGAGAGCGTGCGTGCGTCCACATTAGAGGCAGTGAGCCTCGTCAGTATTGGGAAGAAATGATGTGGAAATTGTAGTGCCTGTTGAGTTCAATGTAAAGGGTGAATTGTGTTTGTTGCTGTGCCTTTATATCTGTTAATTACTGCAAGTTAAACGCCCAAACCTTCATGTTATTTGTTCGATTAAAAATGGGTTAATATTCTGTATGAGTGCAGAGGAATAACTGTATTGTAAATGTGAAGATACTATGATAAGCTACATGTACATCTAGGTTTGGATATAATTACGGCCAAGTTAATTCAGTTATTGTGCATGTAAAGCCTGTCTACTTAGAACCTGCTAAGTTTCTGCCTTACACATTGAGCAATCCTCATCACCGAAATGGACTACATATGTTGTAGGATTTAATTTGGAGTTTGTTAATTAATTAATTAGTTAATGACCCTTGGTGATATATATATATATATATGTGTATATGTATATGGATAAGAAGATTATTTTACTGATCGTGATTATTATTGTTTGTTTCATAGAACCACACCCACCTGTCAAATAAACACCTTGAAAGGAAGTTCTGCCTCCCTGTACTTACCCTACACCCCATGGCGACGGTTTAACTGCTGAACCATATAGCCTCTAGAACAGTGTCCTTATTACTAGGATGTTGTCAGGAGGCCAGACTGTGGTCTACAGGGCCAGGCAGGCTGTGTCCACTCAGTCTGTATTACTGGTCTCCAGGGCCAGGCTGTGTCCACTCAGTCTGTATTACTGGTCTCCAGGGCCAGGCTGTGTCCACTCAGTCTGTCTCACCGGTCTCCAGGGCCAGGCTGTGTCCATTCAGTCTGTCTCACCGGTGTCCAGGGCCAGGCTGTGTCCATTCAGTCTGTCTCACCGGTGTCCAGGGCCAGGCTGTGTCCACTCAGTCTGTCTCACCGGTCTCTAGGGCCAGGCTGTGTCCACTCAGTCTGTATCACCGGTCTCCAGGCCCAAGCTGTGTCCACTCAGTCTGTCTCACCGGTCTCCAGGGCCAGGCTGTGTCCACTCAGTCTGTCTCACCGGTCTCCAGGGCCAGGCTGTGTCCACTCAGTCTGTCTCACCGGTCTCCAGGGCCAGGCTGTGTCCACTCAGTCTGTCTCACCGGTCTCCAGGGCCAGGCTGTGTCCACTCAGTCTGTCTCACCGGTCTCTAGGGCCAGGCTGTGTCCACTCAGTCTGTCTCACCGGTCTCCAGGGCCAGGCTGTGTCCACTCAGTCTGTCTCACCGGTCTCCAGGGCCAGGTTGTGTCCACTCAGTCTGTCTCACCGGTCTCCAGGGCCAGGCTGTGTCCACTCAGTCTGTCTCACCGGTCTCCAGGGCCAGGCTGTGTCCACTCAGTCTGTCTCACCGGTCTCCAGGCCAGGCTGTGTCCACTCAGTCTGTCTCACCGGTCTCCAGGCCAGGCTGTGTCCATTCAGTCTGTATCACCGGTCTCTAGGGCCAGGCTGTGTCCACTCAGTCTGTCTCACCGGTCTCCAGGGCCAGGCTGTGTCCACTCAGTCTGTCTCACCGGTCTCTAGGGCCAGGTTGTGTCGACTCAGTCTGTATCTTATTTACACTGAATAATCTTTGTCCACTGTGGAACATAAGGCTGTGACTGACTGCTTCCATCTGGTCGTATCCTGTGCAGCATGTTGTGCCCCAAATAAGGCAATCTGGGAATCCATCGGTTCAAAATAAATAAATGTATGTATATTTTTTAAACCTGTGGGGGCAAGCATGTTTCAATACGTGAATAACCGGACTCAACTCACCCGGCCACGCCCATTTATGCTAATTTTACCGAGCGATCACGCTATTATATAGCACAAGAGAATGAGTCTGGAGTATACTTCCGGGTTCGTAAGAGGAAAAGTGAATGGGATTTTAGAAGATAGCGATTACACTTAAATGCATAAAGTAAGCAAATAAGCAAAAGTTTATGGGAGCGCAAATTTGGGTTCAGCATGATAATCTTCACAAACGTGAATAACTTTTATGACTTTTGGGACGTAAATGTGTTTTTCTTTCACACATTTTTTCAAAAACACTTCAAAAGGCATAAAAGTGATTAACGTTCGTGAAGACTATCCTGCTGAACCCAAATTCGCGATCCCATAAACTTTTGTTAAGCACAGACCTTATTTTATGCATTTAAGTGAAATCCTCATTCTAAAACCCCATAGACTTTTCCCTAAGGAACCAAAATGGCAGTGATTTCTGGATGAGCCTACAAAAATACGTCATCCCTTTGGTACTCTATTAGCAGCAATATTATCTGGCTTTTCTTCGACCATGCTGACAGATTTTCATGCAAATCCAAAATCTGTCTTGACTCTTGAGAGATTGAAAGTTATGTTAGCGACCTTCAGTTCCGAAGTCACAGTTCTCCACCAGGTTGTTTTTGGGTGCCCTTGTTTCCTCTCTCCAGGTGGAGTCCATCTCAAGGCTGCTTTAGGAATGTGGTCCTGGTTCATTCTTCGGACATATCCGAGTCAACGGATCCGCAGGCACTGGCGTAAGGATCGACGGTGCATGCGGTGCGGTGCACCGGGGCCCAGAGCTGACAAGGGCCCATGAAGAGTGAGTCTCGCTTTTGGGAGACGTAACGTACTTACGGTTTCTGCTGCAGTCCCACTCCAAATAAACTTCCATGCTGTTTATGCAGTCAGCACTTGCCCTCATGTAGCTTACTAGGCTAATGAATGCTATTAGCTTTAAGTTTAGTTTACTGGATTCAGTGGATTGGCGTCATCGTATGGGAAAATACAAACGCGTTCTCTTTCCAACGTGTCTTCAGTGGAGTCTCCTGTGAGGTTCTGGTGACATCATTGACCATATATGGAGTTGTTTCTGTTATTAACCCCGATGTAAGTGATAATTGTCCATTCTGCTCACAAAGAGAAACAGTTTATCTCTGCTTTTTAGACTGTGGTAGACTTATAAACATAAGTTCATCCTAGGATACAGATACAGTCAGGAAAAAGAATGAAATGTCAGTAGTTTAATTTTGTTTTGGGTCAAGCAAAAATGGCAAAAATCTACTTCAGCAGAAGGAATAAAGTAGAAGCTCTTTGGACTTTAATGTAAACATTATTTTTGTCAGGATGATGAAGGCCAGGTTGAGAGTGGATTATAATTTCTACAGCATTACAAACAGTGTGGAAGAATGCATGAATATATGGTGCCTTGAATATGTGTTATGATCTGTTATAGAGGATGAGCTGATTTTTGGGCTGATTTATGTCTGTACTTTTTTTATTCACTTTTTGAAAACAGCGTCATTGTATTTAGAAAGGATTCTGTTTTGAGCAAATAAAGATGTTTTTAAAAATTTTAAAAATTCTCTCACTGTCTCTCTCTCTCTCACTCTCTCTCTCTCTCTCTCTCTCACTGTCTCGCTCTCTCTCTCTCTCACTGTCTCTCTGCGTGTTAGCCGCCTCCCTCTCTGTCTCTCTTCCTCTCATCTCTCTCTCAGTTGAACTTCCTCTCGTCATGACGCAGTTGATGTTCTCCAGCTAAAGGTATTGTAACATCAGTTTCCAGACAGTTTGCAGTCTATTTTACTTTCCTGACTCTCTCAGATCTTTGATGTGACTGTTACCTGTCGTTAGCTTATTTAGCAACAACAACAACAACAACAACAACAACAACAACAACAAGTCGACTAGCCAGCCGTTAAAGGTGTGGCTAATGTGTGAAAACTGGATCATAGCTTCAAAATTCAAAAACACTCTTCTGATGGTTTATGTTGTGTTGTTACTTATTTTCGTTAAAGTAGGCTGGTGTTTTTAGTTGTTTGTTTGTTTGTTTGTTTTGAGTGAGTGGGTTTCTCTCTTTTTGAATCTTTGATGTTTTGGTGTTGTTCCTTGTAAATGATTTAGGAACCGTTCCTTCTGTTTTGTAAACTGAAGACGTTAATAAAGTAGTTTTTGAAATTCATATTATCTTTCTCTCTCTGCCCCCTCTTTCTCTCTCTCTCTCTCTCTCTCTCTCTCTCAGGGTTGAGAGACACCATCTTGTCAACTAGCGGCAACGAAGGCCCCCTGTTGCGTCACCTCACGTCACCTTTGTGACTGGGCCAAAAAGTTTCTCCTGAACTGCTCCTCATGTCAGATAACTCTCTCCACTAAAAGGTATTATTATAACTAACTAACCATCAGTTTCCATGACAGTTTCCAGTGGATTTTACTTTCCTGGTTCCATTAAGGGTTTTCCAACATGTTAGTGTTCATGTTCAAATGTAAATCTGCTAAAAGTAGAAGTATTGTTAGTAATTAGTTGTGTTACGTTCTAGCAGCTAGCAATGCTAACAGGAGGCTTTCTGACCATTTCTTAACAAAAACACCAGACTGTAAAATAAGGCTAATCACACTAGTTCAACATGTATGATGTGGAAACTGTCTTTTCCAGTCTTATATTGAACCTCTCATTGACTTGCTGCTTTAAGCCAGACCGGGCCAATGAAGACAAATATGAAAGATAAAACAATACAGACGTTAAAATACAAGAAAGTCACAGAAAAAGTGCAAAGTAGGCTACATAACATCTGTGTGTGGTGCTGTGCTGTTTAGTTCACTGTAGATTGTGTGGTTAATGTCTCTATCTAGTGGACAAACAGTATAACTGCATCACCTGATCTCTGGTATTTCTGTCTCAAACCTGGGCTCGTATTCACAAAACATTCTGATCTTACCACTCCTAAATAGCACTACACGTTCTTAGCTATGAGTTTCCTCTCACAGTTTTCCCCAAACTTTTTAACACATTTCCAGAAACTGTGGCTCAATTTCTCAAAACTCTCCACACAAAACTGAAAAGAGTTTTAAAAGCACTTTTGTCAAAACTCTCTTCTCTAAATGGATTCTTTCCACCAAAACAATTCACACAGCTAATATGTTTATGTTTTACAGAGCATCAATTTTCACACTGCTGTGATCAATTTAAAACACGATCATCAAAATAGTGTTCATGTATGTTTTGGCTTCATGAGGCCATCTTACATAATCAAATGCATACAATTATGTGGCAATAGTTTCCTCTTTCTCATTTTGGTAAAGTGTTTTTTGTTGTCCCAAAATAACATTTTGTGGTGGACACTAGATGGAGGTATCTCACCTCAGAATGGACACTGAATGGGTGGTGATTAGGCAAGTGGTTGCACCTGTGTGGGGGGATATAGAAGGGAGTGTTTGTACCTGTGTATGAGCTGTTCTTGTTGGAAGTGAGAAGTAAAGATCAGAGACTCCATACTCCCGACTGTCGTATTTATTTTACGCACTTCCACAGTGGTGACCCTGACGTTTGTTTAATTATTGAACATGTCGCAAGAGAATGGTCAAGAAGCGGCCGCCGCTCCCGCTGTGTTTGCGGCTACAGTAAAGTTACCTGAGTTTTGGCAGCATGACCCGGCCCCGTGGTTTCAACATATTGAGGCGCAGTTTCACCTCCGCGGAATCATGGTGGATGACACCAAATACTACCACGTAGTCGCAGCGTTGGATTCCTCCACCACTCGCCGGGTGATGGGATTCCTCAGGGAGCCACCGGCAGTCGGGAAATACAACGGTCTCAAAGAGCAGCTGTTACGCTTGTTCCAGCTGTCCGACGCAGAGCGCGCAGAGCGCCTATTGTCCCTCAATGGATTGGGGGACAGTAAACCTACAGAACTAATGGAAAACATGTTAGCACTGCTCGGTTCAGGTGACACCATGTTTCTTTTTGTCCAGCTTTTCCTGCGTCAACTCCCGACACCAGTGCGCACGGCTCTGGCCAGCTCGCCTCTCGTGCGCACCAAGGATTATCGGGGACTAGCAGAGGAAGCGGACAGGATACTGCTGGCCTCCTGCCAGTGCGTTGTCGCTGCGGTGTCTGATCGGGTGTATGACCACAGGGATCAGACACAGAGGGATGATGGACTATGTTTTTACCATCGCCGTTTTGGCACCAAGGCGAAGCGTTGCATTCCGCCCTGCTGTTTTGGGAGCCAGGGAAACGCGAGAGCCGGCGCTCGTTAGCGGCTATGAGTGCTGGCGTCACCAATGAGCTGCTGTTTATTGAGGACACGTCTTCTGGGAGGCTGCTCCTGGTGGATTCGGGCGCCCAGAGGAGCATCCTGCCTGCGTCTGCCGTGGACGCATTGGGGAACGGGCATGGACCACCGCTGGATGCGGCTAATGGTACTGCCATCCGTACGTTTGGTACCAGGTATGTGACAATGTGTTTCCATGGACATCAGTTTGGTTGGGATTTTATTATAGCTTCTGTGTCAGTGCCTATACTGGGTGCGGATTTTTTGTGTGCTAACCGACTGTTAGTGGACGTTGCAAACCGTCAGCTGATTGACTCTGTGTCTTTTGGCACATACCCGTGCACACTGGGGGGGCCCGGGGGGCCACCTGCCCTTGCCAATATGCTCGCCACAGGGGATGTGTACCAGCGCCTCCTCGCCAAATTCCCTACTCTAACGGTCCCCGCTTTCTCTGCCTCAGTTGCTAAGCATGGAGTGGAACATTATATAACAACTGTGGGGCCACCGGTTTATGCACGAGCACGCCGCCTGGATGCTGCTAAACTGGCAATAGCCAGGGAGGAATTCGCCACGATGGAACGGCTCGGCATTGTGCGCCGATCCAACAGTCCTTGGGCCTCCCCTCTGCATATGGTCCCCAAGGCGGACGGGAAGTGGCGGCCGTGTGGTGATTTCCGTCGCCTGAACAATATGACCACCCATGATCGGTACCCAGTTCCACATATTCAAGACTTCTCTGTCCGCCTGGCGGGGGCCACCATCTTTTCTAAGGTAGATTTGGTGCGTGGTTACCATCAGGTGCCGGTCCATCCACCAGACGTGCCCAAAACAGCAGTCATTACACCCTTTGGGCTGTTTGAGTTTCTGCGTATGCCATTCGGGCTTAAAGGGGCAGCTCAGACATTCCAGCGATTGATGGACACGGTGCTGCGAGGTATGTCATTTCTGTTCGTGTATTTGGATGACATCCTGGTCGCAAGTACATCGGCAGAGGAGCATTTGGGACATCTCCAACAGCTTTTTAAGCGGCTCGATGAGCATGGACTGATAGTGAACCCAGCTAAGTGTCATTTTGGCCTGCCCAGCATCGATTTCCTGGGTCATCATGTTTCCCCCCTGGGGGCTGTTCCGCTACCCACCAAGGTGGAGGCCATCGCTGTTTTCCCCCGCCCCCTCACCATCAACTCCCTGCAAGAATATCTTGGCATGATTAATTTCTATAATCGGTTTATAGCACACGCTGCTCACCTCATGCACCCCTTATACGAGGCGTTGAAGGGCAAAAAGGACAACGAGGAGGTAGACTGGTCCCCGGAGCGGGTCCAGGCATTTGAAGATGCAAAGGCTGCTCTCGCCAAAGCTGCCATGCTGGCCCACCCGTCCCCTGCTGCTCCTATCACCCTCACCACCGATGCCTCTGATTATGCAGTGGGGGCGGTGTGTGAACAGTGGGTGGCTGGCGCCTGGCAGCCCCTCTCCTTTTTTAGTAGGAAGCTTCGGGACAATGAGAGGAAATACAGCACCTTTGATAGGGAGTTGTTGGCCCTTTTCCTCGCTGTGCGCCACTTCAGGTTCATGCTGGAGGGACGAAAGTTCACCGCTTTTGTGGACCACAAACCTTTAACCTTTGCCATGGCCAAGACCACAGAGCCGTGGTCGGGTCGACAGCAGCGTCAACTTTCCGCCATATCGGAATTCACTACAGACATTCAACACGTGGCCGGCAAAGATAACCGGGTGGCGGACTGCCTCTCCCGGGCGCACATCAGTCCTGTGCACCTGGGCATAGACTATGCTGCCATGGCTGCCGACCAGCTCACCGACTCAGAGCTTCAGGCGTTCAGGACGGTTGCGACAGGACTACGACTAGAGCAGTGGTTCCCAACCTGCGGTACGCGTACCGTAGGTGGTACTTGCGACCCCTGCTGGTGGTACTTGGAAGGCTCTGTGAATTTTTTTTTTTTTTTTTTTTTTTTTTTTTTTTTTTTTTTTTTTTAAGTTTTTGTGCAAAATCCATGGTGGTCATTAGTAGTAGTTTTCAAACATGTGAAAGTGAAATAATAATAATAATTATTAATATTATTGGCAGTGTTTCTCAAGGTAGGTGGTACTTGCGCCCCCCCTGCTGGTGGTACTTGATCCCTGGAATCCCAATGTTTAAATTATGAAGTGGATCAAAACGGGAGGGAATCGTAAAAGAGCTGTAGTAGAGGAGAGCAGCAACGATGAAGCACAAGGAGGTGAAGACAGCAGTCAACCCAGCACAAGTGCAGCTGCTGCAGGTTGCACATAGGCTGCAGGTTGGAATAAATTTGCCTCCTGCGTGAACTGTGCATAGCTGAATACAGGCCCGTAGCTACCATTGAGGACACCGAGGTCATGACCTCGGTGCCCAGATATATTAATCTGTCATTGATGTTTTAATGCGACAGTTGATCGGAAATGCAACAATTTGCTTCCTCTCTGTGTGCTATAGAAGAGAGATAACTCACAACATTCCGATTTTGCATTGAGGCTAGATTGGGGCTAGACTTTGGGGACAGTTCTATTGAAGTGAATGGGTAAGTAACTCCCCTGTAAGTGATGTTTGTGTAGATGGGCCATTGTATTTAATTGAGCAGTATTCTGCCATGTGACCTGTATGCAGAATATAAATTATATCATATGGGGAGACATTTATTTTTTGCATCATTTTAAAGCAACAGCACAGTAAAGAGGATATTAATCTAACATGATGTATGTAGTTCTTTATAGATCTAGCCTCTTCATTTTGCTCTCAAAGTGCACCAGATTGAAGCATTTTACTTTAAAATGGACAAAATTTTCTATCCGGGGGTGCACAGCCCCCCCTGGTCCCCCCACGCCGCGCTAAAATGACCTCAGTATTTCTCAAACCCTGGCTACGGGCCTGGCTGAATAGACTGTATTTTAACGTCGGTCATATGGTGGTACTTGGAGAGCCAACTACTTTCTCAGGTGGTACTTGGTGTAAAAAGGTTGGGAACCACTGGACTAGAGGATGTGGCGTTTCACGACAGCGGTGCCACGCTCCTCTGTGATGTTTCCATGGGTCAGCCCCGCCCCATGGTACCGACAGACTGGCGCCGTCGGGTATTTGACGCCATTCATACCCTTTCACACCCGGGGGTAAGGGCGTCAGTGAAGCTGGTGGGGGCCAAGTTTGTCTGGCCAGGCCTTCGGAAGGACGTCAAAGGATGGGCGGCCTCCTGTGTGGCGTGCCAGCGGGCCAAGGTGCATCGTCACACTAAGGCCCCCCTGGAACCGTTTCTCATTCCAGAGAGGCGGTTTGACCATGTTCACGTGGACCTGGTGGGCCCACTTCCCCCGTCCCAGGGATTCACTCACCTCCTCACTATGGTGGACAGGACCACCAGGTGGCCAGAGGTGGTTCCCCTGTCATCTACAGCGACTACAGAGGTGGCCAGGGGGTTAATCTCCGGTTGGGTGACCCGGTTTGGCACACCATTGGATCTCACTTCGGACAGGGGATCCCAGTTCACTTCTGAGCTGTGGAGCACTGTAGCTGAGAGACTTGGGGTGAAATTACATCGTACCACAGCATATAACCCCAAGGCCAACGGAATGTGTGAACGTTTTCACCGCTCCATGAAGGCTGCTCTCCGGGCCACTCTAACGGACAGCAACTGGATCGACCGTCTGCCGTGGGTCATGCTGGGCCTGCGTTCGGCTCCGAAAGAAGATCTGCGGTCCTCTTCAGCTGAGCTGGTTTTTGGTCAACCGCTGAGGGTCCCTGGGGAGTTTATTCCTGTTTCCTCGCCCCCTGGGTATGCTACTACTCACCGGGCCTTCCGGGACGCAGCGAGTGCGTTTGCCCCGGTTCCCACACATCACTGCCTTCCCCAGTCCTACATTCCGAAGGACCTGATGGCTGCCGGCTATGTGTTCATCCGGCACGATGCCCACCGTTCTCCGCTGCAGGCTCCTTACGACGGGCCCTTCCGTGTTCTCGAGGCGGGCGCCAAGAACTTTGTGGTGGACATAGGGGGGAATAAAGAACGGATTGCGATTGATCGTCTTAAACCTGCTCATGTGGTTCCAGACGAGCCAGTTGAGCTGGCTCAACCCCCGCGCCGGGGCCGGCCACCCAAATCTGCCCCTGTCCCATGCCCTCCATCCTTTGTTCCACCAGCAAAGCCTCATCGTCGGCGGGGACGTCCCCCTGCCCCTACCCCTGCTCCTTCCACGCTCCCTGTGACTGTTAAATACAGTAGCTATGGCCGCTTAGTCAGGCCTCCTAAGAAAGACTAAAGATACTGGGGGTACTGTTAGCGGGGTTTGTATGGGTTTAATGTGACTGAATGTCAATTCTGAGTGTTCGGGGGGGGCCTGTGTGGTGGACACTAGATGGAGGTATCTCACCTCAGAATGGACACTGAATGGGTGGTGATTAGGCAAGTGGTTGCACCTGTGTGGGGGGATATAGAAGGGAGTGTTTGTACCTGTGTATGAGCTGTTCTTGTTGGAAGTGGGAAGTAAAGATCAGAGACTCCATACTCCCGACTGTCGTATTTATTTTACGCACTTCCACAATTTACTGTATTTGATTTGATGCAACACAAATGTTACAGCACCTATTTT
This sequence comes from Poromitra crassiceps, assembly GCF_964638095.1. Classification (NCBI taxonomy): domain Eukaryota; kingdom Metazoa; phylum Chordata; class Actinopteri; order Beryciformes; family Melamphaidae; genus Poromitra; species Poromitra crassiceps. The sequence goes on along the minus strand of NC_139625.1, from coordinate 92,362,758 downwards.
AGCAAAACTGATTACAATGAGAAAGTGTTAAGACTTTCTGGGTATGTAATAATACATCAGTGCACAGATACAAAAAGGTAACAAATGTAATATATATGTTACTGCAATACAAAATGTCCAGCTGACTGTAGAGGTCACCTGAGGCCTCTTCATCATACTCTGACACATTGAAGTGTTTTTCCAGGTGAGTTTGTCCAGGTGAGACATGAGGGAGACCAGTTGGTATAATCAGGGTGTTGCATTTTGAAGGCCAGTGTTTTAAAGCTGATGAAAGTGTGCTAAATGATGCCATTTGTGTTTAGAGTTTTGCAAAAAATGTGATTTAAAATTATATTTGGGTGAGAACAATGAGATTGTGCTTAGAGTTTAGCAGTTTGGAGTCATGCTTTTGATACATGAGCTTCAAGTTTTCATAATTGTCTGCATAGGACTATGAAATAAGGCTAATCACACTAGTTCAACATATATGGTGTTGTGGACTGTGAATTCATAATTAATGCCTACTTAACACTCCTATTTGTGTATGTATTCTATATATTGGACTGCACTTGCAATGCTGTGACTTGTCTTTTAGATATTTTCCTTTTATCTCTGAATATTGATATGACCGCTGTGTACTTAAGACACTGAGACAGGCAGACTGAGCCAAGGAAGACGAGTATGAAAGATAAAACAATACAGACGTTAAAATAAATGAAATGTCACAGAAAATAAAACAATGTGATCAAAAGACAGTGACATCTCACACAGGTAGTATAACTTTGTGTCACATGCTCCACCTCAGCAGCAAACGTGTCATTTCGTGACATCAGACAGATTTTACATCCTCTCTCTCTCTCTCTCTCTCTCTCTCTCTCTCTCTCTCTCTCTCTCTCTCTCTCTCTCACTCACACACTCTGTCATTGAATGTTGAAGCCATATATATTTGTCTCTAGTGGACAAACAGTAGAACTACATTATATTAGATATAATTTACAGGTACTACAGCATAGTGTTGCTATATTTTACCGTATGTACAGTGTTATTGACAGTGGACAGCAACATATACAGATTATTATTATTGTATAAATGTATAAATTAAATATGCTACATAGCGGGTGAAGTGGACAGAGAAATGGGGAGTGTGTATGTAGGCCACGCATATGTACAGTATTGACAAAATATGTACAGCTGGTTGTATGTACTGTACATTATAAATATAGTAGTCTGAAATGTGTACAGTTGTTTATATGTACAAATCAATATAAATCTGAACACATCACATGATCTGTGGAGTCTCTGCCTCAGACCTGGTTTGTGGCCTCAGGTTAGAGCACTTTGATGTTTCCAGACCTTAACAGTGAAGTAATGAGGAAGTGACCTCACCCTTAGATCAAATGTTCACAGACAGCCAGAGCTGAGGAAGGAGAGTTAAGCAGTGTGTGTTTTCTCTGTCAGTGTCTCCACTTCAGATGAAGGCAGAAGGTCTCTGGGATTTGATCTGGATGCTGTGAATTCACCAGGCAAACATCTTCCAAGGTAACGTGACTGTTTATGATGGATATACTAGCTGACATTGTATCATGTGACTGTTGTAACACCAGCTGCTAAAGTTTTTCAAATCACCTGCTGTTTGCGGATGGCCTTCATAGTGACATCATATACAACCTGTGTTCTCTTTGTGGCCATGTTTTTTAGTGTTTTTTTTAATCTGGAGTAAACCCCAGGTGAGCACGAGGAGAACAGGCAAACTCTACACAGAAGGGCCTTTTTTACGACATAACCCACCTGGACAGCAGACAGCAAAGACATGGGGAGACTATGCCCCCAGGGTTACCGGCCCAGGCACGAATCGAACCCACAACCTTCTCGCTGTCGGGTGACAGCATTACTACTGCAAGATGAGAACCCACATGAGAGCCGGACGGAAGCTAAGAGGTAAGAGGAGGATCTATATTAATCTGTGAGCCAGTAGCGTTGGTCAATGCCATCTGAGGGGATACACACTTGGTTCACACCAGAAGCAGCGCGCCAAGGAAGCATCGAGCACCGTCGAGTAGGAGCCTTGCCATTCACCCCAGAAGCACTCCTGTATTGACTTCATGCCTGGCTGCTCGTGTACTGCTCACGGCTTGCGTGAAAAATAGACTAGACGCAGAAACTCTCGCTGCACCACGCGTGACACGTCGCTTCAGCGAGGCAACGCGCTGCGGCTGGTGTGATGGGTCTCCCCTGTTACGCCCCGGCCACACTGCAGTGATTTTTTTTTTGCCCCTGCTGTCGCTGCTGTCCATTCATTTTGTATTGGATACGTCGCAGGTATCCCAGCATGCTTTGCAAGGCAATGAGTGGCAAACGGCAGTGACGAGAGGAGGGGGCAATTTGGAATCGACCAATTGAAAGCGGAAAGACAGGAAGACAGCCGATCAAGCTGCAGCACCAATCAACCAGCAGGCAACAGCAGGCGTTTACATGTGAAAAGTAGTTTCTTTAGTGTGACCCGGGCGTTAACAAGGACGCCGAAATGAAACTCCCTCCGTGAGGCGTTGCTTCAGCGTTGGATATGCGTCTGGTGTGTTTAGACTATAAACTTTATAGTGATTTTTGCCAAGGTATTCACCTCATGTAGCCCCGCCCAATTGTTAGTCTCTCAAAACAGACTGTCTCTTCTACATAAGGTGAATACACACAGCCCTAGAGTTAGACAATATGTGATAGCATTGCAGTAGTGGCCTCCAAATGTGTTATCACTCAATTTATAACCTCATGCAAAACACTCTTTTCAAACCTTTTAGTCAAGGGCCTTAGGGAGATATGAGACTACGTTTATGCCAATCAAGTGTAAATGAACCAAATTTGGGCCAGAAGTAGCACAGGACATGCTCTACTGTTTTAGGGAGACTCAGCACCCAAGCCGGTGACCCGCGGGGCCAACATGGCAGCCAGATCCAACATGGCCACCGCCCGGTTCTCAATAAGGGTTCTTGTGTGTTCTTGTGTCCCTGTAAAACGTCATCAGTCGCAGCCCAAGTACTGTTCCAATGCAAAGTTCACATTCGCCAAGATGTGTTCTCGACACGCCCACTTTACCGAGGATGCTCTGGTTGGTGACTTGTGTCAACTTGGCAAGGCAGATATCCCAGCATTCAGAAGCAGGCAGAACGCAGCAGAGAAGACGCCATAAGCTCCGGGAAGTTTTTTTTTACAATTTAAAGTTTTATTTCATCACTAAATTAATTTCTGATGACTTTTGATGCCTACAAGCAGGGTAGTAGGTTTCAATAAGTGCAACTTTACCAACATTTATGGTGAAAAATGTCAAAAAAAACTCCAGAGCACAATTGGCTGCATCTACATCAGCTGAGCTTTTTATTTGTGTAGTACTGCAGGCGGCCTCTGTGCTGGTATTGCGCAATACCCTCAAGAACGCATCGTCTCAAACTGCCAACAGCATTATGTGTGCTTGTGACCTAGCAAGTTCATTCTTCCAAGAACGACTAGCAAGAATGTTCTCCCCAAGAACACAAGAACAAGAACGCATTCTTGGTATTGAGAAAGGGCCCCGGTGTAACAGTTTGGACTTAAAAGGCAGAGAAGCAGGCTAGGCAGTTAGCAGGGAAGAACAGGTGTTTATATGGTAGTTTGGAATGTGGCTGGTGGTAGGTCTGCAGGCTTGGTCTGAGGCAGGAAGGCAGGCTGGAGATCCTGGGCAAGGAGACAGGGAGAAGGTTAGGACCAGAACAGCAGAACAGAACAGAATAACAACAATTGCAAGAAGTGCTAGAGAAGCTGGAGACGCGACTGACGTGTACAACCTATAATCTGGCGAGGACTGGGTGTTGGGCTGGAGTTTATATGGGAAGGCTGATTGTGATGGCAGGCAGCTGTGAAGCTGAGGGTTCTACCCAAAAGCAGTCACAGTGGTACATCGAGAGGACTGAGCGAATCTAACTTATTCATACTTTGGACTACATACTCCATGGTTGAGGCCATTGTTGTGTGAAGTCAGACAACTGATTCCCAGCCTAGTCGGGGTACATTTTCCCCCCAGAGTTTTCAAGTCGGACCTGCCAATTGTGTTTTTGGTGACTTTGAAAGGCTGTACCGTTTCCTCCAATTCTTTGGTGATACTAACTAACTGGGCCACTGTAGCTCACTGTATACTGTACGGAGAGTGCCGGTAAAGGCATTGTGTATCTTGGTTATGTGGGCAATATGGCAAATGGACAATACTCCCACAAAGTTGGCGTATCCCTTTAACAATAATAGAACATTGTTCTTAAAATGTTTCATGTAGAGAAAGTTTGTAGCTATAGATGTTAGCCTTTGCTGCTAACTGTCTGGTTATTCTTCGGCTGCTAGTTCAGTGAGTTTTGGTCGTAGAGTGATCAGACTAACACCACTGGAATCTGTGGATTTATCAAGCTTTCATTTGACATCTTGTTGGACTTACTGGTGCAAACAGAAAAATCCAACCATTACTGCGACCACTGCAATGGTACAATAGTGTATTTCCAAACAGGTAACATCTGTACAACAATTGCAGCTGTTGAGGAAGAGGAGAGTGTTTGTAGAACTTTCCAGTGGGTGAAGATATTGCTCTGTATATATATTATTATGAGTGATAATGTTATAATTATGTTCTTAATTATTAGTATTGTTTTCTCATATTGATCTATGCAAAAGGCTGGGATATGAGTGTGTTGGGACTGTGTGTGGAGCATGCGCAGTTCGTCACGAAGTGTAGCCACGTTGGGGGCGTAACCCTCTGTTTCATTTTCGTTTCAACTATTGTCAGGACTGGTACGCCTTGTGGGTAAGTGAAGAGCTAAAGTTGCTAATATCTCAAAACATGGATACATGTCACATGAATAAGTACTATACCAATTTGTGGTTAATGTCGGGCTATGTTTTGTGTTTTTCTTTCAGGTTTACAACCTAACTAGAGTCACAGCGAGCGTAGCGTAGCTGTGTGAATGTTTACTGTGTGAGAACGTGCAATAAACTTCATAAGAACTCGAGTTGTTTCCGCCGTACTTGTCCTGGTAACTCTTCCAGAGGGGAGTTTATTAGGCTGTAGGAGGCAGTTTAGTAGAGATCTGGACAGTGTTTCTCCTTCACTCTCCTCTCACAGCTTTTCTATTTGGTTCTGGGATTTGAACCAGTGAACTTCTGGTCAAAATGCTGCTTCTCTTCAGGTTCAAACTGCACTTCTTTTGTCTCTCCTATTTCTATCAGGATCCAGAGAGCAGACTCCCCTGGGCCCAGCTGTTGTGGATGGGGCCCCTCTGCTGAGCAAAGGTAAGACTTTAATCAGATGTTATCCATCTCTCCTGAGAAGAGGACTCAAGTCATGAGATCTAAAATTGGTTCAGCATGGCCGCCTAACTGTGTGTTAAATGGGCAGAATCTGAACAGGCTGTGAGGTTTGGGTTAGGCTTAGTTAATTCATTTTAAATATTATAGTTATTTTTTCACTAACTGTCATTTTGCTTTGGCATCCTACCTGTTGCCCTTCTGTGCTGACACTGCTAACAGGAGGAAACTTAGAGCTGACGGAACATATGGCTGAGGGAACATATAGGGCTGAAGGAACATATAGGGCTGAAGGAACATATAGGGCTGAGGGAACATATAGGGCTGAAGGAACATATAGGGCTGAAAGAACATATAGGGCCGAAGGAACATATGGCTGAGGGAACATATAGGGCTGAAGGAACATATAGGCCTGAGGGAACATAGGGCTGAAGGAACATATATGGCTGAGGGAACATATAGGGCTGAAGGAACATAGGGCTGAAGGAACATATAGGGCTGAAGGAACATAGGGCTGAAGGAACATAGGGCTGAAGGAACATATAGGGCTGAAGGAACATAGGGCTGAAGGAACATAATAGAGCTGAAGGAACATATAGGGCTGAGGGAACATATGGCTGAGGGAACATAGGGGTGAGGGAACATATAGGGCTGAAGGAACATATAGGGCTGAGGGAACATAGGGCTGAAGGCACATATAGGGCTGAAGGAACATATAGGGCTGAAGGAACATATAGGGCTGAGGGAACATAGGGCTGAAGGAACATATAGGGCTGAAGGAACATAGGGCTGAGGGAACATATAGGGCTGAGGGAACATAGGGCTGAAGGAACATATAGGGCTGAAGGAACATATAGGGCTGAGGGAACATCGGGCTGAGGGAACATATAGGGCTGAAGGAACATAGGGCTGAGGGTACATAGGCCGAGGGAACATATAGGGCTGAAGGAACATATAGGGCTGAGGGAACATAGGGCTGAAGGGCTGAGGGAACGTAGGGCTGAGGGAACATATAGGGCTGAAGGAACATATAGGGCTGAGGGAACATAGGGCTGAAGGAACATATAGGGCTGAGGGAACATAGGGCTGAGGGAACATAGTGCTGAGGGAACATATAGAGCTGAAGGAACATAGGGCTGAGGGAACATATAGGGCTGAGGGAACATAGGGCTGGGGGAACATAGGGCTGAGGGAACATAGAGCTGAGGGAACATATAGGGCTGAGGGAACATAGTGCTCAGGGAACATATAGGGCTGAGGGAACATAGGGCTGAGGGAACATAGAGCTGAGGGAACATATAGGGCTAAGGGAATATATCAGAGGGAGCATAGGGCTGATGGTACATAGAGCTGAGAGAACGTAGGCCTGAGGGAACATATAGGGCTAAGGGAATATATCAGAGGGAGCATAGGGCTGAGGGAGCATATAGGGCTGAAGGAACATTGGGCTGAGGGAACATATAAGGCTGAAGGAACATAGAGCTGAGGGAACATATAGGGCTGAAGGAACATTGGGCTAAGGGAACATAGGTCTGAGGGAGCATAGGTCTGCGGGAACATAGGTCTGAGGGGACATAGGTCTGAGGGAACATATAGGGCTGAGGGAACATATAGGGCTGAAGGAACATACAGTATATGGCTGAGGGAACATAGGTCTGAGGGAACATAGGGCTGAAGGAACATATAGGGCTGAGGGAACATATAGGGATGAAGGAACATATGGCTGAGGGAACAAATAGGGCTGAGGGAACATATGGCTGAGGGAACATAGGGCTGAAGGAGCATATAGGGCTGAAGGAACATATAGGGCTGAGGGAACATAGGGCTGAGGGAACATATAGAGCTGAGGGAACATAGGGCTGAAGGAACATAGGGCTGAGGGAACATATAGAGCTGAGGGAACATAGAGCTGAGGGAACATAGGGCTGAAGGAACATATAGGGCTGAGGGAACATAGAGCTGAGAGAACATAGTGCTGAGGGAACATATAGGGCTGAGGGAACATATAGAGCTGAGGGAACATAGAGCTGAGGGAACATAGGCCTGAGGGAACATAGCATAGGGCTGAAGGAACATATAGGGCTGAGGGAACATATAGAGCTGAGGGAACATATGGCTGAGGGAACATATAGGGCTGAGGGAACATATGGCTGAGGGAACATAGTGCTGAGGGAACATATAGGGCTGAGGGAACATAGGGCTGAAGGAACATATAGGGCTGAAGGAACATATAGGGCTGAGGGAACATAGTGCTGAGGGAACATAATAGAGCTGAAGGAACATATAGGGCTGAGGGAACATATAGGGCTGGGGGAACATAGGGGTGAGGGAACATAGAGCTGAGAGAACATATAGCATATAGCATAACATCTCGAAAACGAAAGAGATCTGTATCGATTTCAGACGTCCCCCCCGTACTACCCAGAATAGTGTCGTCCATGGTCAGTCAGTGGACATTGTAACCAACTACAAATACCTGGGCACGATTATTGATGACAAACTGAAATTTGATTTAAACCCCGACATGCTGTGCAAGAAGGGCCAGCAACGCCTTTACTGCTTGAGGAAACTAGCCAAGTTCCAAGTAGACAAGAGCCTGATGAAACTGTTTTACAGTGCTTATATTGAATCTGTGATCTGCTTTTCCTTCATCTGTTGGTACGGTAACCTCTATATCAAGGATAAAAACTCCCTCTGGAGAATTGTGAAAAGCTCTGTCCATCCGCACAGACAGTGCCCACCCACTCAGTTCAGATTATAGGCTACTGCCATCCGGCCTTCGCTTGTGTGTCCCACGGACCACCAAAAACAGGTATAAGTATTCCTTTGTCCCTTCCTCCATCCGTGCAGTGAATGCTGCTGGAGGAAGGAAAAGATGACTGAGGAATTAACGTTTCATCAATCTGCTGTACCAGCAGTCGGCTCTTTTATGTTCTTAGCCCTTCTTATGTTTTTTAATTTGTTTTTAAATTTTTAAATTTGTTTTTTAATTTGTTTTTATACTGTTTTATCGGCCGTATCAGCCGCTGGCTCATCCCGTTCTTAAGTTATTAGTGTTGTTTTATTTTATTTTATCAGCCGCACCAGACGTATGCTTTTTTATATTGGCTCATCGTATGTCTAAATGTTGTTACATCCTGATTATTTATGACATTGTACGTATGGTTTGCACTTTATGTTTTTATGTTTCAAGCCTCTATGCCTGCTGTAATCCAATTTGCCCTTTGGGACATTAATAAACTTCTATTACTTGAACTTGAACTTGATATAGGGCTGAAGGAACATTGGGCTAAGGGAACATAGGTCTGTGGGAACATAGGTCTGAGGGGACATAGGTCTGAGGGAACATATAGGGCTGAGGGAACATATAGGGCTGAAGGAACATACCGTATAGGGCTGAGGGAACATATGGCTGAGGGAACATAGGTCTGAGGGAACATAGGTCTGAGGGAACATAGGTCTGAGGGAACATAGGGCTGAGGGAACATAGGGCTGAGGGAACATAGGGCTGAAGGAACATATAGGGCTGAGGGAACATATAGGGTTGAAGGAACATATAGGGCTGAGGGAACATATAGGGCTGAGGGAACATATAGGGCTGAAGGAACATATAGGACTGAAGGAACATATAGGGCTGAGGGAACATATAGGGCTGAGGGAACATATAGAGCTGAGGGAACATATAGGGCTGAGAGAACATATAGGGCTGAGGGAACATATAGGGCTGAGGGAACATAGAGCTGAGGGAACATAAGGCTGAAGGAACATATAGGGCTGAAGGAACATATAGGGCTGAGGGAACATAGGGCTGAGGGAACATAGTGCTGAGGGAACATATAGGGCTGAGGGAACATATAGAGCTGAGGTAACATAGGGCTGAGGGAACATAGGGCTGAAGGAACATATAGGGCTGAAGGAACATATAGGGCTGAAGAAACATATAGGGCTGAGGGAACATAGTGCTGAGGGAACATAATAGGGCTGAAGGAACATATAGGGCTGAGGGAACATAGGGCTGAGGGAACATATAGGGCTGAGGGAACATAGGGCTGAAGGAACATATAGGGCTGAAGGAACATATAGGGCTGAGGGAACATAGGGCTGAGGAAACATAGTGCTGAGGGAACATAGGGCTGAAGGAACATATAGGGCTGAGGGAACATAGGGCTGAGGGAACATATAGGGCTGAGGGAACATAGGGCTGAAGGAACCTATAGGGCTGAAGGAACATATAGGGCTGAAGGAACATATAGGGCTGAGGGAACATAGGGCTGAGGAAACATAGTGCTGAGGGAACATAGGGCTGAGGGAACATAGGGCTGAAGGAACCTATAGGGCTGAAGGAACATATAGGGCTGAAGGAACATATAGGGCTGAGGGAACATAGTGCTGAGGAAACATAGTGCTGAGGGAACATAGGGCTGAAGGAACATAGGGCTGAAGGAACATATAGGGCTGAGGGAACATATAGGGCTGAGGGAACATAGGGCTGAGGAACATAGGGCTGAGGGAACATATAGGGCTGAGGGAACATAGGGCTGAAGGAACCTATAGGGCTGAAGGAACATATAGGGCTGAAGGAACATATAGGGCTGAGGGAACATAGTGCTGAGGAAACATAGTGCTGAGGGAACATAGGGCTGAGGGAACATAGGGCTGAAGGAACATAGGGCTGAAGGAACATAGGGCTGAAGGAACATATAGGGCTGAGGGAACATAGGGCTGAGGAAACATAGTGCTGAGGGAACATAGTGCTGAGGGAACATAATAGAGCTGAAGGAACATATAGGGCTGAGGGAACATATAAGGCTGAAGGAACATATAGGGCTGAAGGAACATATAGGGCTGAGGGAACATATAGGGCTGAGGGAACATATAAGGCTGAAGGAACATATAGGGCTGAAGGAACATATAGGGCTGAGGGAACATATAAGGCTGAAGGAACATATAGGGCTGAAGGAACATATAGGGCTGAGGGAACATATAGGGCTGAAGGAACATATAGGGCTGAGGGAACATCTAGGGCTGAAGGAACATATAGGGCTGAAGGAACATATAGGGCTGGGGGAACATAGGGGTGAGGGAACATATAGGGCTGGGGGAACATAGGGCTGAGGGAACATATAGATAGATAGATAGATAGATAGACAGACAGACAGACAGACAGACAGACAGATAGATAGATAGATAGATAGAGTACTTTATTAATCCCCTGGGGGAAATTATTGTGTTACAGCAGAAGCCAATGTCAGTACATCTCAGTAAAAAACACACAAAAGAAAAAGCCAATGTCAAAAATATGTCAGACATAGAAACCATGTCAGAAACATGTCAAGAACATATTACCCAGATTTTTGTATTTATTTCAGAGTGTCCCTGTTTTTCTTTCGAAATCTTTCTTCAGATCTGTTGATAAATTGATATCATCCTTCCTGTGGGATAATAAACATCCCAGGGTTTATAAGATGCTTCTTCAGAGACATAGGGCAGAGGGAGGACTGGCTTTGCCGAATTTGATGTATTATTATTGGGCAGCAAACCTACAAAAAAGTGTTTGTTGGACTCAGGCCCCAAATTTAGATTGGTCTAAAGCAGAGGCTAATGCCTGTGTAACATCATCACAACATTTGCCACTTTCAATGCTCTTGCCAGCAAATGTAATTTAGAAAATTCTAGCCTTTTTCGTTACTTTCAAGCCGCCACTTTGTTCGGTCCACTAGCCCATCTTTTCCCAGCCTACCATCAAGAACAGGATTAGATGATATCCTGCAAATGCCTGCACACCTTAAGGGTCTTATATCTCAAATATTTACACTACTATCATGTGACTCAATAATGTAACGCTTGATAAGACTTGAGTAGACTGGATAGACCAACTTGGAATTGATATACCTGATGAAGTATGGGAAAGTGCATTGTATAGGGTAAATGGGTCAACCTCATGTGCTCGCCTTGGTTTAATTCAATTTAAGGTTCTTCACCGAATTCATTATAGTAAGGTTAAATTGTCTAAAATGTATCCTAATGTAAATGAAATGTGTGATCGCTGTCACACAGAAAAGGCAGACCTGACCCATATGTTCTGGTCTTGTACCGGGCTGATTAACTTCTGGGCTTCTGTATTCCAGACTCTATCTGAAGCATTTGGCATATCCAACCCAATGCTGAAATGGCCATTTTCGGAGCTCCAGGGGAGGGCATATCAATGACAAATAGAATAAAGGATGTATTTGCCTTTGCAACTCTTCTTGCTCGAAGAAGAATTCTCTTGGAGTGGAAATCGGAACATCCACCCAAAGCTTCAGCTTGGATGAATGACCTGATGCTATTCCTTAAGCTAGAAAAAATAAAATACTCCATCAGAGGGTCAACCCAAAAATTCCATACAACATGGGACCCTTTAGTGTTTTATTTTGAAAGGCTCAGGACACTTCCCCCAAATTAAAGAGGAATTATAACTATCTTTTATTATCTATTTGTGATTGAGTCTAGCCCTCCCCAGGGACTGCTTGCTCATAGTGATAAGAAATGGCAACCCAGTTTATGAACATTTACTTGATTTTCTATGTACCCACTTGCTTTTTCGTTGCTAATGTTTTTTTGTTTTTTTTAAGGCATATCTATGTGAACTGCTAATTTGTCAGGGTTCCCACAGGCCCTTTAACCTGTGGTTATAGTTATAGTATGTGCTGTATGTGTGGGTGTGCGCGTGGTTGTGAATGTGTGTAGTATATGTATACACGAGTATATGCTGAATATATATATGGCTTGCTGTGTAGAGACCCACCTGCAGGTGTTCATTATTTATATATTCAGGCCTCTTTATTTATTTTTTATTTTTTTTATAATTTTTTTCCCCTTTTGTTGTTTATGGGCTTCCTAGGGTCTGAGAGAATTGGGCTTGAGGGGTCCATGAGAGATCTTTGAGTTTTGTGATTGTGTGGGAACCCAGATCTGTGTATCTGTATGTATATGTATGTATGTGTGTGTATAAGTCTCTGATAGTTTATCTTGACCGTTGTATAAGACAAGTATTTTGGAAACTATTTTTGTGCTGGCAGTATAGGGGTGGGGGGTGGGGCGATGGCAGTGGTGGGGGGGATAAAACAAAAAAACAAAAACAAAATGCTTGTCAATGTTTGTGAGAAAACAATATCTTTTGTTGAATAAAAATATATTAAAAAAGAAAAGAAAAAAAGAAACATGTCAAGAAAGCACAGCATTTAAGTTACCCTGTCTACAATAAAGTTAAATAAAATAAGATAAGAAAAGGAATTGCACCTGTAATTTACAGCTGTAGCAAGCACACATGTTCTATGTGGCCAAAATGGACATTGTGCAACATCATTATAATTATAAAGTCACATACAGCAACAGCAATGATGAAATGAGGGTTCACCAGCGTATCTATGGGAGGGGTGTGGAGGAGAGAGGGAGAGGGAGTGAAAGGAGGAGTCTGCTCTCCCTGCATGTATCTATGGGAGGGCTGTGGAGGAGAGAGGGAGAGGGAGTGAAAGGAGGAGTCTGCTCTCCCTGCATGTATCTATGGGAGGGCTGTGGAGGAGAGAGGGAGAGGGAGTGAAAGGAGGAGTCTGCTTTCCCTGCATGTATCTATGGGAGGGGTGTGGAGGAGAGAGGGAGAGGGAGTGAAAGGAGGAGTCTGCTCTCCCTGCATGTATCTATGGGAGGGGTGTGGAGGAGAGAGGGAGAGGGAGTGAAAGGAGGAGTCTGCTCTCCCTGCATGTACGCAACTTATTATACATGCTAATTGCAGTGGGCACAAAAGACCTCCTGTAACACTCTTTAGTGCCGGAGAGCTGCCGGAGCCTCTGACTGAACACACTCTGTTGTCCCAACCCAATCTAATTCCACACTTTTGATAAGAATAAATCATTATTATCAATATTAAAAATAAATTATTGATAAGAAACTAAAATTTCAAACATTCTGGTAATGGCTCCTGTTCACTGGTGTTGGATTCTGGGAGTCGAAGTCAGAGGCGGCCCCTCCACTAAATCGTTTTGGGCCGCCTCCCACTCCCTCCTCCACCGTCCACTCATATCAGCAAGCCGCTAACTTTCTCATAGACTACAAATGTTTTGGGAAACGGAATTGTAAAATAGCAACGTTGGTCCAAAACGTTGGTATTATACAATTTTCTGAGAGACTGTGTTGGTTGTCCTGTAACACTCTTTAGTGCAGGGGAGCTGCCGGAGCCTCTGACTGAACACACTCTGTTGTCCAGTCAGTAGGTCGTGTAGGGGGTGTGTCACATTGTCCATTATTTTGAGCACTTTCTCCAGCATCCTCCTCTCCACCACCACCTCCAGGGGCTCCAGAGTAGTTCCCAGCACAGAGCCAGCTCTCTTTATCAGTTTGTTCAGTTTCTTGGAGTCTCTGGCTCTGGGGGAACATAGTGCTCAGGGAACATATAGGGCTGGAGGAACATAGTGCTCAGGGAACATATAGGACTGGTGGAACATAGGGCTGAGGGAACATATAGGGCTGGGGGAACATAGGGATGAGGGAACATATAGGGCTAAGGGAATATATCAGAGGGAGAATAGGGCTGAGGGAACATATGGCTGAGGGAACATAGAGCTGAGGGAACATAGAGCTGAGGGAACAAATAGGGCTGAGGGAACATATTGGGCTGAGGGAACATATAGAGCTGAGGGAACATAGGGATGAGGGAACATAGGGCTGAAGGAACATATAGGGCTGAGGGAACATATAGAGCTGAGGGAACATATAGAGCTGAGGGAACATAGGGCTGAGGGAACATAGGGCTGAAGGAACATATAGGGCTGATGGAACATATAGAGCTGAGGGAACATAGTGCTGAAGGAACATATAGGGCTGATGGAACATATAGAGCTGAGGGAACATAGTGCTGAGGGAACATATAGGGCTGAGGGAACATATAGTAAGTAATACTTTATTTATATAGCACTTTTCAAATCCATGGATCACAAAGTGCTTTACATACAGGAAATAAAAACAGATTTATAGCAGGTTCGTTCAAAATTTAGCCAACAAGTACACAAAAAGCAGGCTAGAAAAACGTCAACCGGCACAAACTGCAACAGGTACATAACACAATAGCATGTGAAGGAACAGCACATAAAACAACAAAAATTAAAACCAATCAGGCAACACAAATAAAAATAAAAGAAGCGAGTGGGATAAAATTAATAAAAGGCTTGTTTAAATAAATAGGTTTTAAGAAGCGATTTAAAAGTGGACACTGAGTCTGCCAATCTCATACCTAGGGGGAGGCGATTCCACAGTGTTGGTGCTATGGACGAGAAAGCCCGCTCACCTTTTGTTCTGAGTCTGGTTCGGGGGACAATTAACAGTCCTTGGTCCGATGACCTGAGTGGCCTTACTGAATTATATGGCTTCAGGAGTTCAGAGATGTAGCGAGGGGCTAGGCCTCGTAAAGCTTTAAAAGTGATTAAAAGTATTTTAAAATAAATTAGAGCTGAGGGAACATAGAGCTGAGGGAACATAGGGAATATATCAGAGGGAGGATAGGGCTGAGGGAACATATGGCTGAGGGAACATAGAGCTGAGGGAACAAATAGGGCTGAAGGAACATATAGGGCTAAGGGAATATATCAGAGGGAGCATAAGGCTGAGGGAACATATAGGGCTGAAGGAACATAGGGCTGAGGGAACATAGGGCTGAGGGAACGTAGGGATGACCACAGGTTTGGAAGGGGGTGCAGCAATCCAAATGTCACTATACTATCTCACTGCAGACAGCAGATGTTTTACTCAGATGGAGACCTCATTCTTCATGTTTTCTCCACAGAGTTGAGCATCAAAGGACAGAGGTTCCCAGTGGTCAGTCTGTCCAGGAGCATCAAACACACCTGGACTCCACAGCTAAGGTGTGTACATGTACAACATGTTTTACTACAGCTACACATTTGACCTGTTAGCCTCAAATAAACCAGCTCATGTCCTTCCTCCGGGGGGCAGCCAGGAGCAGTGAGCAGCTTTCTTTAGTGTACAGCAATATACGGTATACCAGGTCAATGTATACAGTGCCCCGGGACCATCTTCAGTTCTTTGTAGTCACTGGTCAGATGACGATCTTCTGCATGTGGGGGTCTATAGCGATGTTGTATGGACGAAACCCCAGGGGAGCACGGGGAGAACATGCAAACTCCACACAGAAAGGCCCTTTTGATGAGATAGCCCACCTGGGCACTAGCCACTGAGGACACACCCTCAGTGCCCTAGGCAGGAATCGAACCCAGGACCTTCTAGCTGTGAGGCGACAGTGCTACCACTGCACCACCATTCTCCACTGTGCCACCGTGCCCCCTCTGTGCCACCGAACTGATCTCATATCTGTTTAGAAACATTTCCACCCAACACAATGACTTTGATCATCGTGCAGTAACAGTTTGGGTCGGCTGTGAAGCTGAAGAACCGGCACCTTTTTTTTGCCGATGATGTCAACAGTGATGATGTCATAATTGATGATAATGTCATCATTGGTGATGTTACACATGTCACAGTAGGGGTGTCTGGGTAGTGTAGAGGCAAAAGCACTCGCCTAACAGATGTCACAGTAGAAGGTTGATGATTTCACTTATGATGTCATATTTATGATGTCATCACAATCATCACGAGGAGGGAACAGACAGACACACACACACGCAAGGGCGTCAATTCAGTATGGCAAGATATGGCAGGCGCCATACCTTGGCTTCTGGCCAAAAAAAAAATCGCTCCCAAATGCGCTAATAATAGCCGGTTGATGTACGCTAAGCCCCCGACGCAGCACGTCGGTTAAATATGTCATGTCGAGTCCTGAACATATTCTTATGTTATATTATTCATTATAAAACGGCTCTCTCAAATCAAGCAATCTGATTGGTTCACAGCCATTGTATAATTCCAGTAACCGAGTTCAATAACCCATGGCCATGGGTTATTGGTTGCCCTGGCAACTCTCTTACTAAAAGGCAGCGCTGCGCTCGAGCCAAACAGCTTTCTCCTGATCTGCTTTATGGAGGGTCACTAGTCCTTCAAGTCTTGTACAATGAGTCATTATGGACGCATGATGGCGCAACTCTCTTACTAAAAGTACCTCAAAAACAAAATGGCGGAGACAGCTTTCAGATCCTTGTGAATCGATCTTCGCTTATAACTTTACTAATACTTCGCAGAAAATGATGTTTTGTACAAGAATAGACGCGGACTAATGTCTTAACCCCTCTCTCGCGCGCCCTCACTCTTAACCCCGCATTTCTAAATAAGACGTAACGTTACTTGGTGTCGGCATACGGCTCTGGTGTCGGGCTTTGCGAAAAGCTCTCAGCAAGCGCCAGGTTTGGCCAATGTCGACTTCAGTCTCCAGAACGATCCAATCAAATCACCCGCACGTCTATCTTCTTGCTAGAGGTCCCGCCTTACAGTAGTGTTTCAACTGACTCAGAATGACTCAGAATACCATGCCAGTCTGACTTATAGTATTATTATTATTATATTATTATACTTGGAAACCGTTTTATAAAAGCAATATAGCACTCGAGCTGCGTGGTGTTGTGGAATATATCCCGCTGATAAGCTGTTATCCCCAGTGGTGTAGTCCCAATGTAACGCGTGGGAACGGCGTTCCCATACTTCTCCAAGGGGTGTTTTGTGTGTGTCAGTGTGTGTGCATGTTGAGCCAATAAAACGAGTGAAACTTGACAACGTTGTCGTTCGTCCTATATTTAAGGTGGGCTGAATTATTCACACAGCATCAACTCGCGGCTTAGAAAGAAGGAAACATTCCACCTTAACTATATTTAAGGTGGGCTGAATGATTCACACAGCATCAACTCGTGGCTTGAAGGAAAAGGAAACATTCCACCTTAACTAGCTACAGCGCGGGGGAAACCTCAGTTTAATAAAAGCTATACTGAAACATACTGGCTTTTTCAGCATCAAAATATATTTTTTTCCACCAGTACCTCACTATAACAAGTAAAGATGAAAAAGGCAGCCAAACATCCTTTCATTTTTCGGACCAGCTGCTAAAAAGGTAGGTTTACAAGCATGAAGAAACAATGTTAAAAGCGTGTTTCTTTTCAACGCGGTTGAATCAAAAGTTAGCGTTAATCACCCCATTGCAATTTGCATCGCCAGATGCCAGTTGCCTTGTGCAACTTGTGTGATCGCTGGTTGAGAGATTGTTTAGCTGTTTGTGTTGATAACTGACTCTGCTCTGCTGTGCCCATATACGTATTTTAGTTTCAGAGCTGCAAATGTCACGGGCTTCTGCAGTGTTTATAGAGGACACAAGTTAGTCGTGTGTCAGTGACAGTGGTTTGCAGCACTTGAGGAATCCGTGAGTTTGCTCGTTTAATTCGTTGATATAAGCGATTGCCCGCCCCGAACGATTAATTAATGAATAGGCTGCGTGAACGTTAGCGTGTGTGCGGCGGGGGGGGGGGGGGGGGGGGTGCAGGTGCTCCCCATTTAGGTGCGTTTCCCCACTTCTCTAGATAGCACTACACCTCTGGTTATCCCACTCGGCCTGCGGCCTCGTGGGATAACAGCTTATCAGCGGGATATATTCTCCACAACACACTTGCTCTCATGCTATATTGCTTAATTACCTCTTGTTGGTATTGTGCGGAATGATGTTTTATGATGTAGCAAGCCTCCCGAAGTGATTATTAAATGCCTGCGTTTATATCGAGGTTAAGCTAAGATAGTTAACTGCAACAGGAAGTGTGGATTTTCACAATAAAGGTCTCGCTAGTAAAACGTGAGTTATAAATTACCAGTAGCTAATATGTTTGTGGAAACCTGTTAATAAGTGAATGGCATTTATTTCTGGCTCTGTAATAGTAAGGGGAGTATAATTGTAGCCATTTGATTTCATCCTGTTAGAATTAAAGGCCGGCTTTCCTGATTTTCAACCATATTTGTGTCATTACAATGTCAATGTAGTTGGATTAGATAAGCAGCCTTTACCTCCCCTCACTCAACCCTCCTGGCTGATCTCCCTTATCTCTCACATATTTAGTACACCGCTCTGACCCGTTTTACGTCACGATCGCGTCAGAGCGGTGTACCACACTTGCGGAAGATGAGCAGCTTTAAACTACAAGTCTTGTGGGGGTGTGCCGCCATGGTCCCGCCTCTAGAGGGCCTCCATGCCCCTCCACAGCTCCAAAACCAAAACAAAAGGCAGCCATTTTTTTCCACCGCATAGCATAGGCTAGCTAACGTTAGCTCCCCTAGCTCCTTGCAAAGAACCATGGCTGGAAGAAATATTTCTGGTGAAATTGAAGAGTTTGATATGGATGAAGACGATTTCCAAAGTGTGCTAATAAACTCTGACATTCAGGGCTACTTAACGCCATATGAGCCAGACTACAGTGCAGAGGAATTGCGGAATTGTATGGAAGGAGAGGCAGTTGAACAGGCCGCCGGAGACGAACCAGAGGCCGGGGCCCCGAGGCTCGCCGTGCGGGGACACATTTTGCATCGTGCCGCTGCCGATGGATCGCTCTGCTACAGCGAGAGGCCAATTTCTTCTTGAAGAAGTCACTGTGTAAGGTGTGTAAGTTTGCATGAAAGTTTTGGACCATAGATCGTTGGGTTTTAGAGACTAATTTTACACGAAATTACAATAAAAAAGTTGAACCAAAGATGTACAGTATCTGTTATCGCTATTATAACGTACTAAGCATATAAGCATATAGTGGGCAATTGCAGAATTATGGCCAGATATTAGCTACTGTGAGACAACAATGTATAGCCACCCCATTATGTTACTTTTTCATGTCAATCCCTGAAGCATTACTTTATTTGCACTCTTACAGCAGCGTTTATCTTGGGTGATGTTGGCACTGTCATGCTGGAAGGCCTTGTGGATCTCCTTCAGGTGGACTGGTCTTCGGTCTCTCGTCCAGCAGCAGCAGATGTCATCACCGTCATCGAAGTCTTTATCCATGTTATCGATGATTATTTATAAAAAATCTCATTGTGTAAATATTCTGTGAAAGCACCAATAGTTAGAGAAGGAAACCTCTCTTTGCATTTTATTTTGGTTTGTGTTTTAATAAAAGTACTTGTGCTCACATGTGGCTTTGATTTACCATTACAAATGTAGCCCAATTTGTAGAAAATGCTGATTTGAACAGGTCTAATGGCAAATATGGAATATCACCGAAGGAAATACCACGGTTTAATGCCAACAGATAAACCATACAGATTTGTTTAATTGTCAACACAAAAAAGGGAGCAGAGACATGGTTTTCAAGTATAACACAATGTACAACTTTTATTCAAAGACAGGATTGAAAAATATAGTTCACTTGCATTCACCTCCGACAAGACTGGACACTACGTTAAAGTCTGAAATGTACCTAGATTTGCTAGCTAGAATAATTGACATTTCAGCTTGTCACCTGATGTCAGTACAGTACTAGGAGTGCATTAACGTTCATATTTATATTATCGTTAGGTCAAACACACCTTAACGTTATGAGTGCGGCCGTTTGTCCATGATCAAGTCTAGCATTTCGGTATATTCAGTGTGTGTGGAAAGGAGAGTTAGACAATAGGCTAGCATTATTAGCACAGATGGCTATGGAAAACGCTATTTACAGTCCAATGGTCAAATGTTAGCAGTGACCACTTTTCATTCACTCACCAAAAAAAGCGGAAACCACCCTTCTTTGAGGTACGGTTAATACAGCCAACTGCATCGCAAGAAGGCATATACTGTCCAATATTGACTAAAAGCCACAACGCCACAAACGCCAATATAACAACAACATATGTCTAACGTTAGCAGATATTATATACAGTCCATGGTTAGCAGACACAGCCCCCTTGAAACAAGCTGAGCCAGTCTCGTTCTGGAGGAACCCAGCTGAATTCACGTTGGATTATGATATCAAGCCTTGATCCATTTTTATTTTACTCCTTAGCAGTGTGGATCTTACAGGTATAGTCCTCCTCTTTGAAATGGCGACTGAAAAAACCAAGATCGAAGCGAGCTTGGTAATGTAGCCGTTCAGTAGCTATGCTATTGTTAGCTATCCAAGCAAAATGCCTTCTTCTTCTTCTTCTGCTATTGTTTTATGGCGATGCCTTCTTCTTCTTCTTCTTTGAGTTTTATGGCGGTTGGCAAACATATATATGTGCATTACCGCCACCTACTGGAGTTTGATATCAGCCAAATTCCTGAGGGGTGGGCGTGGACTTAGAAAAACACGAGCCCAGTGCATTGTGGGAAGTGGAGGATTTCGGCACCCCGCACCCGCCCCCCCCTCAACTAATATCACAATTACATTAACAATGATTGAGTGATGTGTGTGATTGTGAATATTTCCTGTGATTTTACCAGGGAGCAACGATGGCGACGGATAAAGTGAAGGTAGAAACCGTGATGGCAGGTAGGTGAAACAGGGGCAGACTGGACTGGACTATGGCTAAATTGGGTATTTCTCACATTTCCCACAAAGTCTGGTGAACATTTGGATTCAGCCTTAGTGATTTGGGGGCCCTAATGCAAACAGAGGAACACAGAGTTCCAACATTCACCTTTTAAAACCCATCCTTTCAATATATTTCCTTCAAGTTATGGCTGAGCACGGACACAGTGGTGATACTGCTAGCAGCAACAGTTGATTTGTTAATGAAAAAATGTAAAAAAAAACATACAATTTCCTCTGCTGTTTTTCTGCACCAGAGAAGCTTTGCTTCATGTTTTTATGTCTTTTGCAGCAGCTGGAGCAGTGGCCAGAAAAATAAGCTCAAATACAAGAATAAATATTCTGATAGAAGTGGAATAGCTCACTGCACTATGCACATACTTGCAATATGTCTTGTAATGGAGCCTGTCTTGTAATGGAGCCCCCTAGCATAATAATTTCACATGTGCGTACCTGTACAACAGAGTGACAATAAATATCTTGAAAGCCTTCATGTTGAATCCTTCAGAGGCAAAGTAGCCTGATACAAGCTGATTTTAGTCTGCTGTTCACTCAACTATTTTCTTATTCAATTTCTCATCAGAGAAGCACTTTGTGGATAAACACCGGGTTGACCTGATCCAGAGAGTGACCATGGTCGCACCAATCTTGGATAAGCTCCTGACTGAGGATGTTATCAATCAAGAATGCTACGATAACATCATGTCTAAACCTACCACTCAGGATAAGATGAGGGAACTCTATAAGTCACTGCATGCCAGTGGAGATAGAGGCAAAGATATCTTCAAAGATATCCTTAAGAAAGAGGAGAAGTTTCTTGTGGAGAACCTCAAGGGACTCAAGAAGCAAGCAGATGGTGAGTTGGACACTGTTTAACAGAAGAACATGTAAGAGCAAGGGGCATTTAATTGGGTGGGAGATATGAGCAGAAATAGGTGCGACTACAAAGTGAAATAGATTTTTTTATTTTTGAATTTGAATTGCTCAACTTGAATAATTGCATTGAAAAACTTAATTTATTGTTAGTTTCTTTAGATTTTAATATACGGTACTTTATTGATTCCCCAATAGGGCTGTGCTGATTGCCATGGAAAATGTAAATCACATTAGCCTTTATTTAGACAATCAATAGTTTAATACACACACATACATTTGTATGTGTGTGGCCCTGTCTACATGTAGAAGAATCTTTGCCTGTCCATTGTACAGTATGTAAACCTGATTATGCATCCGTGAATATGCAAGAGTCCATCTCTTGGCCAAGATATATTAGACGATCTGGGCTCAAGCTTTCACCCAGTGTTTCCAGTGGGCGGAAGTTGGGCGGGTGTACTTGCCTTGACAGACAACTCCTTCAGCCAATCAGCTTTGGATCCAGTCAAATCCAAATCCACTCGGGAGAACAGCAAAAATAACTTTTCCGCCGATAAACTCCGATGTTGCAAACTCCTGTACTTGTTTAATTGTTCTTATTAAGTCTGTTTAAACTAGACACACGTTGACGTTACTGCTCGAGGCGGACAGGCACGGAGGCAGCCATTACTGTTTTGCTAGGGGCGTTCCTGATTGGCCGGTTATGATGTCAACTACGAGGTGGGCCGCCGATTGGCTAGTACACTTTGCAGTTTCTGCCAAAGCCGTATAATAGAAGAGTTCCGACATCTCCATTCACTCCAATGGACCAGTTTTTTTCCAGGAAGTAGAAAGTGGAACTCTTGAGTAAAAAAAGCAGCACTGTCGAGTTGCAGCAAAATAGACAGTTTGTGTTGTACTTTGAAAGGTTTTTTCATCCCTTGAATCAAATTGTACATTATCAGCTTTATTTTAGCATGCAAAAGTAGCGCGAGACCCATTCCTGGCTGTTCATTGGCTAATGAGTCATGATTTTGGTCCTCCGCTGACGCCACTCTCTTACTAGAGGACACTAGTTTCTGCAAACACCCTCCCAGGGCTTGAGCCCAGATGGTCTGGTAGAACTAAATGAAATGAGTTCACGTGACCGGTTGGTTTACCAGGCTAAATATATATGTAAATACATTCATTTAAGACGACTTCTAATGACTCCTGGCTTCAGTTTTTCATCTCAAGTGGTTTTCTTCAAGTGGTTCACTATTTACCTTTTTGGCTGTTAAATTCAATTCTGAATCACCGATTATGACATTTTAGCTGACGATTATCAGTCACACAAATAATTGTGATCAATGATTTAATTTCCTGTGTAAATTATCAGGAAATCTTTGCATTAGTCTTTATCAACTTCTCATTGATTTCACCTGTTGCTTATTCTTTCAGAAACTCCTGCTGCCATCTGGCAACATCAACACAAAACCAAACAGAAGAAGACGTTTCAGTGTGTGTTTGAGGGGATTGTTAAAGCAGGAAAGTCAACAGCTATGAATCAGATGTACACAGAGCATTACCTCACAGAGGGAGGGACTGGAGAGGTAAATGATGAACATGAGGTCAGACTGATTGAAGCAGCATCCAGAAACCTGAGATCAGAAACACCAATCAAATGTGAAGACATCTTTCAACCCTTACCTGGAAGAGATGAATCAGCCAGAACCGTGATGACAATGGGAGTGGCTGGCATTGGGAAAACAGTCTTAACACAGAAGTTCACTCTGGACTGGGCTGAAGACAAAGCCAACCAGGGTATACAGTTCATATTTCTGTTCACTTTCCGAGAGCTGAATCTGCTGAAAGAGAAAAAGTACAGCTTGATGGAACTTCTTCATCACTTCTTTCCTGGGACTAAAGAAACTGAAAACTGCAGTCTTGACAAGTTCCAGGTTGTGTTCATCTTTGACGGTCTGGATGAGTGTCGACTTCCTCTAGACTTTGAGAATAATGAGATCCTGACTGATGTCACAGAGTCAACCTCAGTGGATGTGCTGCTGACAAACCTCATCAGGGGGAACCTGCTTCCCCTTGCTCGCCTCTGGATGACCACACGACCTGCAGCAGCCACTCAGATCCCTCCTGAGTGCGTTGACATGGTGACAGAGGTGAGAGGGTTCACTGACCCCCAGAAGGAGGAGTATTTCAGGAAGAGATTCAGTGATAAGAAGCAGGCCAGCAGAATCATCTCCCACATCAAGACTTCACAAACCCTCCTCATCATGTGCCACATCCCAGTCTTCTGTTGGATCATTGCTACCGTTCTGGAGTCGGAGTTCAAAACCAGTAAGAGAGGAAAGATGCCCAAGACCCTGACTGAAATGTACATCCACTTCCTGGTGGTTCAGTCCAAACGTCAGAATGTCAAGTATCATAAGAGAGCTTGGACAGATGCACGCTGGAATACAGAGACCAAGAATATGATTCTCTCTCTGGGAAAACTGGCTCTTGAGCAGCTGGAGAAAGGCAACCTGATCTTCTATGAAGAAGACCTGATAGAGTGCGGCATTGATATCACAGCAGCCTCAGTGTACTCAGGAGTTTTCACACAGATCTTTAAAGAGGAGTGTGGGCTGTACCAGGACAAGATGTTTTGCTTTGTCCATCTGAGCTTTCAGGAGTTTCTGGCTGCTGTCTACATGCTCCACTGTCACACAAACAGGGATAGGATGGCACTGGGCACATTCCTGGGAGAAGAATCTGATCCGGACATAATGCTGAGAAGAGAAGCAGGTATATCGGAAGACAATGACCAATCCCTGGATGCCTTCCTGTTGAGAGCCATGGAGAAATCCCTGAAGAGTAAAAATGGCCACCTGGACCTCTTTGTCCGTTTCCTTCATGGCCTCTCACTGGATTCCAGCCAGAGACTCCTACGAGGCCTGCTGGGTCAGACAGAGAGTAGACAAGAAAGCATCCAGAGAGCCATCAACAACCTTAAGAAGATGAGCATTCATAATGACACCTCTCCTGGCAGAAGCATCAATATCTTCCACTGTTTGATGGAGATGAACGACCAGTCAGTAAATCAGGACGTCCAACAGTTCCTGAAGTCAGAGAACAGATCAGATAAACTCTCTGAGATCCACTGCTCAGCTCTGGCATACATGCTGCAGATGTCAGAGGAGGTTCTGGATGTGTTGGACCTGAAGGCCTACAACACAACAGTGATGGGACGAGCCAGACTTCTCCCAGCTGTGAGGAACTGCAGGAAGGCTCGGTTAGTCCTTGTGTGAATACCAACAGGATAGAACAGTGTAGAGCCACCTTCATATCTGAGACCATCAGAATTACAATAAACATCTATAGTTCCTCAAACATACACACTATTAAAGGAACACTGACGATTTTCAACCAGCTTTGTATCATTACCAAATCAGTTTTACTGTATATCTGAAAACTGCAGTTGTGCAGGCATTCATTTAGTTTGACAGTTATTGAGAGCTGATTTGAGTTAAATTGTTTATTTGTTTATTAAAAAGGATCCCCATTAGCTAGACGACAGCTAGTCTTCCTGGGATCCAAGACAAAATACACATTACATGACACGCAACAATTAAAATACAAAAACACAAAGGAAAAGAACAGAAGAAAGAATAAAAAGCAAATCTAAGTTAAGACAGACAATAGAATGGTCAGCTAGCCCTCTAGCTGGCCAATAGCCCAAATATTAATATATGGTCCGTACAACTCTATACTTTAGAAAACAAACATAGAAGGAAAAGTGATGTGACAAACATCATTGTGTGTGATAGTGTGTGTGTGAGTGTAGATGGGATCTGAGCATCCTTTTAAAACCAAATATTGCATGGTTGACAATTCCAAGAGGCTATGGACAATTTTCTTATTATTGTGCTTGCTGAAAGCAAGGCACAATCTATAAAGTCCCCCATACTTATTATTATATATATATGCCACAATTTCTGGGACGTAATAACTCCCACAGTTTTCACACCACATAGACATGCCAGAACTCAAAATGTGCGGCTCATTGAGGACAGGGTTGTTATGACTTTTGTTAGGGTTTGGTCAAGCGGTTTGGGCGCTATTCACGATTAAGCACAAGTTTTTTTCCCATTCACTTGAATGGGGTTTCACAGAGGGGCCTTTTACTATCCACGAAAAAAGTTACACCAATTGACCAGATGGTGGCGCTATAACAGCCCTCTTTACGTTTTGGTCCATAACTTTTGAACTATAGGGTCGACAATCAAACTTCTTTTTTCCCTGGATTAACACCCATTTCCGTCTGACTAGATTTTCCGCCATTTTGAATTTTGTCCAAAACTGGGGGTTTTTGCGATTCCACCTTCAAATTTTGTCCAATATTTACCAAACCAAAGCACACATCATGTGTGGACTGTCCTGCACAACACTGATTTCGCGGATTTAAAAAGAAAACGCACCATTGCGATATAATCGACTTCCAAAGTTCTGTGGGTGGGGCCTATTTCACGAAGATCGCCATAACTCTGGAACACCATGTCCGATGCTAACCAAATGTGGTACAGGTGTGCAGTGATTTACTCTGAGCTGATTAAAAACAATTGTGTCATTTCGCCTATAGGGGGCGCTATAGCAACATTAAGTACCTGTAGCTCACAAACCATAGGAGCGACTGTTGCCAAATTTGGTTCATTATGTTCATAGAGAACTCTTCTACTCTGGCCTAAAATATTACACCGATTGACCTGACAGTGGCGCTATAACAGTCATCTTTACATTTTGGTCGATAACTTTAGAACCGTAGCTTCTACAATCAAACTTATTTTTTGCCAGGTTTCCTTGGCTCCTCCCACGTTTACTTATTGCTGTGATCTAAAAAAAGTAATTATTAATAAAATTATTTCGCCCCTGAATTCCTTGGCTCCTCCTGCTTCTCCTCGCATAGGCCCGTCCATAACCACTTAGTCCACCCTACCAACCGTCTACAAACACCCTAGCGACCAGCCGGAAACACCCTAGCAACCAATTACTACACCCTTTAACCACCTAGAGACGTGCTAGCTACACATTGCCGATTAGGGCTGCATGGGTGTAGGGTGTTGCAAGGAGGCGGGCGTGGCTAGGACAGCAAGCACAATTACATTTTCGTTAGGAAATTTAGATATTCTAGTTGGTTTTCTGTCTGGGCAAAGTCATCTGATCTTTTTTATTTTTATTTTTTTATGTTATAAATAAATAAATATAAATAAATATAAAATAAATAAATATATATATATATATATATATATCAGAAACACTTTTATTGCCACAGTATTCAAGTTACATACGAGGAATTTGTCTTAGTGTCTGTATGCAGCGTAGCGGTCAGATCAATATACAGAGATAAGAAGTATAAAGCTACATAAAGACAATCACAGCGTTGCAAGTGCAATCAAATCAAGTAAATCTATATACAATATGTACATGAGTGGAGGCGTGTTCCGTGGATAATAAATATGAATTTACGTTGAATTTACATGAGATTTACAGACTGAGTTAAATAGGCAGTGAATTTATATGAATTTACAGTGGGAGTTAAATAGAAGTTAACATGAAATTTACAGTAAGTTAAATAGTAGGGGTGTCACGATACACTAATTTCACGATACGATACACGATATTGGGTTCACGATAACGATACAATACGATATTTTAACAATATTCTTTTTAACAAAAGTAAATAACTTGTATGTATTTATTTATCATTTATTTAACCATTTGAGTCCCGTTGAAATTGAAACCTCTTTTCAAGGGAGCCCTGGGAAAATACTGGAAAAATAGTCTTTCATTTGAAATACACAAAATACAAACAAATGCTGTTTTTGGAAATGGTTATTATAATAACTATAAAACAACATGGAAGATAATGCTTCTCTTGCAATAGAATGTGTCACACTGTCACAAACTAAATGTTTGTTGCATGGTGAAAGAAAAATAAAGTATACAATCTATTTCTTAAATAACTCATGCTCAATGGTCCCTAAACGTATGTAATCTTATGTACCCCTTGAGCTGTTTTGCCATGCCAGTAGTAGTCTACCCCCTCACTCATGCGTGTTGATTCTGCTAATTTGTTCTATTATTATTCAGGAGAATTTTTTTTTTTTTTTTCTTTCTTTTTTTTACGATATCATTTTTTTCTGACAATACGCATATCCTGACGTTTCGATATCGCGATATATCGTGCGCCGAAATATTGTGACACCCCTATTAAATAGGCATTAAATAAGCAGTGAATTTACATGAATTTACAGTCCCAGTTGAACAGGCATTAAATCAGATATGAGTTACAGTTTTATGGGGGGGGGTTCAGCTGACTTCAGGAGGAGATAGTGGGTTTGCGCGGGGGGGGGGGGGGGTTGTTGGTGAGGTCCTTGGTGGAAGGGGTTTCCAGGTCTTGTTGAGGATGATGGTGATTGGGAAGAAGCTGGTCTTGTGGCGAGTGGTTCTGGTCTTGGCAGACCTCAGTCTCTTGCCGTGGGGGAGTGTCTTAAAGAGTTTGTGGCCAGGGTGGGAGGGGTCGGCCATGATCTTGCGAGACCGCTTCAGTGTCCTGGCTGCATGCAGGTCTTGGAGGGATGGCAGGTTGCATCCGATTATCTTCTCAGCACAGCGGATGATGCGTTGAAGTCTGTTAATGTCTTTGAGAGTGGCAGCAGCATACCAGACGGTGATGGAGGAGGTGAGGATGGACTCAACGATGGAGGTGTACAAGTGCACCATTGTGGCTGCCGCACAAAGTACATCCTCTGCTGTGCCTTCTTGGTGAGAGCTCGGATGTTCAGCTCCTATTTTAGGCCATGGCTGATGATGGTCCCAGATGTCACCAGATGGTCAACTTCCTGTCTGTATTCCGACTCATCTCCGTCTGTGATGAGCCCTATGAGAGTGGTATCGTCCGCGAATTTCAGGAGCTTGACTGGTGACTGGAGGCGCAGTTGTTGGTTTACAGACCGAAGAAGTAGGGAGAGGGGACGCCGCCCTGGGCAGCACCGGTGCCGATGGACCGAAAGTCAGTTATGTGCTTACCCAGCCTCACATGCTGCTTCCTGTCAGTCAGGAAGTCTGTGGTCCATCTGCAAATGGGGTCGGGGGCGCCCAGCTGGGAGAGTTTCTCCTGTAGCAGGGCTGGGATGATCGTGTCAAACATTGAGCTGAAATCCACCAACAGAATCCTGGCATAGGTTCCTGCATTGTCCAGATGTGTGAGGATGTGGTGGAGGGCCATGTTTATTGCATCGTCTACAGACCTGTTGCGCTGCAGGCAAACTGTAGGGGGTCCAGGAGTGGGTCTGTGATGGATTTAAGGTAGGACAGGACAAGGCGCTCAAAGGACTTCATGACCACAGAGGTCAGGGCGAAGTGCAGAGGGCCTTGCCTTTTTTGGGAGGGGGATTATGGTTGATGTTTTGAAGCATGTTGGTACATAGCAGGTCTCCAGTGAGGAATTAAAAATGTCTGTGAATACTCGGGCCAGCTGGTCAGCACAGCGCTACAGGGCAGAGGGTGATACGGCATCAGGGCCAGCCGGTAATTGAAGAAATATGAGCGGATAAGAGCATCCACTCATATTTCTCTAATCAACTGCCTTCAGGCGGGACATCCGGGACATCCCCCTATCATCGCTCATTATTTCCCCTGAGCTTCCCTTTCTGTTTTGACCAAGTTTTCCATGCTCAAATTACAGACGTTTAGGCGGAAGCATTTATAAATTGAGAGAGCCAACCGTCTTTTAAGAGACTAGTATTTTACAAGGCTGCAAATTAATACTGAACAAACAATGACTCAAATTAAACAATGCATACTGACAATGTAACAAGAGCTAAGTAGGCTACAAATATGGGCTATATCCTTTTAACACACAGACCCCACTAGCTGGCCAGCTGGATCAGTTCAACATATCGCTAAACAGACCACCTCCCTACCTAAGAAACACTTTTCTATTAATGAAGGGTTTCACACGTTATGGCTCTATCCATGACAATTATGTATATTACATTTACATTTTGTCATTTAGCTGACACTTTTGTGAAAACGTAGAATACGTAGAATATTTGTTATAAATTGTGTGTGGTGTTTTTATTATATTATATTATTATTATTATATTATTATTATTAACCCTTGTACCCTGCTGCCGCGGAATCCTCAATTTACTCCTGGTCCATCTGATGGACCTTAACGAGAATACTGTACTAATTTATAAATATTAATTTAAATTTTTAAATTTTTGACTGTTTATAATTCATTGGTAACTTCTTCCCTAATACCTCATACCAACATTTCATACCTATTCGAATTTTAACCCCTCAAATGCCAGTGTACAGTAAGTACAGTAAAAAAAAAAAGTACATAAAAAAAAAAAAAGTGATTTTTTTTTCCATTTCCATAAAGACAAACTGGGTTTGGGTCTGATATTATGGGCAAGTTGGGGTGTTTTACAAAAGTCACCACTGCAAGATGCCTAGTATCAAAGATTCGCAGGCATGATGTCACAATAGCTATGACATCACTAGCCTATGACATCATCAGTGATGTCATGAGATGATTTTTTGTCAATAATATGTCACTGATGACATTACTGATGATGTCACACACATTGTGACATCATCAGTGGGTTTTTGTATTTTTTGTGATTTTTTGTAAAAATAGTATTTTTTCATATTTTGAGCCAAAAATCCAAAAAGCGCATGTTTTGGACTACCAGCCATTTTCCCCAAAAAACACAAACGAGCTTTAGTCCAGCATCTATCCTGGTCTAAAGGCTTCAAATCAGTAGTGTGGACTGTCAAATTCAGTTTTATAATATTTTCCCATCTTTGGCATAGGAATCAGTTTTTTTTACATTTCATGTAAACTGTATGGAATTGATTGCTATGCCAAAACTGGGGGAATATGGGGAAATAGGCAAACACATTAGAAACTACAATTTTAACCGCTTGAGTCAAGGTGAGATGTGTAACATCAAGGAAATAATGATTTTTTGAAAAATTTCCTGGATGTAAAAAAAAAAATGTTCTTTTTGTGCAAAATTAACATTGAAATCAATGGGACAACTATGCAATGGACTTTGAGACCATGTAACTCCCCCAAAATTTCTACCAACTCCAAGGTTAGATATTAAGGTCAAAGTTCAAGGTATTTGGTCCAGGATGCCCGCTGAAATAAATGAAATAAATTAATTTTGTGAAAATTTGCTGGGAGTACCAATAGAGTGGTTTCAATGGAAGTCAATGGACGAGGAGTAAATTGAGGAGTATTTTTGAAAATAGGTCTTAGGATCGTATAAAAATGATAACTATGATTGATTTTTGTCAAATACCCCCCAAAAAATACCTAGCCTTAATTTAAGACCATATACTCAAAAAATGTCGAAACGGCCCATACGCGAATGCAGGAAAAGTCCATCAGATGGACTAGGAGGGTACAAGTGCCATATAATTCCATGCGGCCCCAGCCGTCCTGACCTCAAGGTTGGGAAAGCCTGCTGTAGGCAGAACTTTGAAAGTAAACCCTAACCAAATCTGTAGCTCTAATGGTGTCAGGCTGTTTTACTGAGTTGTTTTACCAGAAGTTGAACTCGACATGCTGATTAGTATTATTATTGTTGTTGTTGTTGTTGTTATTATTACTAATATCAATATTAATATTATTATATTTTTTTGTAATTTTTACAAAAATGATTTCATCATAGCATTTATGTATTCTTTTCTGTTTGGTTTCTGCTTATATCTAATTCTATAATTTTGAATTCTATACTACATTATTATGATGTTGTAGTAGTAGTAGTACTGCTGGCACTTGGCGCATGCATGAATGAGGACGTCTGTGTTTGCTCCGGCCAAAAAGCTCCCTCAGCTCCCTTTTGATCTAATTTTAAGTTGAATCTCTGTCCTATACTTTTAGTCTATGACTGGACTATCGGTCTACTTTAACATGGTGAAAGCGTTTTAACGATCAGATCTGTGGATCTTAAGTTTGATCCGTTTTAAAGTCTTCCGGGTCTCTACTGCCCGCCATTTCACCGCTGCTTGCCTGTTAGCCTGCTAGCTGCTAACTTCACAACAAAACATAATCGATCCAGGATACCTCGACCATCTATCTTACCGGAGGCTATTCAAACGCAGCAGGCCCTTTCTTTGGGCCTGTGCCGTAAAATCACCACCAAACCTCCACAAATCATGCCACCTACCTCACCATCCAGCTGCAACAGCTGCCATCGCCTGTCCCAGAGGGTAGCGACGCTCGAGGGGAGAATCTCCGAGAATATATTCTCCGTGTTAGACTTAGATGAGTTTCCCCTCCTCCCTGTCCACAACACCCCGTTTCCAGCGTTGCCGCCTCCACCCTCCCTTGATCTGTCCAAGCCGTCTGAGCGAGTTTCTGTCCGCTCCTCACGCCACCACGCCCCCCCCTCCTGCCCCGTCCAAGTCCACTTCACCCCCCACCCTACCACCCCCCTCTCTCCCGAGATAGCCGGTTCGAGTGCCGTCACTTCACCTGTCCCGGTCACCCGTGGCCCCCTGCCCTCCCCCCCCTCCATCAGTCTGGCCGTCCGTCCTCAGTCCCCTCTCGCCTCAGGCTGCTGAGGGAGGCCACGGCAAGATCTAAGTCGGCCGCCTCCTCCCGTCATCAGCCAGTCCTCTCCTTATGCCCACCAGTAAGCCACAGCCATCTCCTCGTCCTCTCTTCACCCCGACCTCGTTAATCATCGGCAACTCCATCACCCGTAACATCCGTTTTTTCAACGCAGCCACTCATTGCGTTCCCGGTGCTACTGGCAATACCATCCTCAACATACTCCTAAATCTGCTAAATTCTCTCCTGTCGTCCATTATCCGTATTATTGTCCACGTTGGGTCCAACAATACCTCCCGCAATCAGTCCGAGCAGACCAAACAAGATTTCAATCACCTCCTCACGTTGCTTAAGTCCTGCGGTAAATCTGTGTTCATCTCTGGCCCCACCCCCACCTTCCTCCATGGTATAGCCCGTTCCAGAAAAATCCTCAGTCTCCACACCTGGCTCCAATCCTCTTGCAATAATCTCAACATCCACTTCATCGACAACCTCAACCTGTTCTGGGACCGCCCCTTTTTCTTCACATCAGATGGAATTCACCAAAACAAACTAGGATCCAATGCCCTCACTGCCAACATACGCCATGCGGTACACTGTGCATGCGCACCCCCGGAATGACTAACTACTCCACAGCCACCTCCCCCCCCTCATCTACAGTCAACAACTATCTCAACCTGATCACAGCAAATCTCCCCTGTCCTGCTCCCCCTTCCCCATTATTGCACTGTTTATCTCAACTCCGCTTGATCTCATCTTCACCCGTTCCTGCTGCACCTCCAACCTCTCAGTCACCCCTCTCCACGTTTCAGATCACATTTCCTTCTCCCTCCTGATCTCCCCTCCCACCTCTCACCCTCCCCCTTCTCTCCCCATTTCCTCCCGGCGCAACCTCAAATCTCTCTCACCCTCATCCCTATCCTCCGCTACCCTCTCCCTCCTCCCCTCCGCTGATCAATTCTCTCTCCTATCCCCGGATGAAGCCTCCCTCACCCTCATATCCTCTCTCTCCTCTGCCCTTGACTCCCTCTGTCCACTCTCTACTAAACCTGCCCGCCCCTCTCCCCCTGCACCCTGGCTCACTGAACCCCTCTGCACCCACCGCTCCCGACTCCGCACCTCAGAAAGGACATGGAAAAAATCTCGCAACCCCAATGACCTCGCCGCTTATCACCTCTCCCTCTCCAACTTCACCTCCTCCGTTTCTTCTGCCAAATCCTCCTTCTATATTTCCTCTATTCAATCCTCTGCTTCTAATCCCCGCAAACTATTTCAGACCTTCACATCCCTCCTCAATCCGCCTCCTCTGCCCCCTCCCTCCTCCCTTTCTGCCAACAATCTCTCCTCCTTCTTCATCAATAAGGTCGCTGCCATTAGCTCATCTTTTCCCTCACCAACCCTCCTCACCCCCTCTCTCACATCCTCCTCTTCTTCACAACCTCCCGCCTCTATGTCGTTCTTCTCTCCCCTCTCCTCTGATGATCTCCTTAAAATCATTCTTCCAGCCCGTGCCACCTCCTGCCTCATAGATCCTATCCCCTCATCCCACCTTCAGTCCATCTCCCCTGACATTGCTCCCTATCTCACCTCCCTCATCAACTCCTCCCTCTCCTCTGGTATTTTTCCCTCTGCCCTAAAAACAGCCATAATCAAACCACTCCTCAAGAAACCGTCTCCTACCGCCCGTGTCCCTCCTCTCCTTCATCTCCAAATCACTCTAACGCACAGTATCTGGTCAATTATCTTCTTATCTCTCCCTTCACAATCTCTCCGACCCCCTGCAATCTGGCTTCAAACCTGCACACTCCACTGAAACAGCTCTTCTCTCTGTCACCTCCACCCTTCACTCTGCCAAAGCTTAATCTCTTTCCTCTGTCCTCATTCTGTCGCTTTTGACACCATCAACCACCACATTCTACTGTCCACCCTATCCGACCTTGGCATCACCAGCTCTGCACTTTCCTGGTTCTCCTCTTACCTATCTAACTGCTCTTTTCAGGTCCTCTGGAGAGGAACTCTTTCGGACCCCTGCACTCTCACCACGGGTGTCCCCCAGGGTTCTGTGTTAGGTCCTTTCCTCTTTCTTCTCTACATGAGATCTGGGTCACGTCATTTCCTCTCACGGGTTCTCCTATCACTCCTATGCAGACAACACACAGCTCTATCTCTCCTTCCCCCCCTCGGACTCCCATATATCTTCCCGTATCTCTGTCTGCCTCAAAGATATTATCAACTGGATGTCTTCTCACCATCTCAAACTCAACCCCGACAAAACCAAACTTCTCTTCTTCCCCTGCAACGACTCCCCCTATCTGATCTGTCCCTATCCATTGACAACACCACCGTCCTCCCCTCTCAATCAGCCAAAAATCTCGGAATTACCATTGATAACCAACTATCCTTCTCTGCCCATGCACATCACAGCAACAGCACGTTCCTGTAGATTCTCCCTCTTCAACATCCGAAAGATCCGCCCTTTTTTAACCATAGAAGCAACCCAAATTTTTGTTCAGGCCATGGTTTTATCTCGTCTTGATTATTGTAATGTTCTTTTAGCCCGTCTTTCCTCCTCTGCCATCCAACCCCTTCAACTCATCCAGAATTCTGCTGCCCACCTTGTTTTTAACCAACCCAAATTCTCCCATGTCACCCCTCTCCTCCATGACCTCCACTGGCTCCCCATCCTGTCATGCATCAAATTCAAAACCCTTGTCCTCACATACAGAGCTGTCCACTCAACTGCCCCCCAATACCTTCAACCCTTGATCACGTTCCAACCCTCCCACCGCTCCCTCCACCCCTCCACTAGCGCAAACCGTCTCACCCCCCCCCCCCCCTTGCTTCGTGGGCTCAAGGGCCGCTCTCAAGCTCGCCTTTTTTCCTGTCTCGCCCCCAAATGGTGGAACGAGCTCCCCCCCATGGTCAGGACATCAGAATCTCTCCCCATCTTCCGCAATCGGCTAAAAACTCATCTCTTTCTCTCCATTTTACCTCCCCCTAACCTTACTTCTTCATCTCCTTTATATGCTGACCACGGACTTGTTTTTTATCGCAAACGGTCAACTGTTTTTTGTTTCTTTATTTTATTCATCTTTTTCATTATCTCTACTATCCACTATGTATGTTACATGATCTATGATTGTTTTTTTTATCCCTCTGTACGTCGCTTTGGAGAAAGGCGTCTGCCAAATGAAATAAAGTAAAGTAAAGTAAAGTAGTAGTAGAAGTATGCTGTATACGTTTTGATTGGTATGCTAGTCTCTGATAATCACTCATTTTACATTAAATCTGAAAACAGACATTCTGGCTGTGAACTCTCAGACCTCAGCTCTGAAGTCCTGGGGTCCATCCCATTTCTCTTAATTGCATCACCTTTGCCTCTCTTCTGTCCTTTCCTTAGTCTAGTCCTTCCTTCTTAGTCCCTCCCACTGAGGAGGGATGGAGGAAACTAGTGAGGAGAGACGAAACGAGTAAATGTGCGGTTAGAGAAATGAGATGTCCTTCCGTCTGAAGCATCACGTGAAGCCATGTCCCTGTCTAATGACAGTGGCAGCAGATCACAGCTACAACTGCCCCCCCCCCCCCTTTCTCTTCACAACTAAGATGGGTTATGGCTGAACACCTGAACTAAATGTAATTTAGGCTCCCCATGTTCTTATGTTTAAAATATACTACAGCATGCGCTGGGACGTGTCATCAGTGATGTTAACTGGGGTCGTAAGGTGTTTCGGGTCTGTCAACATCATACACCCTCGCCCAGTAGACCCAGCCGAGGCCGATTAAGACCCCGACCCGCGTCCCAGAAGCAGCCGCTCACGGATCAGCCTTCCTACTCTGTCTGCAACGTTGCCCGCGGAAGGGTTGATCACGCCCAATCCGCTGCAATAGAGTTAGAAAGACCTTCGGTGCATGGAGGGTGGATGTAATTCTTACATTAATGTTATATCAGTATCATATGATGGGCTCTAAAACCTCGTTAATTTGAGCTTCTTCACATTTGCGCTACGGGGCGGACTAATTAACGTGGTGCCGTTCATTTGTAGTGTTGATGATTAATGAGTCCCTCGACCACCCTGCATTTCAGATATTCCCCTGCCACCCTGCATTTGGGAAATGATCTTCCGGGAAGTCTGGTCTGGTGTCTCCTTGGTCAGAGCTCCTCACAGATCTCTCCTCCCTCCTCATGGCAGGATAAGAGCTTTTGGATGCTCTTCCAGTTGACAGACCAAGAACCACTTGATGTCAGATAAGAGAAATGGGATAGACTGGTCTCAGCTCTGAAGTCCAACCCCTCCTTTGTTTTTCTTCAGAATGATGGGTTGCTGTTTGGACGAGACTGAGTGTCAAGTCGTGGCTGCAGCTCTGAAGTCCAACCCCTCCCATCTGAGAGAGCTGGACATGAGTGACAATCGTATGAAGGATTCAGGTGTGAAGGTGCTCTCTACTGGACTGGAGAGTCCACACTGCAGACTGGAGATTCTCAGGTCAGACATTATATTTAATAAAGTACTGATATGAATATTATATGAATACTGAAATTTGAGGACGTCTGTATAGGGTCATTCCATCTGAAATCAGACAGGATCTGGTTTTAGAGGCTTAGATCTAAAAATCGTCTCATGTTTTCACACAATCCTTCTCTATACAAATTAATAACGATGAACTTTGTTGATGATATTCTCCATACTGTCATACAAATCCTAACCGCAGTAACTATGCTAACAATGAAACTGAGAAAAATGGCTTTAAAGTTTTTTGACTGTCCAGCCAAATGACTTATAGGTTGAAAAGTGATAATGCACTTATTTGTATTATTATTATATATGTATACATTAACTCATTCACCGCCAAAGACGTCTTTGACGTGTTATCAGAAATAGCCCTCCCCGCCAATGACGTGTTTGACGTGTTTTTGTTTTTATTAGTGCAGCGCGTAGTTCAAACACTTCCCCAGCCTGTGACATAGTATCAGGTCCCTAGCATCTAAGACAACACGTGAACAAACACATACCGCAGCTGTTGTTTTGAAATTGAGCAGGAGGAATATCAGAAAACGGATAAACGCTTCCTTGTGCAGACAGGAGAAACGCCATTGAAACGCCCCTCGGCGCGCTGCACGAGCTGGTCGCCTTCCTCTGTGCCAGCCGGGAGAAAACGGGAGAAAGTAATCCAGAGAGATGTGTTTGATCATCGGAGGAATGAGGAAATGATCGATCAGAGGGCGGTGAGGACGTGTTGAATAGCCGAGGGGAAAACGGGAACGATCAAATAGCAGGGAGGATAGGACAGGGAGACATGGACGAGGACGGGTGGACCAGAACAAAACAAAATAAACACACGAACAGCTAACAAGGCAGAAGCGGCAGTCACAGCAGCCCGCTGTCCGTTCTCAAGAGCTATTCAGTTGGTTCATGAAATCGCTGGGCTGCGTGCCCTCCAGTGTTGCTCCTGGCCAATCCCGGCGCCACAGGGCGTGGTTATTGCTTATCCTATGTGGGGTTAGAAATCACGCAACGAAGATAAAAGGGGGATCGTGTGTGTGTGTGTGTGTGTGTGTGTGTGTGTGTGTGTGTGTGTCTGTCTGTCGGTGTGTCTGTCTGTCTGTCTGTCTGTCTGTCTGTCTGTCTGTCTGTGTGTCTGTCTGCACACTCACTCACACTGAGTAAACTGTATTGTTGAATGTAAAAAAAAAAGCACTTCATGTGTATATATATATATATATATATATATATTATTTTTTTTCATTTGTGTCATAACGAATAATATTTACATGTCTGATGTCAATACAGTTCAAAATAAAAGAATTGAGAGCGAGTTCTGCCTGAGAATGTGTGCTTTACAAAAATTGCCTTTTCTCCTGTTTATCTTCTCATGGAGACCTTTTGGGTGAAAACAGGGTGTATATAAATGGCTATAAGTAGAGTACAGAACATGCTAAAAGCTCACTTTTTTTTCCTGGTGAACCCAGAGACGTACATCTTCATTTTGAGGTATTGCAAATCACTTTGGTGCTAATAGATCATTTACTGTGGGTCTTGAAAGATGACCAACAATTATGAAAATCTTTGGCCTGTGCTAAATATTGGCAGTCCTAAACTGGCCATGAATGAGTTAAGGATTTTTTATGGCTAAAAAACATGTTCAATTACTTGACCTATGACTGCAAAAATGCAGATACTGCACTCTGTGTATTACCTTAAACAGATATATAGGTAGTACAAATGCAAAGCGCAATAACTACAATCTAGTGTCCTTTTCCTGTCTTGTTTTTCATGAGAAAATCATAATCTGTTTTGATTTCGATACCACATTATATCTGTATTTAATTGTTTTATTGTTTACATGTTTAAAATGTTTAAATAGATGAGTAAGAGAAATTCAGGGAATCCCGATTGGATTGTATAACTACAGAGGGATTCACAGTAATAAGAACAAAGATTATGCCTTGGTGATTATTATGTTGTAAGAGGTGTACAAGCACTGAAGCCTTCAGGGAGCAGGTAGAAAAGTTACTATAGGCTCATTCCTTACCATTTTCAGGATATTTGCATTTCAAAGCAAGCTACAATATTATTTTCCCCCAGGTTTGCGCCATTATGAGTGATTCATATGTTGGGGTTTGTTATGGAAAGAGCCGGAAAATTGCAGTAACTACAAAGTCCAACCAAAAACCAATCAGGTTTATGTCTGTTTAAGTCCAGCTGAAGCTCTGGGAAACCAAATCAAACTGCAGTAAGTGTAATTACTGCAGTTTTGCCTGCTATAGCCTTGCACCTATATGTGATGTGCATATCATCTCCCTTTCAAAGTATTAGTGCTCCTGACAGCTCAGTATCATCATCATCCGTCATCGGGGTAGAGTAAGAATGTCCTCCTCCTGGGTCCTTGTGGGTCTTCAGGTGGGTGAAGAGGCCAATCCTGGAGCCACATATTTTGGTGCAGTGTGGGCAGGGGTGAGCAGTGGTGGTCATGGGTTTGGTTTGGGCCTTGGTGGGGGCTCTCCTTTCTCAGTCTGCACTTGTCTTCTGAGGCACAGTGGAGGTCGAGCGACCATTGAGTCGGTGCTGCGCTATGGAATAACTAGCTGGTTCGGAAACCTAACGGTTAAGACAAAAGCTCAAATATCTAACCTGGTCAAGACAGCAGGGAAGGTAATGGGGCAGCCCCCACCCCCTGGTCTCCAGGACATATATGTCCAGTCTGCTACTCGGCAGGCCAACAACATCCTAGATGACCCCTCGCATGTACTGCACTCCCAGTTTGAGCTCTTACAGTCAGGAAGGAGGTACAGGGTCCCTTTGTGCAAGCACAATCGTTATAAAAACTCGTTTGTCCCTCAATCAATTAACCTTATTAATGAGCAGCTAAGAGAGGATAGACGGACCTGAGGACCATGTAGCCTACTACAGATACTTTCTGTACTTGCGACCTGTGTGCGTGTGTGTGTGTGTGTG
Source organism: Poromitra crassiceps (assembly GCF_964638095.1). Lineage (NCBI taxonomy): Eukaryota > Metazoa > Chordata > Actinopteri > Beryciformes > Melamphaidae > Poromitra > Poromitra crassiceps. The sequence goes on along the minus strand of NC_139625.1, from coordinate 92,323,090 downwards.
AGAGAGAGAGAGAGCGTGCGCAACTGTGCATGTGTGTGTGTGGGTGAGTGGCACATCTAGGGTGGGAATGTGGGTGGATGCTAAATGTGTGTGTGGGGATGATGTCACATGTCATGATAACTGTCATGATAAATATTATGTTATAGTAGATGTGTTGATGCCCATGGTGATGGGCTGGTGCTCCTGTATGTATCACTGCTACTGTTATCTGTATGCTGCAGCTTGAGCTTGTCGTCCACAACAAGTTTCTCCTAAGGGAGACCAAATAAAATAATCAATCAATCAATCAATATAGTGCAGCACCGTCATAGACACGTTTTCTCCAGGATGCCCTGTTGGTTGCTGTGACCTCCCAGGTGTTGAGGTCTATGTGGCACTTTTTGATGTTGGCTTTAATGTTGTCCTTGTACCTTTTCTTTTGACCTCCCAGGGCACGTTTTCCTATGAGTAGCTGGAATGTAGGACTTGTTTTGGCATGTGAGAGGCAGGCATACAGATGATGTGACCAGTCCATCTGAGCTGGTGTTGGGCGATAGTGGCAGTGATAGTGGGGATGTTGGCTTCTTGAAGGACACGGATGTTGGTGCGTCTATCATCCCAGCTGATCTTGAGGATTTTTCCGAGGCCTTCAGGTGCCTGCTGTATGTGGTCCAGGTCTCTGATCCCTACAGTAGGATGGTGAGGGCAGCACTACCGCTTTGTAGAGCAGGATTTTTGTCCTGGCCTGGAGGTCGCGGTTTTCAGACTTTTTCTTAGTCTTGAGAAAGCCCAACTGGCACAGCTGAGGCGGTGGTGTATTTCATAATCGAGCTTTGGAGGATAGAATGCTGCCGAGATATGTAAAGTTGTACACATTTCCCAGTCTGGTACTGTCAACGGAGATGATTGGGGATGGGGGGTGTTACTGTTGGGTGGTGGCTTTTTTATGTTAAGAGCCAGACCAAGCTGATTGTATGCCTTGGCAAAAGCCTCCAGAGTGCAGTGGATATGGTGGTAATTTTGCTTTTGGCCCTGAATCTGTTGATGTTGAGAAGTTGACCGTCAGTCCTGTACAATATTCTATCTCGTTGTCAAGTCAAGTCAAGTCAAGTCAAGTCAAGTGTATTTGTATAGCCCTAATTCACAAGCATGTCCCAGAGGGCTTCACAGAAAATATGTCTAGCTAATTCTAGCTGACACAACAGTAGCAAATTACAGTAATAATGATAACACATTGAACAATTAATAGAGAAATATAGAAAATATAGAAATATAGGATAGAGCTTGTGTCAAATGTTTACCTGTGAGATGTAGGATAGCGACAATAAAAATTGAGAAAAGGGTAGGAGCAATGACACAGCCCTGCTTGACTCCGGTGTCAACCTTAAATTTCTGTTTCATCACCACCGCCACTGAGTACTGTGACATGTCATGCAACAGTCTCAGTATTTTGATGTATTTGTCTCGGCAGCCAATATTTGCCAGAACCAAGGAGTCTGGGGAGCAGTCTGTTTGCCAAAACCTGAGGTAGAGTTTTCCCAGTGGTGAACAAAAGGGAGATGCTGTGGTAATTCCCGCACGCTGCCTTGTCACCCTTCTTAAAGGATGGCTTTACCGATAAGCAACCCACTTTGTATCAATAATATCGGTAATGTTAGCACATGGGCAGTGTTTACCTTCTCTCCATTTTCCTCATGGAGGACTCCCATTTCCTTCTCTGGCAAAGCGCTCTGTTGTGAGGCGTTTTACGTCACAACCACAACGCGTCATAATGGAACTGTATTATTATTATCATGTATTATTGTCATTATTTGTGGATTATGAAGCAGACTAATCATGTATTATTGTCATTATTATGGATCATGAAGCAGATTAATCATGTATTATTGTTATTATTTATGGATCATGAAGCAGGAAAAAAGGATTAAAAAAAATTAAAAAAAAAAAAAAAGAAAAAAAAAAGAAAAAAAGTAAAAAATAAAATAAAATAAATCATGTACAACTATTAAATATGCATTATAAAGTATGAGCAGGAAGCATGTTCTTTTTTTGTTTTTCTCCTTTTTTGTTTTCTTTTCTTATAAAGATTCACACTTGTTTTTCTTTCTTTGTCATGTGCTGTATGTGAATAGGGTGGGCAAAATAAGCTTTTAGCTTCAGCCCATACCTTTTTTTGGTCAAGATCTATGTAAAATGTGTTATGTCTATTGTTTTGATTACATGAAATAGAGGGTATTGTACATAGTGTTTGGATGACCAAAAATAAAAAATCTGCAAATCAAATCAATCAATCAAACTGCGGAAGTTCTGTTCAAGACCGGAATCTCCTCCGAGGGTGGTTGTTACTGTTTATTTAAAAATATATATATATGCGCACATCCACGGAGAATCACAAGTCCAATGACTTGCAGCTGGCGGGGGCGGAGTTTTTGCAGGCAGCAGCGTGAGCATTTTTCTCTGTGAGGAAAACAGATACAGATAGTAAACACTGCCCATGTACTTATATTACCGAGATTATTAATGATACAAAGTGGGTTGATTATCGGTAAAGCCATCATTTAAAGATGGAGACAATTAAGGTGTCCCTAGTCAGTCAAGGGGTCTGTCAGTAGAAATAATACAATAATGACATTAAATATAACAGAATAACATTTCCACATGATTGTCTTCTTGTCCTTTAGGCTGAGTGCTTGTGAGCTGTCAGAGAGAAGCTGCGAAGCTCTGGCCTCTGTTGTCAGCTCACAATCCTCTAGCCTGAGAGAGCTGGACTTGAGTAACAATGACATGCAGGATTCTGGATTGAAGTTGCTCTCTGCTGGACTGGGGAGTCCACACTGTAGACTGGAGACTCTCAGGTCAGGATGTACTTTTACTTTTATATTATTACTTAACATTTTGTAAATGATTGTACCATAAAATGAGGGTAAAACTTGTATCTCAACTTATATATCAGTATATAAGGTGAGACTAACATTAAATCCGCCATTGGCCCTTTTCTTTCCTTTATTTGTCAGGAGGTCCAATAGACATCAGTTTCAGTTTCCAGTTTCAGTGTCTGTCAAGTTGTTCAGGGTTTACAGTCGGAATAATAATAAAAAATAAGTCCATGCTGATTGCTGATTAAATTAAGTCCAAGTTGAACAAATAAATAAGTCCATGTTGAACAAATACTGTGAATAAGTCCATGGTGAACAAATAGATAAGTCCATGGTGAACAATTACTGTAAATAAGCCCATGTTGCACAACTAAATAGGTCCATGTTGTATAAATAAATATGTGTTGAATAAGTAAATGAGCCCATATTGAAAAAAGAAATCAGTCCATGTTATACAAATAAGTAAGTCAATCTTAAACAAATAAACAAGTCCATTTTGAGCAAATAAGTCCATGTTGAACAAAATAAGTCCATGTTGAACAAATAAGTCAATGTTGAACAAATACATTAGTCCATGTTGAACAAATACTGTGAATAAGTACATGTTGAACAAATAAATAAGTCCATGTTGAACAAATAAATAAGTCCATGTTGAACAAATACTGTGAATAAGTGCATGTTGTACAAATAAATAAGTCCATGTTGAACAAATACTGTGAATAAGTCCTTGTTGAACAAATAAATAAGTCCATGTTGAACAAATACATAAGTCCATGTTGAACAAATACTGTGAATAAGTACATGTTGTACAAATAAATAAGTCCATGTTGAACAAATACTGTGAATAAGTACATGTTGAACAAATAAATAAGTCCATGTTGAACGAATAAGTAAGTCCATGTTGAACAAATAAATAAGTCCATGTTGAACAAATAAATAAGTCCATGTTGAACAAATACTGTGAATAAGTCCATGTTGAACAAATAAATAAGTACATGTTGAACAAATAAATAAGTACATGTTGAACAAATAAATAAGTACATGTTGAACAAATAAATAAGTACATGTTGAACAAATAAATAAGTCCATGTTGAACAAATAATTAAGTCCATGTTCAACAAATAATTAAGTCATACTGTGAATAAGTCCATGTTGAACAAATAAATAAGTATATGTTGAACAAATAAATAAGTCCATGTTGAAAGTATGTGGGATATTGATTTACTGAAGATATGTCAAACTCTACAGAGAAGGAAGTGATCACATGTTGAATCCATCAATGTTCATGACTAAAACTAGGACAACAAGGTCCAGCCTGACTGCATATTATTGAACTGTATCCAGCTGCTTTTATTTTTGAGATTGTGGACAATTTAATCAAGATAATCAGTATTGTTTTATCACCCAGAACTGCAAACTATACATCACTCTCTGTGTGTGTGTGTGTGTGTGTGTGTGTGTGTGTGTGTGTGTGTGTGCGCACGTGCATGTGTGTGTGTGTGTGTGTGTGTGTGTGTGTGCGTGCGTGCATGCATGCATGCGTGCGTGTGTGCACATGCATGTGTGTGTGTGCATGCGTGTGTGCAGGCTGTCAGCCTGTATGCTCTCAGAGGAAGGTTGTACTTCTCTGACCTCAGCTCTGAGCTCCAACCCCTCCCATCTGAGAGAGCTGGACCTGAGCTACAATCATCCAGGAGCCTCAGCAGTGAAGCTGCTCTCTGCTGCACTGGAGGATCCACACTGGAGACTGGACACTCTCAGGTAGGGAGAGGCAATGCTTGCTAGAAGGCTGAGAATCACACATTTTCTATGTCACACTGGAGACTGGACTCTCACATATGGAGAGGCAACATCTGCTAGACATTTTCTCTATCAGACTGGCTACGGCCGCACTGTGGCTAAATAGAGCTGTCACTCCTCATTGGAGCCTCATGCTGTTCATTTCACACACAGTTCAGTTATTAAGGTGAGAGGAGCTTTCTCCAACCAAGCTCACTAGCTGAAACATTCATGTGGTGATCTTGAATCAGAGAGTGGATTCACACCTGCTCGTTTGGAGCAGTTGTTTCAAACTGGGAGTGTTTGTTCATCTTTCGGTTTGTTTTTGCACATGTGAACACAGCAATCACACTCAGATGCGGGACAAAACAAGCAGGGTGCACTGCGTGAAAGACCCCAGAACCAAGATATGTTTTTTTACGAACTCTGCAAGAATTAGGCGCATATCCGGAGATTTGTTTGTATATACTTCATGTCAGGTCAAATACTGAGCCATATTTGCCTCATATAGTATACTGTGTCCAGATACATCTAATGTTGACATACACACTAAATAGAATATCCAAATATGCACACATGGCTCATGCCATATATTGGATGTGGACTCAGTATTTGGCTATAATATGAACAAATCTGGTGCATGTCATTTTGTTGTTGTCATTGAAGAAAATATGGTGAAATAGGGTGTACAAATACAACACAAACTGATATTTTGACTCTGATATGTCACTGATATAACTCATGTGTGGAGTATATCAAGGGTATGATTTGTTGGTATGGGTGTGCTCTGTGTCTGGGGAAATACTCAGTATTTGTGGTGGCCAAATAAATGTCCAGGTACAAAGGTATAAAGATATATGTTCTCTGTATTTTACAACCAAGTCTGCTACATATTAGCAGTATTTTCCTAATTTAATTTTATAGAATGGAGCACAGCTACAGCCTAGTGATATTTTGAATTTGATATTCAATTGATTCATAGTAAATGATAAATACTGATAAATACTGCCATTCAAACCCTGGCGTCACTTTTCAATGCACAGGTACTCATACATAAAAGTTTTTCCACCGTATCTCCTGTGTACATCTGTTAAAGCTTTTTAGTATGCTTGACACCAAATGGCTACCTCTGTCAACAAAGTTAACTAATGAAAATGTCAATAAAAGGCAACAGTAACACACTTTCAAGACATCCAAATTTAATATCAAAGAAAAAATAGTTTTACATGAACATTATCACATTCTATGTACACATCTTAGAAATATATTACTTGTTACTTGTTAGTTGACTTTTCAAAAGAATAAACTTAAAAAGATTCTACTTATACTTCATTTGGTATGAGTTTCTCATCAGTTCAGACAGCAGAATTGTGGGTTGTTATACCCAAATTATCCCATTTCATCACAATCATGGCTTACAATCATGGCTTCTTATACTTCAAATTCAAGGACTCTCGTCCAATCCAGGACCCAAACGGCATAGTTTGAGACATGGATCAAGGTATTACTACAATACGGAGCATTTTTTTAATGAGAACTAGCAGGTTTTACAGAAGCTCACAGACAGACAACAATTAGAGAGGTTTGAATGTGTGAACACTTAAACTGTGCAGATGCACATCAAGTAAAATAAATGTCTATAGGCTATGCTTAATTTCAAAAACTTTCAAGGCCCAGATTTTTTCTCTCAAATTATTATTTTTTCAATGATTTTCACCTTACACAATATAATTCCACTGAAAGATGATAAAAGATATTGCATTATCGTCCAGCCCTAAATTAGCGAGCTAATCCAACCTTATTCTAAACACATCTTGCTGAGGGTAGTGTTACCACAACATTCAGAGTCCTCTCTAGCTCCAGGAAAGGAAACTCTGCATGAACAACATGCACACTGGCTGAAAATGATCTGCATTTGAATAAAAGACGCATGAGACCACGGAACAAAGTCTTTGTCCCAAACTGTGCAGCTGCTATTGTTCCCATAATGCCACATGTCACTGTGCTTTTTAAACCAGTTCACCTGAGCCACTGTATGTTCAGTGTTGATTTCCCTGCTCTCAGCAAAAAGAGGGATACTTTCCAAATACACAATATCTGTCCTGGCCATGGCTCCCCATTTGTATCTATGCCAGGTTCTCCAGTGATCTCATCAAGAACCAACCATTTTGCACATACAAATGATGCTGTCCCTGTCCTGTAGCGACATGGAGAAAATATATCACCTGCAAAACTCTATCTGCTACAATATTTGTAAGCAAATGTAACTCGGTGAATTGTTTCACTGGGATACAGTACCTCAAACATGGAATGAAGTGTTAAGTTGTCTGACTCAGGCCATGTTTAGACGACGTAAAAACGCCTATAGCTGCCCCTATTCTGTCTGTTTCTAACTGGCTTGATTTATCTTTGTAATTAAAGTTTAAATACATTTTCCACACAATAGAGTGACACAGAAGTCACAATGATAGCCTAATAAACTGCTCCAGATTGGATTACCGAATAAAAACCCAGTAAAGCAACATAAAAAAGACCTGAGCACAATTAGGACTTCACTTGAGGAAATGCATTGCAGACAGTGAGTTGTCTTCAATTATTCAATGCGGGAGACAGTGATTAATAGGCTATGTGCGACGTTAGCGGGCACTTAACGCAGATTATGTGTTTTTAGCAAATCGTTATCACGTTTGTTGAATTTCAATGCGACTCATTGTGCCTGTGCCATAAGGCTGTATAGTATTGGGCTAGTTCAATGCTCCTATTGCCTACCATTGTCTTCCATGGCGAAGGGGGGCTGTGTCAACACCTGAATTGCATTTCTCCACTTTACATGGCAACAGTAAGGGGCAGCGTTTTCAAGAATTCCCCTCTGGGACCTGTTTTGATTTATTTGCGTTTTCACCCCCAAATAACGCCGTCACCGTGAAAAAGGGAGCTAATGCTAAAAAAGTTTGCCATTTTATGGGGGGAGCGTCGCAGTGTAAACAGGGCCTCAGATATAATGGCCTGTTTGAGGCGAGAAGGGAAGGAGGCTGGCTGTGCTGTGTGGAAAGCGCTCAGACCTCTCTGGATATAACGTAGCCAAGCAAGTAACTGTAAATTGTGGGAATACAATGCCTCATACACATATAGATAAGACCCTTAGCTAAGACTGGGTGGGTTCTGTTGTAGCTGTGATCTCTGTAAATATGTTTTTAAGACAGCTAAATGCCACACATCTATGATTCTGCAAACACAGGAAACTCAACTGCTGCATGAGGGGGAAAACTGTCTATAATTAGTCTATAATTAGTGTTAATTTTGTAGTCTATTTTTTATTTAGTCTTAAGGTGCGTTCACACCGAGATATTTATTTTTCGCTCTGTCGCTCAAGTCAACCCTTTGGAATCGCTCTGTCGCTCTGTTTAAATCGCTCATCAACAGGCACACGAAATGACGGACATGTGGGGGATATAACGTTATGCAATGTCATGATATTTGTCCACTACGAGCCACCGTCATTGTTTACAAGCTAAAGCCTATCAGCGTGCTCCTAATGCGAGCTCCATACCGGTAGACTTCACTCATGTCAGCTGTCAGCCTGTCAATGCGGTTTGTTGCCACACAATAAACCAGCGGTTTGTTCCAAGCCAGTGTGATCCTTGACTCGCTCTCACACGGCAGCCAATCAGCGTTGAGCGGCGAGCGACTGATGCCAGCGTATTTTCGCTCGAGTTGGGATATTTCATCTTGAGCGACGAGCGTATTTTCTCCCTATCGCTCTGTCTCTGCCGCTCGGACGCCCAGCGATTTTTCTCCCAGGCGAATACGCTCAATCGCTCGTTTGCATTGACTTTGTATGTAAACTCGACGCCAGCGAAAAACTTTAATAGGTCGGTGTGAACGCACCTTTAGTCTTAGTCCTGTGTCAAATGTCCTTGTTGATTTTAATCATATTTAGTCAATCTCATCCTGCTTTTGTTGAGTCAAGTTTTAGTCAACTAAAAGTTTGAGTATATTTTAGTCTCGTCTTAGTCAAAGAAACTAAAGGTCTGAGCATTTTAGTCTCGTCTTAGCCTTGGGGAAAAAGATAGTCGACAAACATCTTTCGTCATAGTTTTCGTAGACGAAATTAACACAAATCAGAAGTTGTTCTGGTCCGCCATATTTTACTGCAGCGCTTGTAGCCCATGCTTTATTTGCGTGTGCAACAATATCTTATACAACAGTTACAGGTACTTCCGGCAGAGCAATTTGATTGGACAAGAGGCATTCCAGCCAATGTAACATTGGTTAGGCTGCATTCAAACAGCGTTCTTCTGTGAGTAGCAGTGACAGCGATATCGATACAGTTAACCTTCATTATGAAGAGTAAGCTGAAATAGTGCTAACCTAAAAGTAGCTAGCTTAGCTCGCTTGCAGTTGTGAAATAGTCTCAACATGATGCTCGGCAATCCTGAGGGAACTGTGTTTGTGGCGACAAATAACAGACAAAAAATAAACTGTTGTCTGAAATTACTTAAAACAATCTATTATTACTTGATGAATACAGTAACTGTTATGTATGTATGTATGTATGTATGTGTAACTGGTGGACTTCTGCATTGTGTTGTGTGTGATTGAAATAAAGGACCCAGACAACCGGAATATCTTTGTCATCAATGTATTTCTGACAAGACAGAACAATGAACAAAATAAATCTCCACTCTCCACGTCTCCAACACAATCCTTTCCCAACCAGGAACAGATTAAAGAGGAGTCACCACAATGACTCATTGATTCACAGTATGACGTTAAACAGTGTTTTTATTGTGAAAACGTAACAATATGTGTGAAACAAAACACAGTAAACATACCTGACAAGACAGAACAATGAACAAAATATATCCTCCACACTCTCCACATCTCCCCAACACAATCCTGCACAAATTAATCCAAGGGGATTAATTCTGCTGTCAGATTTCACTCGTCAAAATACATTTATACAAGGACCGATACATTGAAATCTACCATCTAACAGGTGCATCCATACATCATAAAGGTGAGACTAACAAAAATATGAACTAAAATTATCAGAGATTATAGGATGGAATGTGATAGATTATAGAGCTAAATATCACCCAACAAGGAACAGATTAAAGAGGAAGAGGTGGGGCGTACACAGGAAATTGAGAGGCACTGAGAAGGAGGAGTTACATTGCTAGACAGCAGGGGTGGGGTTGGGATTAAAAGAAAACTGCCAGGTATACATTAAGATAACATAAATAACAGAGATAGAAAACAGATTTAGTGTAATTATACATGCCATAACAACTTTTGTTACACTCACCTCCCTAGAATTACACTAACATCTGCATTGTACCAAAATGTACCTGTGTCATACTCATAGATATATAAATCACAAAAGCACAGAAAGAAAACACTGAATTACTGGAATTGTGATCTTGTGACAATAAGCCGGCATAAGAATACCACCACATACAGTATACAGTGGATTACATCAGCAATAACTGCTACCAAAAAACAAGTTGTCAAGAGGGACAGAGACCCGCTCGGTGCCTATAGCAGAATCTCAGGACACTCTATGGACTAAATGAGGTGCCATTTACACCACACAATCTAAGCCACACGTCACTTGGACACATCTCAAAAGTAAAATCTCCTCAAAATGCTCAAAATAAAAAGAGGAAAACAACACAGTTATAGCTGCTTCTTGTTCAAAATACATACTTCGGCATGCGCTGGGACGCGTCATCAGTGATGTTGACTGGGGTCGGAAGGTGTTTCGGGTCAGTTCAACATCATACACCCTCGCCCAGTAGACCCAGCCGAGGCCGATTAAGACCCCGACCCGCGTCCCGGAAGCAGCCGCTACGGATCAGCCTTCCTACTCTGTCTGCAACGTTGCCCGCGGAAGGGTTGATCACTCCCAATCCGCTGCAATAAAGCTAGTGCTACGTCGCAGCATTGAAAGACCCTTCGGTGCATGGAAGCTAAGGCATTGTGGGTTGTCTCCCAGCTGCTCTCTAGCCTGGGTAAACCCATCCCCCACGTGACCTGCTCTCAGACCTGTTCTCAGTCACTATGGTCTGGTCCCCCGCCTGTGCTAAACGATTTCCTGCGGTTGTTGGGCCCCCCCCGATAGACCGCTCCATTACGCAACCGTCATCCAACCAGCTTTGTGCACAGAGCACATGCGCAGTGCAGCAGATGGCGTCATCGCTCTGCGACCTTTGTTGTTAGCAAGCGAGCTAACTACACTTTCATTCACTAGGCTACTGCTAGCGACGACAATAGCAGTGCGATGGCTACCACCAATGTGAACGATTTTTGCAGGTTGTGTAAGAAAAACCTTCGTTCTAAAGGCAAGTTGGGCAGCTGCAAACCACTCGAGAAGGGGGTATTTCTACGCCTGGAGAGGGTTGGTGTGAAACTACACCAACAGGAGAGCAAATCATGTCGGATTTGCAAAACGTGTTCCAATTTCATTTCAAGAGCAGAGGAAACATTGAATACTCTCCAGAAATAGAAACGGAGTGAAGAATCAAGCTCAGAACAACCAACGCTGGTAGCAACGCCAATAAAACCAACTAACCCTAAGGCCTAACGTTGTACCATGGACTGTATACATTCTGTGTTAATAATGCTAGCATGCTAACATCCTTTTCACACACACACACTGAATATACCGAAATGCTAGATTTGATCATGGACTTAACGCTAATGTTAATCAAAAACGGCCGCAGTCATAACGGTAAGGTGTGTTTGACCTAATTGAAATATTAACGTTAATGCCCTCACATTTCAGCGTGGTTACAGATAAACCTATTTAACGCTAGCTAGCTACAGTAGATTTTTGGAGGCGTTAACACTTTCAGTGCCACGGCCCTTGGGCAAAAGGTTGCTTGCTGTGCCACATAGGCCGCAATGCATTTTAAAACAGTCATATAATTTCTTTAATAATTACTATGTAAACACTGAACACGCACAAATAACGATGAGACTCTCTTCTATCACCTGCAAAAAAAAGTTTATTGATCCCATTTTCCGTTCTTTAGTTATGAGCCGGAGAAGATAGCTTGATCGAACGAAAAACAGAGCTTTTTTTCTACGAGCTGAGATAATGAGCCTTTTGTGAAATTAAACATTTCAAGCACATCACTGACTCTGAAGCTAATTTTCTGATGTAGTCACACCTCAAAAATAATTTCATTCAATAAAACAGTGAAGGCAAGGGAATTTTGTTTGGAAGAATAATATTTTTAGCTGAAACCAGCAGCGCTGGCGCCTGCATGCGCTGCTGGTTGCAGCTTCTTGCTGATCTTTTGCTGCTGGTGGGCATCGGATATTCTGGCTTGCGTTTGCCAACCCTGTCCTGCTGTCTGGGTCTGTGTTGTGTACTTGGCTCTGCGTGCCCACCTCCCCCCCTCCTCCTCCCCCCCCCCCCGTTGTGGGAGGAGTGTCTCTCTGCTCTGCTGTTTTCTCGTTTTCTCTGCCTGTGCTCAGCACTGAAAAAGTCAGCTAGATCCTGCTTTTTTACAGCCGCGTGTACCAGCTCCCATGCTTCGAGTTGAGAATAATAACAAATCCACGGCTGATCATGTGTTGCAGCGGACACGGAGGCTGTTGCAGCGGACATCGAGGTGCTCAATTGTGATAGCAGATTGGCTGCTGCAGGGGCACAGCTAAACGTTGCTTCAATGAAGCCGCTGCATACGGACGGATGCGATGCGATTTCCTTCCCCCCAATGACTTCTTCTGTGTGTTTCACTCCACGTTCTCTCATCTGGAGAGCGCTGTCGCCACCTAAGGGTTCTGTAAAATAGGTTAGACACATTCAATACCTCTGAATATTGTAAGAGGCGATGTAAGAGGCATAGATCGACACCCCCCCGTCAAAAAAAAAAAATCGAGTTATGACGCCATTTGGCGTCGCTGGCACTGTACGGTAAATTTCTAATGACGCCATATGGCGTCGCTGGCACTGAATGTGTTAATGTGAATGTCATGACCTATAGCGTAGTATTATACTGTATATTATACATAATCCAGATGTAACCTAGCTATAGCTAGACGTTAAGAGGTTAGCGTGAATGCGACTGAGACCTGACATTACTGGCTTGATATCATATTCCAGGTGCAACCTAGCTAGATGAGCTTCACACTGCTGTATGAGTAGGCTACAAATGTATCAAGCCTTGATATCATATTCCAGATCCAACCTAGCTAGCTATATGTTAAGAGGTAGGAATATACCGAAATGCTGTATATTATACATAATCCAGATCATATTCCAGATGCAACCTAGCTAGATGTTAAGCCATTAATAATGACATCAGGTGACAAGCTGAAATGTCAATTCTTATAGCAAATCTAGGTAAATTTCAGACTTTAACGTAGTGTCTTGTCTGAAGTGAATACAAGTGACCTATATTTTTCAATCCTGTCTTTGAATAAAAGTTGTACATTGTGTTATACTTGAAAACCATGTCTTTGATCCCTTATTTGTGTTCACAATTACAACAAATCTGTATGGTTTATCTGTTGGCATTAAACCGTGGTATTTCCTTGGGTGATATTCCATATTTGTCATTAACCTAGCTGTTCACATCTGCATTTTCTACGTGAGATATCACAAGTAGCCTACTTTTATTAAAAAACAAAATAAAATGCAAAGAGAGGTTTCCTTCTCTAACTATTGGTGCGTTCACAAAATATTTACACAATGAGATTTTTTTATAAATAATCATCAATAACGTGGATAATGACATCTGCAGCTGCTGGACGAGAGAGTGAGCCCACCATACCACTGGACTGTAGGCTACAGTATTGCTGTGATGTGTTACATGTTATGTTTTTATAACTGGCTCACTCTGAATGTAGTTAACACTTGCTTTGGAGAATTGTCTGATTGATGACTGCAGAACAAGTTATGAATGTATAACTTTAACTACACTTTTTTTGCTAAATAAACAAGCACAGGTCTAGCATCACATTATTCAGTTTAAGGATCCTTATGTGGAAACATTTTGAGAACCACTGTTTTGAAGTACTATTAACACGTTCAGTGCCAGCGACGCCATATGGCGTCATTAGAAATTTACCGTACAGTGCCAGCGACGCCAAATGGCGTCATAACTCCAAATTGTTTTTTTGACGGGGGGGTGTCGATCTAAGCTTCTTACGTCGCCTCTAACAATATTGTAGCTATTGGAGGTCGATAACCTATTTTACAAACCCATTAGGTGGCGACAGCACTCTCCTGATCAGAGAAAAAGGAGCCAAACACACAGAAATAGTCACTGGGCAAAATGAGGAAATCGCATCGCATCCGTCCGTATGCATCGACGTGCCTCCATAAACGAGCACAACGCCAGCTGTGCCCCCAGCAGCAGCATCCGCTGTCACAACTGAGCACTTCCATGTACGCTGCAACAGCACATTCACATAATCAGCATTATTATTCCGAACTGGAAGCATGCCAGCCCGTGACAAACACACGCGGAACCAAAAAGCTGAATGTCGCGCACCATTCACTGTGTGTGCGCAGCAAACTCAGCAGAGACTGAGAGCCACCAGACACATAAGACACACCCAGGAGGCGTGTGCAGTTGAGGGGGGGGGGGGGGGGAGCACGGAGAGCAGCAGAGCAGCATACACTTCACCCAGACAGACCCAGACATCAGAAAATTCGCTTCAGAGTCAGAGATGTGCTTGAAATGTTTAATTTCACAAAAGGCTCATTATCTCAGCTCGTAGAAAAAAAGGTATGTTTTTCGTTCAATCAAGCTATCTTCTCCGGCTCATAACTAAAGAACGGAAAATGGGATCAATAAACTTTTTTTTGCAGGTGATAGAAGAGAGTCTCATCGTTATTTGTGCGTGTTCAGTGTTTACATAGTAATTATTAAAAAAATTATATGACTGTTTTAAAATGCATTGCGGCCTATGTGGCACAGCAAGCAACCTTTTGCCCAAGGGCCGTGGCACTGAAAGTGTTAATATAGCTGTTTTCATTCTCACATGACAATACAACAGAATAGAGTATCAAACAAAAACATTTTTATTCAGTTCCATTCAAAAAAGTACAATTTGAGTATGAACAGTACAACATGCAGTACAGTATGGAAACAATATGAAGTTCTGTTGGCTGCCATTAACCTCACAAATCAACCATTGCAGCCGGACTGGTCATTTGGTTCAGCATCAACATGGGCTGAGAGATTGAGTAGGCTAAATAAACAATACACATGAGAATTACAGTTAACGTTACAGCATTTAATAACGTTAATTTTCGTGTACCCGATGCCAGGATATTTTGTCACTTTGTTTTCATCAAGTTCTCTGGACTTATATACACAAGCTCACAGCGTCCTAACAGGTTAACGTTATAATCTCAGAAGAGATTGAGTAGGCTAAATAAACCATACACATGAGAATTACCGTTAACGTTACAGCATTTAATAACGTTAATTTTCGTGTAGCCGGTGCCAGCATATTTCGCCACTTTTTCTTCATCAAGGCCTCTGGACTTGCATACACAAGCTTGCAGCGTCCATGTCCTTGTCTTTATCATTCACCCCACCGATCTGCAACGCCTTGATTCCCAGATTAGAAGCCTCGCGTATCTGGTCCTCCATTAGCGCATTTAACGGCGACACAACAATACGTAGCTGTAGCTGTTCATAGCCATAGCTAGTAGCTAGCTCGGGAGCTATGCTTTGAAATGACGAAAAGCTAATGGCTAGCCGCAGCAGCTGTTACACGTCATTGACAAAGACGCACTCTCTGATTGGCCGATCACGGCAGGACTGATGTTGGCAGTCACGCCGTCACTCATTGGCTGCGGGGTGGCTGCGGGTCTGCGGGAGTCTTTCAACCGCCGCGGAAATCGATTTGAATGGCCCGTTCGCTAGACGATAGTGACTGGGAACTGAGAGAGCAGGTCACGTGGTGGCTGGGTTTACCTAGGCTAGCTGCTCTCCTCCTTCGTCTTACCAGGCCCTCTCCCAACAACACAGGCATACAGCTCTGTACCTGGTTGTCAGGCATCCAGTGGAAAAATAGATGCCTCAAGAAGGCCTGTGCGCTGCACGTCATCCGGCTACGCCGAGCACCTCGCTCTAGCCTGGAGGACCCCAGGCCGCGCCGATGTTTACACAGATTTTCGGGAGACTAATCTGTAGCGTTTGTGGATTTCTCCCTCACGAGAGAGCCAGTCTGGGGTGCTAACCCATCCCGTACCGGGTTGCCGTCTCTCCAGTTTGTCACCAATCTATACCTGGTTGTCACCTAGTCTATTCCTAAGTGTCACTGGCCAGGGAAACCAGGGTTCTACGTTCAAAATACATACTTCAAGTTCAAGTTCAAGTTCAAGTTCTTTATTAGTGTCCCGAAAGGGCAAATTGGTTTACAGCAGGCAGTAGTGCAGGCAAACAAAACAACAACAGACATGTGACTGACAACATAGCATGGGACAACCTAACTTGAGCAAGTCTGGTGCAAACGATAAAAGAAAAAATTAAACAAAATTATCAGCAAAGTCAACGGGACAAATACTGACATTAAAATGCAACCAACTCTGGTGGATGAATAGGACATCCTCACAGAGACAAGAAGTAAACAATAAAAGTGCCATCTTAAATAAAAATAAAAATCATAAAATCATAGAATCATAAAATCATAAAAGTGCCATCATAAAGTGCCAGTGCAAGTGTCAGTATCAGGAACTGAAACATCACGTACGATTTCTACCTACCTCTGGCAACATTGACTGCTCGGATCGAGGCAGGGACGAAGGAATGTTTGTACCTATTTTTTGTAGTCCTAGGGGCACGAAAACGAAAGCCAGAAGGCAGTAGCGTATACTCTGTACTGAGTGGGTGCACTGTCGGAACAGATGGTCAAGGCTTTCTTGAGGAGCTGTCGATTATAGAAGAGATCGAGGCTTTCCAGTTGGATGCCAATAATTTTGGAAGCGGTTTTCGCAATTCTCCAAAGAGAGTTTTTATCTTTGATAGCCAGGTTACCGTACCAACAGACAGAGGAGAAGGAAATGACCGAATGAATGTAGGCACTATAATACAGTTTCATCAGGTTTTTGTCGACATTTAACCTGGCTAGTTTCCTAAGACAGTGAAGGCGTTGCTGGCCCTTCTTGCACAGCATGTCAGTGTTTACATCAAATTTCAGTTTATTGTCAATAATCGTGCCCAGATACTTGTAACTGGATACGATCTCCACTGGTTGGCCATGAACGACACTCTTCTGGGTAGAACAGGGGCTACGTCTAAAGTCTATACATACCTCTTTAGTTTTTGTTATGTTAAGTTCAAGGAAGGCGTCGCTACACCAGGACAAAAAGTCCTCCACGACCTGACCGTGACCGACCTCATCATCTCTAAGCAGGCTGACGATGACCGAATCGTCAGCGTACTTGATGATGTGTCTGTTTTCATGAAGACTGCGACAGGCATTGGTGTAAAGAATATACAAAAAGGCGGAAAGAACGCAGCCTTGAGGCGAACCAGTGGATGTGGACAGAAGGCTGGACAGAGTCCCGTTAACCCTGACACGTTGGGATCTGTTTGTGAGGAAATCGAGGATCCAGCCCACCAGACAAGGATCTAGACCGAAGGTTTTAATTAGTTCTTCTACCAGAACGTGGGGCTGGATCGTATTAAACGCAGATGAAAAATCAATAAAAAGCAGCCTGGCATGGTTTTTATTTCCCTCTAGATGTTTATAAAGTAGGTTGAGTAGAGTGGACGCCCCTCCCTTCTCTATAGGCAAACTGGAGCGGGTCTAGTAGGCTCTCAGTTTTTGCCACAAGTTCTGACTTGACTAAATACTCAAACTGTTTCATGACCAGGGAGGTAAGAGCCACAGGTCTGAAGTCGTTAAGCGTTTTTGGGTTGTTGCTCTTGGCAACAGGAACAACAGTTGACTGCTTCCAAAGGGACGGCACCATCTGCTGATTAAGAGACAAATTAAAAATTTGATAAAAAATGGGGCCTAATTGTTCTGCGCAGGTGTTTAATAAGCGACCTCCGATGTAGTCAGGGCCAGAGCTTTTCCGAGGATTGCATTTCTTAAAACACTTGATCACGTCCTGCTCTTTAAAAAAAGGGCTAGAGAGGGGTGCAGACAGAAGTCTGTTTCTGATCTCAGAGTGATTTTCGCTAAAATCATGGGAATCAAACCGAACATAAAAATCATTGAGGCTTTGAGCCAGTAGTTGATCACAGTTATAATTGTCTAACATTACCTTCTTCCTACCGCTTTCTTTCAACCCTGTGATGGTTTTCATGCCATCCCAGGCAGAGCCAAGGTTGTTTGCTCTAAGTTGAGCTTCTATTTTTTCCTTGTATTTCATTTTACCGACCCTTACCTCTCTTTTTATTTCTTTTTGCACACTTCGCAATTCCAAAGTGTTTCCCTCTCTGAAGGCTGTATTCTTCCTCTGGAGGAGTAGTTTGAGGGATTTGGAAATCCACGGTTTAGAGTTCGGGTACACTTTAATAATTTTATCAGGAATCACAGTATCTTCACAGTATAAGGACCAACTAGTAACCACGTCAGTCAGCTCATTAATGTCGGCAGAGGACTCTGTGAACATGTCCCAGTCTGTGGATTCCAGTAGGCCCTGGAGGGTCTCACAGGAGCTTTCATCATTCCAGTTCTTAATGCGAATGGTCTGCACTTTGCCACGTTTTAGTGCAGTGCGATACACAGGGAAAAGATGTACACAGTTATGATCGGAAGCACCCAGGGGCGGGAGGGCTCCAGATTTATATGCATCTTTGACATTTCCATAGCACATGTCTAGGATTTTATTGGATCTAGTCGGGCAGGTGACATACTGTTGAAAGTCTCTGAGTGTCTTTTTCAAAGAGCAATGGTTCATGTCGCCCAGGATGAGATTAGGTGCGTCTGGGGAGATTAGTTGTAGTTTCTGTACAACCCGGAGTATATGCTCACAGGCGCTAGCTTCATTAGCCTTTGGGTGGATATATACAACTGTAATAAATATCTGTGGAAACTCCCTCGGCAGGTAAGCTGGCCGCAGAGAGACAGAGAGCAACTCGACGTCGGGAGTACACACACTCTCCCTAACAATAACAGATTTAACATTGCACCATCGTTCATTAATATATAAGCATACCCCGCCGCCGGATGACTTGCCCGTGAATGAGGCATCCCTGTCCAGACGAAAAGGTGACCCAAAGCCATCGATCTCCAGGTCGGTGAGTCCCGTTCGGATAGCCATGTCTCCGTGAAGGCTAAAATGCATGAGTCTCTGAAGTCGTGGTTGCAGCGGACCAGCGCCTGTAATTCCTCGGATTTGTTCCGGAGGGACTGCGCGTTGGAGAGGATGATAGAAGGTAGCGGGATGCGGGAAAGGGGTTGTTTTTTCCTCAGACGAGTGCCTCCTCGCCTCCCTCGTTTTCTAGTCATCCGCGGTGATCCTCGTTTTCTAGTCGTACGCGGTGAGCCTCGTAGTCGTACGCGGTGAACCTCCGGATGGATTCGGATCGCTGGGTCTCAGTAGATCTGCAGGATTCGGCCGAATCAGGTCCGCGGGTGGCTCCAATGTGTTGCTCCATTGAAGTAGCTGCTCTCTGGTGTAATGGGTTCGGGCTGACCGATTGGGAGACAACAGCGCGTGTCCCGGGCTCCATGTTAGGTGAAACACCAGCAGCATCAAAAGTAGAGCAAGTAAATACATGATTAGGAAAAATAAATAGATCCCAGGCAGGCAAGAGAGTTCAGGCTCAGTTATGCAGGAGGGTTTCTGCTCCGATCATTCCCAGGGCCGCCGTCATCTCTCTGTTTACCTAGCCTAGCTCTGGCTAGCTAGCGGCTAGCGGGACTTTGGAGTTCTCACTTTCGGCGACCATAGCACCCAGACCTGGGCTAAAAGCGAGCCACGCTGGGGTAGATTGGCAGAAGAGTTGTCCTTCAAAGGTGTTCGTGGTCCCGTAGAGATATAAGGTTCATAAATGGAGGGTTCGTGTTCTTTTTGTGGCCAAAAACTCCCAGGCCCTGGCTGAAAACGAGCCACGCTGGGGTTACAATGCTTGCTATTCACTCGGCAAACTCAGCCAAGAAGTGTCCGTAATCGATGCACAAATAGACCACAGGCTTGGTTGTCGGGTAGGACACATAAAAACATAGAACGTCTGAAAAAACACAAACTACAGACAACAAACTGTCTTATGCTACTCCTTGCTGCCGGTCGCTGCGTGCGCATGCGCCCTGGCGATTCGGCATGCGCTGGGACGCGTCATCAGTGATGTTGACTGGGGTCGTAAGGTGTTTCGGGTCAGTTCAACATCATACACCCTCGCCCAGTAGACCCAGCCGAGGCCGATTAAGACCCCGACCCGCGTCCCGGAAGCAGCCGCTACGGATCAGCCTTCCTACTCTGTCTGCAACGTTGCCCGCGGAAGGGTTGATCACTCCCAATCCGCTGCAATAAAGCTACTGCTACGTCGCAGCATTGAAAGACCCTTCGGTGCATGGAGGCTAAGGCATTGTGGGTTGTCTCCCAGCCGCTCTCCTCCTTCGTCTTACCAGGCCCTCTCCCAACAACCCAGGCATACAGCTCTGTACCTGGTTGTCAGGCATCCAATGGAAAAATAGATGCCTCAAGAAGGCCTGTGCGCTGCACGTCATCCGGCTGCGCCGAGCACCTCGCTCTAGCCTGGAGGACCCCAGGCCGTGCCGATGTTTACACAGATTTTCGGGAGACTAATCCGTAGCGTTTGTGGATTTCTCCCTCACAAGAGAGCCAGTCTGGGGTGCTAACCCATCCCGTACCGGGTTGCCATCTCTCCGACCGTCAACTGTCTCTCCAGTTTGTCACCAATCTATACCTGGTTGTCATCTAGTCTATTCCTAAGTGTCACTGGCCAGGGAAACCAGGGTTCTACGTTCAAAATACATACATACTTGAAGCTTCTTGAAAGACAAACAATCAAATCAACACTGTGTGGTGCTTTGAGACCATAGACTCTATGAGCCTCCTAACAGGCTTAATAGCTCTGCCAAATTGTGAAGCACGGCCCTCACCCCGCCAGAGGCCGGGATGGGACTAACATTAACATGGGGAGAGTGTGACACAGGGGAGAGGTGGGATGTAGGGGATGGAACAGAGGGAGAAACAGAGTGTGACACAGGGGAGAGGTGGGATGTAGGGGATGGGACTAACATTAACATGGGCAGAGTGTGACACAGGGGAGGGGTGGGATGTAGGGGATGGAACAGAGGGAGAAGCAGCAGCAGGGATGGCCATAGGTGGAGGACGGGTCTGCAGCAAAAGCACAGTCTTTAGCAGCTTGGCATAATCTTGTTACAAACTGCTGCACAGTCTGTGTTATCTGGTAGAAAGCTTGGCGGGCGATCGCAGTGTTTACTTGCAGTACGAAGTAGGCATTCAGTGCTGCGACCGCTGCACCATAATCTGCTGCCCCTCCTGTGTTCAGCAGGGTTGAGAAAACATCCTGGAAAAAGTGAACAGCGAGCACACTCCAAAAATATACAGCTCCGGTGCAGGGCACACGCAATATCAAGTCACAGCAGAAAAAGCCAGCACACAAAATGTCCTTTTAATGGGTTTAATACCTTAGTCTGGGTAGGGCAGCAGCACAGCAACAAATGTTTCAGTACGCAGGCCTTCCTCAGTGTTGTGCCGCAGTAGGCGGACATGCCGGTTAAATACAGTCAAAACCGGAAGTACATTAAATGATGTAAACATTTACATAAACCGCCGAACGTAGATGGGTACAAACAAGAAAACGACCGTATCAAACGATTTACAATTATAGATCATGTAAGAGATACAACAAAGTTCAGATCGCACATTGGTCAGGAAAGCACACAATCAGACCTACAAACACGGAGAATACAAGGTGGAACATAGCAGCATTTATATAGAAAATAGAAGTATTAGAAAATAGAACAATAATTTTGATTTAAAGAAAAATAAGCCTGTATATTACAGGTATCAAGTCCTTTGACTTGATATGGTCCCCTCTCCATCAAGATTTCTTTTAGTCCTTTCATTATTATTTCTGGCCATTTGCTGGGATCATTCAAATAAAAATCTTCTGTTACGATTTGGTTAGTAGGTGGTGTGATGTGTGGACCCAAACGCAGGACAAAGATAAGCAGCAGGCAAGGTTTCCAGGAGCATCAAAGGTTTACTTCAAACTTTACATACAAAAGAACAAAAACAGGGCTAGCACACAGCTAGACTACAGCCAAAAACTCAGAGCACTAGGACAGGGTTACTGATACATACCACGACCAACCACAGATAGACAATGTTCCGACAAACACCACACACAGACTCAGACAATATATAGACAGCTAACTAATCACACATGAGGGACAGCTGGGGAGGCAGGAACACAGGGCAAAACGGGAGAACTGATTGGTGGGGAGAACTCAGGTAATAGGGCAGACTAACGAGACATAGGCAACAGGTGGGAGGAATTAAGGCAGACTAACAAGGGAACATGAACAGGTGGGGAACAGACAGACTACACAAGGAATAAACAGAACTTATTTCTCTATTATAAACATAAAGTCCACTGAGTTCAGCTCCTCAGGAAAATGTCACTCAGCATGCAGAGCAGGCCACACCGTGGCCTGGGCATGACATCTTCCTCACCTTGTACCGTTATAATATCCTCTTGCTCGGAGTCAGTAACGTCAGTTGCGCTGCTGCTGGGATGATTCAAAATATCATCATCTTGTTGTCCAGTTATTATATCCTGAGACTCAGTAAATCAGTTTAGACTTTAGAGACTCAGTTTTCACTGCTTGAGCCAGCTGACACAGTCTCTGGTGGAGGGGCTTCCCTGCTCACGGTCACGGCGGGCCAGGCAGCACACCTGGCAGGCTCCGGTGGCAGTGGACGTGAAGAAGAAGGGGCGTCTTCCCTGCTACTCCCGGGTGCAGCATTTCTAGTAGTAGCCTACTACATGTAGCAACAGCAGTAGTGGTAGATGTGCTAGTGCTACTAGCAGTAGCAGCTAGCACAGTGCTAGTTGTCTCGGGCGCCGGCACACTTGAAGGTGCAGCACCGGGTCGGGCGAGGGATGGTGTTAGCAGCACGGACGGTAGTAGATATGCTTCTGCTGCTGCTGCTGCTGCTGCTGCTGCTGGCATTGAACCTGGGTTCAATAAACCTTAACAAGGAACCCCTCTGCTGTTCGCGCGTTTATGTTTTCAAACTGGCGCTTTCTTTCGCTTTGCTTTCTTTTTTTCTTTCTTTGTGGCATTGTTGGGGTGAGGGCGGGCCACCGCGGGAGCAGGTAGGCGGGTGCTGCAGGTGCACCAGTCATTGGTGCAGCGCCACAGTATGAGCGTGATTGACCCATTCCTCAGCAAATGACTATAAGGCAGCAAATTTGATCAACCAACCAGCAACCACAAACCACCACAATTTACCACATTTTATTTTGGTTTTATTGTGTGGGTTGTTTGTTTTTTTGCCTCATCTTTCCGCCTCCACAAGGTGGCGCCATAGGCGGTCGGCTATGTCGCCTATATGCACGAACCAGCCCAACAGTGCAATGTTATCCAGTCACTGTTTGTGAGTTCAATTTCCACTCACCTAGACAGGCTTGGATGATAGAGGAAAGTTCCTACGCTCTCCTTCTGGACAGGCTATAGCACGTACAATCAATCAATCAATCAATCAATCAGTTTAATGCATGTCCCAGAAGGGCACTTTGGTTCACATCAGACAGTAGTGGAAATTACAACATCATTACTAATTTGATAGTAGTAATGAAGGCACACTTCAGAATTGAGATACATTATTACTAGTTTGAAAAAGTAATAAGGCACACTTCAATATTATACAATACATAAACATTTGTTGCATTATGTACAGATTCCAAAAGACCATCTACTGCCCTCAGCCGGGTCGCCGCGTGCGCAGCGCCACCGTTGCATTAGCTCCTCAAACATCGCAAGTGGCTCGCTGTCATCAGCGCCAGATGGAATGTATCGGAGGAAGAGGGAGAGGGGGGGGTGGGGGGGTGGATGATGCAAGAGCTGTCGGGGGGAACAAGGCGGGGGGTTTGGGGGGGGAAGAGCTCAGTTGTAGACGAAATATCAGGAGAGCTGCGTCCTTGGCAGTAGAGAGTCCAGATTAGGATGAAATGTTTTGGTTGCCTGGAATTCCTTTCACGTCACACAGACCAGGGTCACACAGACCAGAAAGTCAACAGCAGGTGTCAAGTCTCTGATTCCCAACTTAGTTCTTGCAGATCAGTGGAATTTCTATGATATATCACAGTTCAAATTCACTGACCGCCCGTCTCAATTTTCATGACGTCACAGCCTAGGGTCAATCGCTGTTGTCTTCCCGTATCCCGCGGCGAAAGATCCGTCTGGGCAGAGGGTGGGGGCTCCCCGGACCCCGCATTCTTCAAAGTTTAGTTGCTTTGCATTGAGAGACCAGCTTAGTAAATCCAATAAATCCATATTTGTCATTTCGAGTAGACGAATGCAAGTTTGCTCTGGGTGTTGTTGCAGGCAGAGGGAAAGAAGGGAGATAAGGGAGAGCGAGAAAGAAAAGCGACTGCCCTGTTCAAGTGCTGGATGCTGATGTATGTACAGACTACAAGATCCTCGTGAGTCAGCAGTCTCTGTTCCTTTCACACTATACAACTGTCTGTCTTCTAATCAAGAGTCTTTGAGTCGTTGTGGTTTTCACAATATATGACTGAGCTGCAACAGGCACATTACAAATATTTCACCAGGAGAATCCCCCGACGAGTCTGGAAACGCAGTATCACACCGGCTTTATTCTTTCTAAACACACGCTCGCACATCGATGGTAGGGGTGTCAAAAATAATCGATTATGAGATGCATCGCGATGCGGACGTGCACGATTCTGCATCGATTAACAAAACAACAGAAAAAAACAACAGAAAAAATACATTAAATGCTTCCATACTGCTCACCTGGCATAATCCAAGTCTCCACAAGCCCTGAGATGCCAAGTTGACTTGAAAAGATGTCATGTACACCCTGTTTTTAGCTGAAATCGTCACTGGAGCTAGCAGCTGAAATTACAACAACTAGGGTACAACCTTGCTATAGTGACGATTTTAGCTAAAAACAGGGTGTACATTACATATTTTCAAGTCAACTTAGCATCTCAGGGCTTGTGGAGACTTGCATTATGCCAGGTGAGCAGTATGGAAGCACTTTATGTATTCTTTCTGTTGTTTTTTATGTTTTTGCTCATGGCCCCCTTCACACTCAGCAGACAGCTCTCTGTGCCTGCCGCAGCAGAGTGCAGTTCTCCTATCTCGGTGCGCGATGCGTCCAGAGTGCTTTACCCAGTGCACTGACTGTATGAGAGTACCTCATAGGACCCAACTTCAAACAAACAGAACTATCCCTTTAACCCATTGATACCTGATGCAGCATTTGCGTGTATATCCCTCATTTGTGTGCGTATCCCTTTAAGACCGCGAACCGCGTTAACGCGGTTCGCGGTCTTAAAGGGATACGCACACAAATGCTGCATCAGGTATCAATGGGTTAAAGGGTTGAAAGTGAGAAAAAAGAAATCATGTATTGCGGAAAAAGTGATGCATCGATTTAAGATGCATCGCGATGCATCGTGATGCATCGTTTAATCAAATCGAATCGAATCGTTGACAGATGAATCGTAATCTAATCGAATCGTGAGGCCAGTGAAGATTCACAGCCCTAATCGATGGGTCATTCTCCAAAATTGGTTCAATGTTAGATTTATTAAGTCTGAGTTATTAAGTTTACGGCTATCTCAAATATTATTTGGGTTTCGAATGGATAATAGAATGATTTTAGTAAACATAAGATTTTCATAGCTACTTAAATGCTTTTTAAATTAGTTTTTTGGTTGTGGGACAGTTCCTGGAGAATGACCTCCTCAGTCAGACCACTTGACTGTTTGTAACATGCTGCAGACAGCACACATCACCCTGGCCGTGTCTGTCTCTTCTGTCCTGACCACACTCCCAACACGACTAGATATCAAGCAGGCTAGATATCCTGACCTCTGTGAGTCGGTGAGTGAGTGCTCAGGGGAGCTCCCCGCTCGCGTCTGTGCACAGTTCACACTTAACAAGCGAGCGCCGACGTGCCAACGTGATTTGCCTCTGATCAGGGGGGGTTTGTCGCTGAGCTCCAAAAACAGCTCGCCGAGGGCTCTGAGGGCCTAGTGGGAACTCTGCATGATCCACCTCCTGACTGGATTTTCCTCCCACCAGCCTGGTTCCCCAGAAAAAGAATTGGTCCATTCCACAATACAAGGGGGTTAGTCCACTTCAGGAATTCTTCACAAAAATCTTCTTTATAAAAATGAAAAGTCCTTGTTTCAAACAGGCTGAGCTGCCTGCCTTCATAGGGAACAGCACCAAGCAGCACACCTATGAAATCATGTCACTACTATTGAGTCCAAATAGCAGCTGCTCACTCTACACCTCACATGGGCGGGGTTAGTGTCACACACACACACACACACACACACACACACACACACACACACACAAATCAGCACACACACACACACACACACACACACACAATCACACACACACACACACACACACACAGAGAGGGAGAGAGAGAGACAGAGAGGGAGGGAGAGAGAGAGAGAGGAAAAGACGGAGAGAGGGGGAGAGAGACAGGGAGAGGGATAGAGAGGGAGAGAGAGAGTGACAGATAATGAGGGAGAGGGAGAGAGAGACAGAGGGAGAGAGGGACACATAGAGAGGGAGAGAGAGAGAGAGATAGGGACAGAGAATGAGGGAGGGAGAGAGCCAGAGGGAGAGACAGGTAGATAGGGACAGAGGGAGAGAGAGAGGGAGGGAGAGTGGGAGAGAAAGATGTGGAGATGGAGAGGGAGGGAGAGATGTGGAGATGGAGAGGGAGAGGTGGAGAGAGATGTAGAGAGGGGGAGAGAGAGAGAAGGAGAGAGACAGAGAAAGAGAGAGCAGTCTTCACTGAAGTGTTTTACAGGCAGACATATAGAGAGGGAGAGAGAGACAGAGAATGAGGGAGAGGGAGAGACAGAGACAGAGAGAGAGAGGGAGGGAGGGAGAGAGATAGAGGGGGAGAGAGTGAGAGAGGGATAGAGAGACAGAGAGAGAGGGAGAGAATGAGGGAGAGACAGAGAGAGGGAGAGAGGGAGAGAGAGAGGGACAGAGAATGAGGGAGAGAGAGAGAGGGAGAGAGAGATAATTTATTTTTATTTTTAAGAACCTTTATTTTCCATAAATGACATTTTTAGCATAAAATACCTGAATAAATCATTAATCAATGAAACATATTGACACATAGACAGCATGTAAATTCTCACAGAAACAAAGGGTTAAAACAGAGCTGCCCGTCAACAAACGAACACAGAGCATCAGTGAAGCACCAACGAGACAAAAAAACAGCAGAATCATTCACGAGTGAATAAAACCTAAAATCCACTGTGATTCCAGCTCGTACCAAAGCCTTAAACAATGGCAGCAACTCCCCACCTGAAACATTTTCTATTTGATTTTTTCGGCTTTTGTAAATTGACAGTTTGGCCTGTCCCACTACAAAGTTCAACAGCTCCCACTTCATTGCATTTGCCCTTTTATAACCAGCACCAAAATAAAAGCAGTTTCACTCCAACTCTCCCCACATTTGACAAACACATATTCTACAATTCCAAACAGTACAGTCTTTTACCCTCCAGAAAACAGTGAAAAACAGACTTTGGTTCTTGACAAAAAGGACAGTTGTTAGACACTGTTAGATTTAACTTGGAGACAAAACTACTGACTGCCACTGCTCCCTTCAATATTCACCACTGCAGGTCACCTGACCGACAGACAGAGAATGAGGGAGAGGGAGAGAGAGAGACAGAGAGTGAGAGAGAGAGGGGGGGAGAGAGATAGAGGGGGGAGAAATACAGGGAGAGAGTGAGAGAGAGAGAGACAGAGAGAGAGAGACAGAGAGGGAGAGAGAGACAGAGAGAGAGGGAGAGAGAGAGAGAGCGAGAGGAGGAGAGAGATAGAGGGGGGAGAAATACAGGGAGAGAGAGTGAGAGAGAGAGGGAGAGAGACAGAGTGTGAGAGAGAGAGGGAGAGAGAGAGACACAGAGAGAGAGAGAGAATGAGGGAGAGACAGAGAGGGAAAGAGAGAGAGACAGAGAGGGACAGACAGAGACAGAGAGAGGGAGAGAGATAGAGGGGGACAGATAGAGAGGGAGAGAGAGGGACAGATAATGAGGGAGAGGGAGAGACAGAGAGAGAGGGAGAGAGACAGAGGGAGGGAGAGAGACAGAGAGGGTGAGAGAGAGAGAGACAGGGAGAGAGAAGGAGATAGAGAGGGACAGAGAATGAGGGAGAGGGATAGAGGCAGAGGGAGAGAGGGACACATAGAGAGGGAGAGGTAGAGAGATAGAGGGGGAGAGAGTGAGAGAGAGACAGAGAATGAGGGAGAGAGGGAGAGAGAGACAGAGGGAGAGTGGGAGAGAGAGAGTGGGAGAGGGAGAGAGAGAGATGTAGAGAGGGAGAGAGAGAGAGAGAGACCGGAAGAGAGAGTGAGAGAGAGAGAGAGAGTGAGAGAGAGACACAGAGAGAGATGGAGAGAGACAGAGGGAGACGGAGGGACAGAGGGAGAGGGAGGGAGAGGGAGAGTGGGAGAGAGAGAGAGAGGGGGAGAGAGAGGGAGAGAGAGGGAGAGAGACAGAGAATGAGGGAGAGAGAGAGACAGAGAGAGAGAGGGACAGACAGAGACAGAGAGAGGGAGAGAGATAGAGGGGGAGGGAGTGAGAGGGAGAGAGAGGGACAGAGAATGAGGGAGAGAGAGAGAGAGATAATGAGGGAGAGGGAGAGAGAGACAGAGAGGGAGATAGAGAGATAGAAGGGGGAGAGAGAAGGAGAGAATGAGGGAGAGGGATAGAGAGACAGAGAGAGAGAGAGACAGAGAGGGAGAGAGAGACATAGAGGGATGGAGAGAGATAGAAGGGGGAGAGAGAGGGAGAGAATGAGGGAGGAATAGAGAGAGGCAGAGAGAGAGAGGGAGGGAGAGAGACAGAGAGGGCGAGAGAGAGAGAGAGACAGGGAGAGAGAGAGAGGGAGATAGAGAGGGACAGAGAATGAGGGAGAGGGAGAGAGGCAGAGGGAGAGAGGGACACATAGAGAGGGAGAGGTAGAGAGATAGAGGGGGAGAGAGTGCGAGAGAGACAGAGAGGGACAGAGAGAGAGAGAGGGAGAGTGGGAGAGAGAGTGGGAGAGAGAGAGTGGGAGAGGGAGAGAGAGATGTAGAGAGGGAGAGAGAGAGAGAGAGACCGGGAGAGATTTTAAAAAAAAAACGATTTCAGACGGACAAGCCCGTCTTTATTGTCACACGATTACAATCAACACATGCACGGAGGGCCACAACACACACATGCTGACGGTGGCCGGTGAAATTTGTCCTCTGCATTTAACCCATCCTG
This sequence comes from Poromitra crassiceps, assembly GCF_964638095.1. Taxonomy (NCBI): domain Eukaryota; kingdom Metazoa; phylum Chordata; class Actinopteri; order Beryciformes; family Melamphaidae; genus Poromitra; species Poromitra crassiceps. The sequence continues at coordinate 92,293,980 of NC_139625.1, read as the reverse complement.
GCTTTGTCCTTTCCTCCGGGGGGCAGGCCAGGAGCAGTGGTCGCTTTCTCGTACAGCGCGAGAGAGACAGAGAGAGATGGAGAGAGAGAGGGAGAGAGATAGAGGGGGGAGAGAGGGATAGAGAGACAGAGAGAGAGGGAGAGAGAGAGGGAGGGAGGGAGGGAGAGAGACAGAGGGAGAGACAGAGAGAGAGAGAGAGACAGAGAGAGGGAGAGAGAATGAGGGAGAGAGAGTGAGAGGGAGAGAGAGATAGAGAGGGAGAGGGAGAGAGATAGAGGGGGATAGAGACAGAGGGAGAGTGGGAGAGAGAGTGGGAAAGGGAGAGAGAGATGTAGAGAGGGAGAGAGAGAGAGAGACCGGGAGAGAGAGTGAGAGAGAGAGACAGAGAGAGAGAGTGAGAGAGATGGAGAGAGAGAGGGAGAGTATGAGGGAGAGAGAGAGGGAGGGAGGGAGGGAGAGAGAGGGAGAGAGAATGAGGGAGAGGGAGAGAGATAGAGGGGGTGAGAGTGAGAGGGAGAGAGAGGGACAGAGAATGAGGGAGAGAGAGAGAGATAGAGAGGGAGAGAGTGTGAGACAGACAAAGAGAGAGGGAGGTAGAGATACAGAGAGGAAGGGAGAGTGGGAGAGAGAGAGTGGGAGGGAGAGTGGGAGAGAGAGAGAGATAGATGTATAGAGGGAGATAGAGAGAAGGAGAGAGAGAGAGAGAGAGAGAGAGAGAGCAGTCTTCACTGAAGTGTTTTACAGGCAGACAGATAGAGAGGGAGAGAGAGACAGAGAGAGAGAGACAGATAATGAGGGAGAGGGAGAGACAGAGAGGGAGACAGAGAGAGAGGGGGGAGAGACAGAGAGAGGGAGAGACAGAGAGATGGGGAGAGAGACAGGGAGAGGGATAAAGAGGGAGAGAGAGAGTGACAGATAATGAGGGAGAGGGAGAGAGAGACAGAGGGAGAGAGGGACACATAGGGAGGGAGAGAGTGAGAGAGACAGAGAGGGACAGAGAATGAGGGAGGGAGAGAGAGAGCCAGGGGGAGAGGGAGAGAGAGAGGGGGGAGAGATATGGAGAGGGAGAGGGAGAGAGAGATGTGGAGATGGAGAGGGAGAGGGGGAGAGAGATGTAGAGAGGGGGGGACAGAGAGAAGGAGAGAGACAGAGAGAGAGAGCAGTCTTCACTGAAGTGTTTTACAGGCAGACATATAGAGAGGGAGAGAGAGACAGAGAGAGACAGATAATGAGGGAGAGGGAGAGACAGAGAGGGAGAGAGAGAGACAGAGAGAGAGAGAGGGAGGGAGGGAGAGAGAGACAGAGAGAGAGGGAGAGAGATAGAGGGGGAGAGAGTGAGAGAGAGAGGGATAGAGAGACAGAGAGAGAGGTTGAGTAAGAGGGAGAGACAGACAGAGAGAGAGGGAGAGAGATACAGGGAGAGAGTGAGAGAGAGAGAGAGAGAGGGGGATAGAGAGAGGGAGAGAGAGAGAGAGAGGGAGGGAGAGAGACAGAGAGAGGGAGAGAGAGAGGGACAGAGAGGGAGAGAGAGAGAGAGGGAGAGAGACACAGATGGAGAGAGAGGGAGAGACAGAGAGAGAGGGACAAAGGAACAGAGAGAGACAGAGAATGAGGGAGAGGGAGAGAGGGAGAGAGAGAGACATTTTTTATTTTTAAGAACCTTTATTTTCCATAAATAAAGGACATTTTTAGCATAAAATACCTGATTAAATCATTAATCAATTAAACATATTGACACATAGACAGCATGGAACTTCTCACAGAAACAAAGGGTTAAAACAGAGCTGCCCATCAACAAACAAACACAGAGCATCAGTGAAGCACCAACGAGACAAAAAAATCAAATCAAATCAAAAAACAAAATCATTCATGAGTGAATAAAACCTAAATTTCCACTGTGATTCCAGTTCGTACCAAAGCCTTAAACAATGGCAGCAACTCCCCACCTGAAACATTTTCTTTTTGATTTTTCCGGCTTTTGTAAATTGACAATTTGGCCTGTCCCACTACAAAGTTCAACAGCTCCCACTTCATTGCATTTGCCCTTTTATAACCAGCACCAAAAATAAAAGCAGTTTCCCTCCAACTCTCCCCACATTTGACAAACACATATTCTACAATTCCAAACAGTACTTCAAGTCTTTTACACTCCAGAAAACAGTGAAAAACAGACTCTGGTTCTTGACAAAAAGGACAGTTGTTGGACACTGTTGGATTGAACTTGGAGACAAAACTATTGACTGCCACTGCTCCCTTCAATATTGGCCACTGCAGGTCACCTGGCCTCTTGTTTAATGGTGCTTTATAAAACAGCCTCCACACTGGTTTACAGTCATCCTGCACATTCAGTCTCTCTCTCCACACACACTGTCTGTTCTCCCACTCAGCATGTTCTTGTTTAAAGCTTGCACACAGTATTTATACATTGCCTTCCCATTCAACATGTACAGGTCTGTAGATTCAACGTTTTTATAAGCCAACAATGGTCCCATCAGTCCAGTTTGGTCTATTTGAGGACCCAGTTCAGGAAACGGATCCCCATCATTAGGACTGTCCGTTCCACTTAGATAGTCCTGTAACATTTCCCACTCCTGATTACTCAGTCTTTCAGTCCACGCATTCAACCAACAAGTTCCTAGACAGAGAGATAGGGAGAGAGACAGAGAGAGAGAGAGAGAGAGAGAGAGAGAGAGAGAGAGAGACAGAGAGAGAGGGACACATAGAAAGATAGAGGGGGAGAGAGTGAGAGAGAGAGAGTGAGAGAGATAGAGGGGGAGAGAGACAGGGAGAGAGACAGAGAATGAGGGAGAGAGAGAGAGAGACAGAGGGAGAGAGGGACACATAGAGAGATAGAGGGGGAGAGAGTGAGAGAGAGAGAGTGAGAGAGAGAGGGAGGGAGATTGGGAGAGAGAGAGTGGGAGGGAGATTGGGAGAGAGATATGTGGAGAGGGAGAGAGAGAGAGAAGGAGAGAGCGAGAGAGCAGTCTTCACTGAAGTGTTTTACAGACAGACATGCCCTCTATTGTAAGTCAGCCCCCCCCCCCCCCCCCCCCCCACACACACACACACACACACACACACACACACACACACACCATACAGCTGATGGCACTGAGCTGACACAGCATCACTGAGTTACTGAGTGGAGACAGAATACAGATGAAACTCAAGTTACAGACATGATGTAAAGGAGTGGAATGACTCCTGTTAGTGTATAGACTCAGTCTGGTCATCTGACTCCAGTCTGTACCAACATATGAACATTGAGTCTGTTAGTGTATAGACTCAGTCTGGTCATGTGACTCCAGTCTGTACCAACATATGAACATTGAGTCTGTTAGTGTATAGACTCAGTCTGGTCATGTGACTCCAGTCTGTACCAACATATGAACATTGAGTCTGTTAGTGTATAGACTCAGTCTGGTCATGTGACTCCAGTCTGTACCAACATATGAACATTGAGTCACACACACCCCAGGAATACTGTCGTGTTGGCGTCAGCTAATGGGGGGACCTTTTAATAAACAAATAAACACAATCACGAGCGTACGCACATGCTCTCTCTCTCACACACACACACACACGCACGCACACGCACACACAAACACATTTGTTTGTGTGAAAATGTTTAGGTGAAAATGGTTTAACACGTTGAGTGCCAAGGACGAGATATCTCGGCTTACATGATCCAACCGTTGAGTGCCAAGGACGAGATATCTCGGCTTACATAAACATTTTTTTTTTTTGACGGTGGGACATCAATCAACCCCTTTTACGTCTCCTATACCAGAATTGGAGGAAGAGAATGTGTATAATCTATTTTACCGACCAGCTAGGTGGCGACGGTGCTCTCCCGACAGAGACAAAGTCAACCAAAAGCAGCCGCCTCCCGCGGCTGCTTCCTCCATTCTCAAGGAAATGGCTTGCCGATTTTACAGTCATCAGTCACCAGACTCGCCGCTCTCGGGCCGCGCCAGCAGCAGCACACGGGGGATTGCAAATTTGCATAATATATTATGGGTGAAACACACTTTGAAACGCCCGCAGAAAGGCCAGAATCGCACGCATTCCGAAAACCCAGAAACGAACGAGCCTCATTCTCATACTGTAGGCGGGGACGCTTTCGCGCTGCTGCGGTGGGGGGTTCCAGAAATGGACTGGGTGGGCAGCATAAAGCCTAGAGTCGCATGGGGCTTCATCGGGGCTCTCAAACCCAAGAGACGAGTGAGCCCTATCCACACTCGCTGCCAGGGAGGGAGGCTGCTCAAACTCGCTGCCAGGGAGGGAGGCTGCTCAAACTCGCTGCCAGGGAGGGAGGGCAGCAGCAGCAGCAGAGCACTCGCTTGTGACAAACGCAGGCTGAAAGCCACTAGACACGCCCACGGAGGGGGGAGTTGAAGGAGAGGGCGTTCGGAACTATATTGTTTGGATGTCTGATTTCTCACTGATGCCAAAAATAAATGGTTAAAGTGACTGTTCTGCCTGTTTGATTGAATTTCACAAAACTGCGATTATCTCAGCTTTCACTCTCAGACAGCTGAAACCATGCTGTACTCAACGGCTAATATCTACATAACTACTAACTCTACAAACTAACTCTTTTAGACAGAGAAAGCACACATTCTATTAGTTCTTTTTAGATGATTGGTGTTCACGAAGTCTTAACAGAAAAGAATCCTCGGCTCTTGTAAAATGAGCCAGAATCCTCAAAAAAAAAAACTGGCAGAACTTACCTACAGCATTGAAAAAAGGGCTGGCAGTCAATGTGTTAATTGTAATTTATAAAAGAAAATACATATAATATGAATAGACATACATCTATAATAAGTTGGATAAATACAAAGGAGATATCTGCTTTTGCAAATGAACTCCTACATATAAAGCTCATGTGTGACATCTATTCATTCAAATCCTACTCTGAAAAAAGATGGCTGACAGAATGTGTCCTCATGCAACAGTCAATCTGTGAATAAATCCACCAATAGTAAACACAACAGGTGTGTTAGATGAGAAGCTGCTGCTGTATTGAGTCTTGTTCTCTCCTTCAGATGCCTGTGAACTCACACTGGACCCAAACACAGCAAGCAGATACCTCCTCCTGTCTGAAGACAACAGAAAGGTGACGAGGGTGGAAGAGTGGCAGCCATATCCTGATCACCCAGAGAGATTTGACAGTAAGGCTCAGCTGCTGTGTAGAGATGGTCTCACTGGTCGCTGTTACTGGGAGGTGGAGAGGGAAGAAGGGGTTTCTATAGGAGTGGCTTACAGAGGAATCAGCAGGAAAGGAGAGGGTGCTGACTGTGTGCTTGGATGTAATGAAAAGTCCTGGTGTCTGCGCTGCTATGATGATGGTTGTTACAATGCCTGTCACAATAACAGAGCAACAGTCATACCTCCT
>NC_139625.1:92128582-92286082 GCF_964638095.1 Poromitra crassiceps | reverse complement strand
GTGTTTGAAGTACCACAGGGAAGAGCAGCAGTATTTTACCCAAAAAGGAGACAAAGTTTACCAATGAATAATTTAATTAAAAATCATTCAGCAAATAAGACAGAAGTATAAATGTAAAATCAAGGCGTTGTCTAAAACTATAAAAGGCACAGTCCAGTTAAAACGTCTCGATATAATGCAGCTAAAAAGGGGGGGTAAAAAGTCTTGCACAGCCCGGTCTCTCCACAGCCAATGGTCCCCACAACGCCGTCCAGTCCTCGGTGAGGTTGGTCACTCTCCCCAGCGCTGCCCGAGATGCGTGGTGCCTCTCCTGAAGCCGCCGCCGCTGCTGCTGCTATCTGTAGGAGGAGAATGGCACCAGTGGAAAGCTCACACAAAATCACAGTCAGGTAACTGACTGGACACACTTGTGACACAGACACAGGACAGATAACTGACTGGACACACTTGTGACACAGACACAGGACAGATAACTGACAAAGTGTGCAGTTGGCCTCATGGCTGAGGGTTCAACGTGCGGTACTGATCAGATGCATCCTTCGAGTGGGAGTGAATTACACTCGACGGTATCTTACTGGATGGATGAAACTCTCGTGATGAAATGGAGACAGTGGCTGATATTGCCTGAAACATGAGCTCTTTAACTCTCCTTCCATCCTGCTCTCACTGACTGTGGACTCATACACATCATATCAGCACAGTCCTGATAGCAGCTTCATAGGGCAAACTCTGCTATTAGCACAAAGGAATAGGTGGTAGAGGACCAATTGATTGCACTGGAACAGTATTGAAGCACACAACAGCTATTCACTCAAATGGACTCAATTCATTCATAATCTTATTGGCATTTTGGCATGTACCTTTCCCATAGGAAAAACATAACAAAACAATAGGAAATGCCTGTGTTGCTGATGAATTGGATTGCAGACTTGGCCCATGTATGACAAAGAACAAGGTTTAGTGCATGTTATTATTAATAAAACAGAAAGTGACAATGTGGTTGCTCTACACAATAACAATGAACCAGGTTTACAAGCTTGACAATGAAGCCCTTGGATAGAGACAATCACCGATACTCTGTTTCAAGATTTAAACAGCCTTCAGGAAAAGTGATCAAAACAAAAATGGCAGCATCAAGGGAGCCAGGCTATTAGTGATCTAAGGCTCACGACTAGAACCTCCTTGTCTTTCTAAGCCAATCACCATTCAAGGGGAATCAGCGTGGTTAAATCAACAAGTTTGATTATGCAAGTCTACCTACAGTAAATTGATGGACAGCCACGCTGCGGGCGGGCGCTTTTCGCTCCATGAGGCAGTTGTGGAGTTTTCCGGGGAAGCGTTCTCCTAAACAACTGAATAGGGCTGCTTATTGGCAAGGACCTCACAATACGATTCGTATCACGATACATGGGACTCGCGATACGATTGTATCACGATACATTGCGATACAATACATATTGCGATATATTGCAATACTCTAGACAATTTACTCAAAATTAAATAATAGAGCTAAAGATACGACACACTGTGTACCACCCAGGTAGTGTAATAATATGTACATCACTTTATATTGATAACTTAGTGGACAAATCTAGTCAAAACTACTGAGTGTTGAGTGTGTTACTGAACGCACTGACATAAAAAGTATTCTTATTGTGTCACTGACCACACGGCTGTGCAAAAACATCGATATAGGAAATATCGATACAGTATCGATTAGGGGTGGGAATCACCAGATGCAGAGGCCTGGCATGACATGGCCTGCAAAAAATAATAATAATAATAAATATATATATATATATATATATATGTGTATATATATATATATACACATATATATTTTTAATATCGATACTTGGCATCCAAATATCGATACAGTATCGGGAAATAAAATATCGCAATATATTTGCGTATCGATTATATTGCCCAGCCCTACAACTCAAGTGATGCAGGGTGCTGTGGCTGTGTTTCCCTGGAGGGCTGCACGCATGTTTTGTGAAGTGGGGGGACTTCACCCGACTCTCCCGTCGTCATGGGGAGTTGAGCGATACATCCCAGGCATGGCTTTCCTCCGTCATGGGGAGTTGAGCGATACATCCCAGGTATGGCTTTCCTCCGTCATGGGGAGTTGAGCGATACATCCCAGGTATGGCTTTCCTCCGTCATGGGGAGTTGAGCGATACATCCCAGGTATGGCTTTCCTCCGTCATGGGGAGTTGAGCGATCCATCCCAGGTATGGCTTTCCTCCGTTATGGGGAGTTGAGCGATACATCCCAGGCATGGCTTTCCTTCTTGGCTTCTACCAGCAACATGAGATCAACACCAAGCAGGAGCTTTCTGCATCAGTTGTTGCTGCCTCAGCAGACAGCATAGATGTGAAGCTATAATTCCCAGAGTATACTATATAGCACCAGGCTGTTCCTACTCCATTGCCGGTTGCCAGTTTCCAACCCAACACAACAATGGACGGCTTTGCTGCTCCGCTCAGCTGAACTGTCCTGGCCAGATGTTGTCCCAGTTTAAAGTGTAACTTACCCCCAAAACACTTTTTTTCAGCTTTTAACCAAATATGACTTTGGGGGTGGTGTGTGAAGAATTCTGCTCAAAATTTCCACATTTGAGACCAAACTGTTACCATTGTACCATTTGTATCATTTTCAGCTGCATAAGTTCCCTCTATGGGTTGAACACTGCTTTTTTTTGTGCCCTCAAATGAATGGGATATTTGGTACATCATGACGTCACGGTGGGGTTAGCACGCGGCCCACTCATGTGAAAAATTTTTTTTTCCCCCATTGATTATTACTGTAGTTCAGGCAGCGCGAGCCCTTTAAGAGCAATGCATCCATGGGTAATGCCTACTGTGGCTAATATTAGCCGCTAGTTAGTTATGTTACATGGCAGTAAAACGCCACTGAATGACCAAATTGATAGAACTTTTAACCATTTCGAGTAACACTGTTTCCATACGGATCACCAGCGTTAGTTTGTTGTTTATAACGTGGCTATATTCATAACGTTTTCTATCATATCTATCTCGGATACACTGAGAATACTGGGAGGCGGGTCATAGCGTCTCTGTCGATGATTTGATTTGACAGTTCTGGGCACTGGCGTTGGCGTTGGCCAATCCTGGCGTGTTCCACCCCCAAGTCGATTGTGTTCTGTGTTCTGGCGCAAAGCGAGTGGGTTTCAGGACGAAACATGATAGACAGAGATGCTGGTTCAAGGAGTTTTGAGCACTTGTTGGCAGTGTTGGGGGGTAATGCAAAGTTTGCAAGATTACAGTAATGCATTACAAAGTAATGCATTACAAAGTAATGCATTACTGTAATCACATTACATTTGTCTGTAATAACAAGTAGTCCCTAAATCCGGTAATCACATTACAGTTACTATTCAAACACTTATAGCATTACTTGCATTACATAAGTTCATCAATTATTTGCAGGATCAGGATGGAATCTGCAGGATGATGGGAAAATAAACAACAAACATGCAGTGCTTTTTCATGCACTCGATTAAACAATGCAACGACTAGATTGGATGGGCTGGAGGGAAGGGGAGGAGTGAGGTCTTGTGTATGTCCTACTTATTGGGATATGGATTTGTGCTGATATGGGCATATGTAATGTTTCATGTCATATTGTTAACTGGCAATTAGGTGACAATGCATCTCAGGCGATGTTGCGGAGTAACGCAAAAGTAATGTAACAAGTAGTGTAACAAATTACTTTCTCCAGGGAGGCATTACTTTTTTTAAAGTAATGTGCGTAATATATTACTTTTTTTACTGCTTGTTGTCCATTGCTCTATCCCAGCATGCATCAGAAGCTGGAGTGTTGCTGAGCTCAGTATAAGAGGTTGTGACTGACCCCGTGTGGACAAGAGGTTGATGTTCGGTCAGGTTACAATTTTGATCTCTTTACATCCAGACTATGGATGCACATTGCTCATTAAATAATGACCATCAAGTATTCAGCCAAGCCATAGTATAAATAGTCTCTTATATTTGAACATGTATAACAGGAAATCCGGGGGTTCCCAAAATCTGCAATTCTCCTAACTGTAGTTTGTCTTTATTGCTCATAATTGTATTGCATCAACTGCATTAAATGCTATCCAGTATTTTCCCATGTTTCTGTGCTTGCATGTACAGTATTTACAGGCAACCTCAGTTCAGGGACAAGGTTGTAATACTTTGTCTGGGAGTATTGTTTTTTTGTGACATGAAAGCTTGCTGTCAATTGCAGTAACCATTATTCTAGAAAAGCCAGTAACATTTTTGTTTTGTTTTATTTATTTGCACACAATAAAAACAGAAATGGATTAAAAACAAAATACAAACAAGAAAATAATATGCAGGTAGAGACAGGAAAGCCTAGAAGGACTTATTCTACCTCAGAAAAGCTAATAACAATCTGTACAAAGCACACAATACAACAGAAAGAAGAAGGAAAGAAGAAAACAAAGCCAGTTTGGCCTCTCTTCTCTATGTTGTTTTTATTTGTCATCTTGTGTCACTTATTGTAAAGCATCCTTGGGTTCCTTGAAAGGCGCTCTATAAATCCAAGTTATCACTTATTATTATTATTATTAAAACAAATAGACAAAAAATATTCAAAAAATAAGTGAGTAGAGTAGACAGACAAAATATACAGTAATATACACTTACACTTCATGAAGTCCATGGGTGCGTTCGTAAATCCACTCTGATGTTCCACACTGAAATAAAATGACAGCGCGGATCTATGCTACATTACAACGGCGCTCCCAATTTACGAATGGTCCAGTGTGCGCTCTGGCGCTCGGAGCAGCTATTTCCGAACGCACCCCATGTCAAATATCTTTCGTTTGCCTCTGCTTCTATTTAGAGATGCAAGACGCAAAAATCTGCCATCACATGTTCTCAACGGGATCCTGCCATTTTGTCCGTTGACAGGCCTTGGTCAAACCTTTTATTGGCACCTGTGGGAAAGGTGGGAGAACTTAACTTAACTAACTTAACTTTACTAACTTAACTTGGAATGAGAAGCCTTAAAGACAGTTTCATATCTGTGACATGAATGAGAAAGAAACAGCTCACCCTAAAATCTCTAAAAGATCCCCACCCTAAAAGATCTCCAAAAGCTAGACAACTAACACCAAACAATCTAGATGGATAAATAGCAGTACAGGTGAGGGGGGAAATATGTATTTTGGATTTTAGGGTGAGCTGTCCCTTTTAAAGACAGATTGAAGAGTTCCTTCCACTCACTGCCAAGCGCTGCTGCCTGCGGAGCTGCTGGAGTCTGAGCAGGTCCATGGCAGAGGCAGTCTCCATTGCAGACCAGTTCAGCTGAGCAGAGAACATCTGAACCACAGACTGAGGGATTTCATATCGACCGTACTGCAAAAGGATCCAGTTATGTGTAAATCACAATCTAAATGGATCGGTCAGTATTATTAAAGGAGAATTTCGTTTTTTTTTAACCTGGACCCCTCTCTCCTCACATTAATTATGATCTGACGACTCACCCAGCAATCTCCACGGCGTTTCTGGCCGTCCTAGCGTTGTTTTGAGATCAATAGCGTCCAAGCCAGTCGTAAAATGGAGCTCCGAGGGGGCCAAGTGGCAGCCTGTCTTTCCTCCATCTAAATAGCCAGTTTTATTCCCGTTTTCGCCACATATCGTCATAATCTCATCCCTCAACAACCACCAGACTGATATTCCCCCCGGGGCTGTTTCCTGGTGTCTCCCAGGGATCAAATTACCTCATTCGTGATCTCGGTCACCAAGTCTCGTCAAGTCCCGCGATACCTTCCTGCCGGCTGGCCAACTGGCCAGCCGGGCCAGAAACGCCGCGGAGATCGCTGGGTGAGTCGTCAGATCATAATTAATGTGAGGAGAGGGGTCCAGGTTAAAAAAAAAACGAAATTCTCCTTTAAATGATCGTCTCAGATGTTTCCTAAAGTTGAGATTTCCATTGGAAGGAACCTTTTGATATATGAACTTGGCCAAATACTAAATCGTAATAGCAATGTTCCTAAATAGTAATAGCAATGTTCCAAGTCATTTACATCATATGCATTTACAGTGTAAATATGTGGTAGGTGTAAATACATTTGATATCCATTACACCTACAAAGTAGCATCATTCATGTTTTCACTGCAGCTGAAGGATCCTTCATTGGTAGAAGTTTTATGACTTTTGGGTCCATGAAACCCTCTGATAATCAATGGTAAAATTTAGTAAATCATTTTGAAAATGTTTTTTTTTTTTTCAAATGGAAAAATCCCTGAAAAATGTATGAATCCAACAGCAGCACTGATCTGTGAAGTGACAGCGTACTCTAATTTGAAGCCAATACCTTGTCAGAAAAGGGTTCCATTGTCAGATCAATACCCTGCAGCTGGAGTCTTTCCTCCAGCAGGGCCTCCAGGTTCACCGAGGTCATGAACATTTTCTTCTTTCCCTTCAACCGCAGCCGGCGGGCTTCAGAATTGGCCGAAATGGATGGACTCCTCTTCTCCTCTGGGTCCATGTAGGTGTGCATGCAGGCACTTTCTGTGGGTAATGGCTCTCTGCATGGGTTTGACAAGGAAGGGGGTGCAGCTCCTCCGGGATGATCTGGCCTTTTTGCTGGGACTGTGGGGGGCGGGTTCAGGTGTGTGCGTGCAGATGTCTCCGCCCGTTTATCCATGTCTGAATTGATGTGCACAACCCCACATGATGCGCTCAGAGGTTCAGAGGGTGGAAACATGGCCTCTGGGTGTCTGGGTGTCAGATTCCGGTCTTTGGGGCTGAGTAGTTCTCTGTTCTGGACTCCTGTCAGGGAGAAGCATCTTCTCAGCAGCTCTGGTCCTGCATTAAAAGCCGTTAGCTCCACGCAGCTCCTGCTCCGAGCCCTGGCTTCACAGGCATGGTGAGCGTTCGCTGGACTGTTCTTAGGGGGTCTTAGCGATGGTGAGCTAGCAGGCAGGCCTCCTGGGACACTCTTTTGAAAGGTCTTAGTAGGGCAGGGGGAGGCCAGGGGGAGGGCGGGGTACTCGGGGGACGGGAGGTGGCTCGACTCGCAGCCGGACGAGGACCTGCTCATGGACGAAGGCGTCTTTTTGTCCCTCCCTGAAATAAACAAGTGCAGCATGTGTGCAGATCATGCAGATTTCAGTTAAAGTGGCAGTTCACCCAAAAATGTAAATGCTGTCATCATCTGCTCACCCTCATGCTTGTTGAAACACAGGTGAAATGTGTCCATATATAACAGAGGGAGGTTGCCAGCACAACTTATTCAACTGAAGTCAATGACGACTGGTTGTTTTCTCTCCAGTTGTGCTGGTAACCTCCTTGTGTAGTCTGTTATATGGACAAACTTCACCTGTGTTTCAACTTGCATGGGGGCTGGAGAGTAGATGATGATGTCATTTTATTTTTTGGGTGAAGTGTTCCTTTAACTGCACATGCATTGGATGTGTTGCCCTTATAAGAAAGAAAGCAGCAGGGGTGTGGCCAGTGTTGGGAAAGAGTATATAGCCAGTGTGGAAGGACGTCCAAGAAAGATGTATGAAAAATAACTCTTCAGAGAAAAATTTAAATAAAATATTGGAAAAAAAACAAAAGTGTGAAAAACATGTGAATGGGAATGAAAGAAGCAAGCAGTCCAGTCTGGTGAAGCATTGAGCCGTTTATTCCTCACGCTCAACCATGACAGTAGCACACTTCAGAACTGGCCAGACTGTTGTAGATATGGTTAGTTGAACTTTGACCTTTAGTTACGTCACACAAACTGTTTATTGAATTGATCGGAGCAAACTTTGTTCTACTCTTTTCAAGGTTTTCCTCAGTATGCATTTCAGTGCATTTACAATGATAAAAAAAAATGCCACATTTTAAACAAGTATAATTATACCAATTAGTGTTTTTTTTTATTACTCTGCATAATGCAGTATTCAGGCACATGATAAAATATTGTGCATCAATATATTATACTGAACTAGAAAAATATACACGCAAAAACAGCAAAATCTTGAGAGAAATATACTGTACAAGTGTGGAAAATAGGCTACTCTGACATCATCCTCTCCCCACATCAGCTTAGACATTTACAAGAGCCTTCAATATACAGTCGGCACAACTCTTTGTATTTTCACTGTCCTCTAAAGACTTAACCAAACCAAATAACCACAATAAAAAGGATATAGTTATGAGTAAAAGCAAGCATTCACAGTAAATATGTACTGCAATTACGGGAAATTATTGTTTTTCAAACTATTTAAAACTCGAGTGGAAACACTTTTTTCTTTTTTTAAACTCTTGTTGTCACACAAGTCACCATTTTCAGCAAAACGCAAAAACCACCACACGAGTCACCTCACAAGGCCAGATGTATTTGTGAGTAGACCTACAAACGGCTCGACATAGACATTGTACAGGTTTCTGAGAAAGACCTTTAGAGCGGCGCTTCTCAAACTGTTTCATGTCAGGACCCCTAAACTGACACAGATTAGACACGGACCCCCATTTATAAGATTTTGTCCCAGGGTCCCCCATATAATAAGACTTTTTCTTTTAGATGTTTTATTACAAAAAGTGTTTGAAACACATGACTGAAATAGTCTTAGATTCTGTCATTGTGTTACTTATGGATGGTATTATAGTGAAAATATGAAATAATGTATCCCCCTTTTTGCTGGCGACCCCCTGGAAAGCCCTCAAGGGCCCCTGGGGGTCCCCGGAGCCCACTTTGAGAACCACCGCTTTAGAGACGACTGGTCTGCGTGATGCAAGTAAGCTCTTTAGTCCCTCAATAACAAAGATAGAGAAGATTGTACTTTCTCTCTTTTTTCTTTTCAACGCTATAGAGAGCCAAAATGGAACGTCACTTCCTGCTTCAGCACTGTACCAGAGATTTTCATCCGCCATTTATTTTTCCATAGACATTTCGTAAAATGCTTATAAAAAATAGTTTTACTCGGTCAAACCAAACGGTTCAGATATATTTAGAAACAGGAGAGACCACATAACATTTCACTGGGACCAAAATGTTTAAAAAAAAAGCGGATTTAAAGAAAATGTTTTTTCGACGTTCTATTTTTAAGTTTTGGTCCAAGTTAAATGTTCTATGGTCTCTCTCGATTCTAAATATATCTGAACCGTTTGGTTTGCCGAAGTAAAACTATTTTTTATAAGCATTTTACAAAATGTCTATGGGAAAATAAAGGGCGGATGAAAATCTCTGGTGCAGTGCTGAAGCAGGAAGTGACGTTCACTTTGGCTCTCTATTGAGAAAAGGTAATTCTGGTAAAGAAAGGCAGTGGCATGTCAGCTCTCAAATGCATTGAAACAGATGTGAGAGTAGAGATCATAAGAACATTGTTTGATTCAATGATGCGGAAACAGAATCAAGTATGACAGTATGAAAGAATAAAATGCTAGGGGGGGAGGGGGGGAAGTGAGCATCGTAGGCAAATGAGGCGAGGGCAGAGTCTTTCCAAAATAAGAGCATGAAAACTGGCGGTCTGGAATGCCCAAGCATGGAGAAGAAGTGTGGAAGACCACGGCAGTCTTCCTAGTGAGGGATGGGGGCAGGTCACAGTCGACTCAGACTGTCATTACGGTTCTCCAGGTTCTCGGTGCTCTCGTAGCAGCCCGAGTTGCGCGGGGAGTCCCCCACCAGGCCGCGCCTGTCCAGGAGCAGCTTCTCCTGGGAGCCTCCGGACTGACTGCCTCGCTCCGGGTCGCTGCTGCCTGCAGAGCACAACACCACCAACAGTCCACAGTCACTTTCAGAGATAGACCTGCTACAGTAAAGCATCATCTGTGTGTCTTCCTGTATTTCTACACTTATGAGGATTCAATGTCCTCACAGTTACACCTGTGTGTCTTCCTGTATTTCTACACGTATGAGGATTCAATGTCCTCACAGTTACACCTGTGTGTCTTCCTGTATTTCTACACGTATGAGGATTCAATGTCCTCACAGTTACACCTGTGTGTCTTCCTTTATTTCTACACATATGAGGATTAAATGTCCTCACAGTTACACCTGTGTGTCTTCCTGTATTTCTACACGTATGATGACTCAATGTCCTCACAGTTACACCTGTGTGTCTTCCTGTATTTCTACACATATGACTCAATGTCCTCACAGTTACACCTGTGTGTCTTCAAGTATCTCTACACTTATGAGGATTCAATGTCCTCACAGTTACACCTGTGTGTCTTCCTGTATTTCTACACTTATGAGGATTCAATGTCCTCACAGTTACACCTGTGTGTCTTCCTGTATTTCTACACTTATGAGGATTCAATGTCCTCACAGTTACACCTGTGTGTCTTCCTGTATTTCTACACGTACGAGGATTCAATGTCCTCACAGTTACACCTGTGTGTCTTCCTGTATTTCTACACGTATGAGGATTCAATGTCCTCACAGTTACACCTGTGTGTCTTCCTGTATTTCTACACTTATGAGGATTCAATGTCCTCACAGTTACACCTGTGTGTCTTCCTGTATTTCTACACTTATGAGGATTCAATGTCCTCACAGTTACACCGATAGAAAGAGACAGAAAGTTTCAGAAACTATTCCAAAGTGAGGACATTTCGCTGGTTCTCACTTCTATAGAGTACTGCAGGGATCAATCAATCAATCAATATCCTTTATTTAACCAGGTAAAAAAAACTCATGACGTATTTTTGTAGGCTTAACCAGAAATCGCCACCATTTTGGTTCATCGGGGACAAAAGTTTATGGGAAGGCAAATTTTGGTTCAGCAGGATAAACGTTAATCACTTTTATGCCTTTTGAAGCGTTTTATAAAAAACATGTTAACAAAATGTACAGTCATAAAAGTTATTCACGTTTGTGAAGATTATCCTACTGAACCCAAATCCGCGTTCCCATAAACCTTTGTTAACCACAGACCTTATTTTATGCATTTAAGTGAAATCCCCATTCTAAAACCCATTTACAGTACAAACCCAGAAGTATACTTCCGGACTCATTCCTGCGGCGCTCTATAAGGAGCTAGCCTAGGGTTTGGACTTGGGTCTAGGTTTAAGATTGCAGTTAGGATTAGGTTTAGTTTGGCGTAAGGGTTAAGTTTCGAGGTTAGGGAGTGAGCATAGTTAATGAAGGTAAGTAATACATACGAGTGTGTGTGTGTGTGTGTGTGTGTGTGTGTGTGTGTGTGTGTGTGTGTGTGTAAATTGGGTTGAGCCATTTTTTCCTATTTTTGATCTGTCTGGTCTCCTTGTGTAATAATGCTTAGACACCCATTTATATGAAAACTAAAAGATTGATGAACTGGATTTGGTTGCATCAGCCTTATTCCAGTGTATTAAAAATACACATATTACTGTGTAGATATGTGATGATCTCCTTAATACATGATGTATTTAGAACGTGTCACATTATTTAAAACCCCTTGCATGGTACCGTAACCCCGGCGTTACGTTTCAGATTTTTTGCTGTTCATCTGTCATTTATGTGATTAATTAGGTAGTTCTGAACAATGCTGTTCATGCTACATACCAAATTAACCGGCTGAATCTTGCGCATCGAACCCTGTCTTCCTTTTTCAGATCAGATCAACACAGCAGAAGTTATAGCTGTCTTTGTACAAAGACAACATTTCAGATTATTTGGCTTTTTCAAATGGCTTTTTATAATGGCTTTTTGGAAATCCGCCTAGGTATCTCCCTACAAAAACCACTGCCAAATACTCATGTTTTGGTATTTTTTCATCTTCTTTGAGTTGGGATGTGGTAAGGCCTGTGGCTATGTCTCCATTGGGTTTCTAGCCATAAATACAACAACCACAGGTAACTGTTTACACTCTAAAAGTGTTTTTTATTCTAGGCGGGAATCAACCACTGTGTTTGAGCTGGTGTTACTCAGGGTCAGTAAGACATAGAGTCATTCTGACACTTGGAACATAAACTTCAAAGTCTTACCTTTCAGAAAAGGTCAGGCAGTTGTCTGTAACCCTAGCGGTTCAGCCACAGTAAGCATTTTAGTTTGGGTATGTCGTTTTCACCATTTTCTTCAGAAATAGGTGGCTTTAGAAGAGGATTTATGCCTTCATTAAAACCGTAACGACACCGTACATTGTGTACTTACTTACAATACTTTTCCATAGGTTAATACACTGGAATACGGCCATTGTAAACTTAGGTTTTGCCAAAGGGCCAAATATCAGAATTCTTCTCAGTTGACGCAGTAAAAGTAGCTGGTCTGTGTGTAGGAGACGATACTCTTTGGATAAAAGCGCTATATAAATGCAGGCCATTTACCATTTACCATCTTTGCATCCGTATCCGTACATGCCCATAAATCGTCCTGAACCTCTGGAATATGTGAAGCATGCATAATTTAACTCAGCGGATGTGAATGGCACACTTTAAATGTATTTGTTCATGTGTGTCTGTAACGTTTGAGTTGTGTCTGAGATATAAGCGTCTTTCTAATGTATGTGCTCATGTGTGTCTGTAACGTTTGAGTTGTGTCTGAGATATAAGCGTCTTTCTAATGTATGTGCTCATGTGTGTCTGTAACGTTTGAGTTGTGTCTGAGATATAAGCGTCTTTCTAATGTATGTGCTCATGTGTGTCTGTAACGTTTGAGTTGTGTCTGAGATATAAGTGTCTTTCTGAGTCATTATATGTCTGTTAGCAGTCAGACGTGCTCAGGTTTGACCGCCTGGCCTGACCCACCATCGTACTCCTGCAGCAGCTCGACGGCCGTGAGCAGCACAGCTCTGTGCTGAGGCTCTCTGATGTTCAGCTCGTCCAGGTCCTCCTCCTCCAGCAGCTTGAAGGTGTCCAGATCCTCGTAGCCATTAAACAGGAAGGTGGGAAGATGCTCCTGTGTGTGGAGAGAGAGGTGGGGGGGGGGGGCAAACAGGGAAGGAAGAAGGTGTCGTTAGTGGTGGACATTTATTTGACGATCCACATTTTGGATCTTTTCAAATCCCTGTGTAAACAGTGGTGACATTTGTGCGTCAAACTGCAATGACCAAACTGCAAGGTCATGTTTTCATTCCTGTTTGTTTGTCGGTTGGTCTGTTTGTCGGTCAGTCTGTTTGTTGGCAGGATCTCTCAAAAAGCTATGAACGGATTTGTACAAAACTTTGTAGAAAGGTTGGTCGTGGGCAAAGGACCAACTGATTAACCTTCCATGCCCACTGGCCAAAAGGGGGCGTGGAAATGGGTGTGGCCAATCACACAAAGGTGCCTAACTTCCCAAATGGATTCACACAGAGCCGTATAATAGAAGAGTTGCGACATCTCCATTCACTCCAATGGACCAGTTTTTTTTTACCTCACAAAAGTTCCTGGAAGTAAGGTTCTGGATTAAGCAGCGCTGTCGAGTTGCAGCAAAATGGACCGTCTGTGATGTCCTTTGAAAGGATCAGATGTTTAACGAATCAAATTGTATATTATCAGCTTTATTTTATACATTCAAACGTATCGCGAGCCTCCTTCCTGGCTGTTCATTGGCTACTGAGTCACGCATTTTGGACCTCCGCTGGCGCCACTCTCTTACTAGATTGCTCTGGATTCACATAACCACACAACTTTGTAGAAAGCTTATTCATTGCCCAAAGAAGAACTGAGTAACCTTCCATGGCCACTGTCCAAAAGGGGGCGTGGCCAATCACAAAAAGCCGCCTAAATTCCAAACGGATTCACGTAACATCGCAAAACTTTGTAGTAAAGGTGCCTTCTAGTTTTTTCTGTCATAAATTCCTCCCAGGGAACAATTGCGTGTCTAATGTGCTCCTATCGCCACCTCGATGTCTGACAGATTTGGATGATCTGATGGGTTCATTACTTTGAGGTTGATGCGATCCAGGAGCTCCTCGACAGAGGTGGGCTTGGGTTGCCGGGCCTTCCTCCTTCTGCGGGTCTTTTTGGGCTTCACCTCCTGCTCGTTCAGGACATCCACGTAGATGAACTTGAAGGTGCCGACTTTACCATTCAGCAGGCCCATCCACGTTCCCATCGGAGGCTTGCTGATGATGTCAATGACATCTCCATTCTGCAGAATAAGACCGGTGATCATTAAAGAATCTAATCTGATCTAATGATGACAGGATGACCGACAGTATGACACACTAGATATGGTCAGGGCCAGTTGCACCAACTGGTCTTACGACTGGTCTTAAGCTAAGTTGGTCGTAACTTTACGACCTAACAGCTACGCCGGTTGCACCAACAGGGCGTAAGCCTTTTTCTCACTAAGACCGGGCGTAAATATTACGCCTAGTCCAGAGCAGGCGTAAGGTGCAGTATAGACGGTTTTCACCTGTGTGTTGCGCAATAGCCACAACCCTTCAGCACTCTGGCTGTATTCAGATCCGAGTTATAAACTGGAAACCGGAGTACGTTATAAACGTTATAAATATAGTCACGTTATAAACAACTAACCAATACTGGGGTCCGTATGGAAAGTGGATATCGAAATGGTTAAAAGTTAAATCAATTTGGTCATTCAGTGGCGTTTTACTGCCACTTAAAGTAACGACAAGTAACAGTTAGCCGCTAACATTAGCCATACTACAGCCAATTACCCATCAGCGGAGCGTCATTTGACGTCAGCACACTCTTCTAAACAGGTCGCGTGCCGCATTCCAGTGGGCATTCCCATGCTTTCACATGGACGGACGCGCATCGCTACGACCGGGCGTAGTTAAGACCAGACGTGGCTGGTGGCTATCACTGCTCATGCTAACAGACACGGGATCAGGGCCGTAACCAGGGTTCTGAATAAAAATTTGAGGGGTTTTTCCCCCTTTTTTAGCCATATTTAGAGTAATATGTCATTTTAAATCAACATTAGGATTATACTGTTGTGATGTCATTATTCAGTATATTCTCTTTCATGTCACCACCTGCTCAGCTCTCCTGTCAACATAATTGTAACTAACAAACACAAACTGTTTTAGCCAAATTCATATCAAAATGACACCTACAAACACAGGTACACAACCCAAGCCGTACACAACACACAAAGTCATCATCGATAATAAAAAAAAACATACAGAGGGACATTTATTTATTCCTGATAGGAACGATTGAAAAATAAAATAAAATATATTATGTTGTTTTTAACTTTACACCACCTCTTTTTGTTACTTATTGGGTCATGAAACTGAAACCATGCATATAGCCACCTGCATACCTGACTTCGGGAGCTTGGCAATTGGCATCATGCATGATTAGCCAGTAGCATCCCAACGTGTCACACAGGTAACATTACTTAAGAGACAGACTAGACACTTACTTTCTTGGTTGTTGCTAAAAAATCTGTCAGTGTCACTCACTGTCGGTCGTTCACTCGCTCACTGTCTCGCAGCTCGCTCACCTTCAATTATCTCGCCAGGCAGACAGACAGTAATCACTCACCACCATGCTGCTGCTCTCTCGGAATCAAGTTACCGCGGACGCGGCGTCAGATTACTTCCTGCCTGACCTGCCTTTCGTTTCAAAATAAAAGCGATCCCGTGTTTTTCATGCTTTTCCATGCAGATTGTTTTATTTTTTTACAATCTTCGTTCTCAGGACACTCTACAATTTTCTGTTCCCAAAGTCCGAACTGAATTGGGGAAGAAAGCTTTTAGGTTCTCTGCACCCACCGCATGGAACAGTCAGCAGTCTGATCTTAAACAGCTTAAATAGCTTAGTAACCTTAAATGGTTTTAAGGCTATGGTAAAATCTCTTGAGAACAGGCTGTCTGTATGCAAATGTTTTATTTGATCATTTTAATGTTTTTCAATTGTATGTGTTTATGTGTTTGTTTGTTGTAACTTTGTGTTGCTGCTGTTTCTTGGCCAGGTCTTTGATCTCAATGGGACAAACCTGGTTAAATAAAGGCAAAAAAAAAAATCTCTGAAATATTAGGGGAGGTCCGGACCTCCCCGTGCTCATAGCTGGTTACGGCCATGCACGGGATGTTTAAAGCAGCCAATGGAAAAGCTTTTGTGAACCGGCTATAGGTTGGATCACTATTGTGTTTTATCAATTAGCAATAGAGTGGCAAAATGGAAATGGTTTTACATAAAAATGTCACAGATTATTAGTTTAATTAAAGGCCCAGGGGTAACATTTTTTACTGAGATTCTGGCCTCTATCCTGTCCTGCACAATGCTCTGCTTCCTTTTTTAAATTGTATGTACAGATACCAAACACACAAACACAGAAGTAAAAAGAAACAATCAATCAATCAATCAACACTTATACTGTATTTTGTGCAAATAAATAACATCGGATTTTAAAAAGCTATAATTTTACACAAAATTCCTCCTGGCTTGGGCACAGCCAGGAGCCCAGATTGTGTGTTCTGGAGCTCCTGCTGGCTCCCCATCCCTCCCTTAAAGGCACTGTGTGTGATGTATTTGTCCACTAGATGTCGACATTTCACAACATCTCACATCCAAAACAAAGGGGCGTTATCAAAACAAACTTGAACCCCAACCACCAGAGCGGAGCACTCCCCCCTCTCTCTTCCCCTCCCCCCCTCCCGTCTCATCACACCCGACCAGGTAAAACTCGTAGTGAATGCAGTGAACAGTAGAGTCTTGACGGAGAAAACAACTTTCTGGAGAATGTCTTCTGCAGATGTAAGTACATCAACCAAGAACGCAAAAATGTATTTGACTCAAATAATTAAAAATTCCACATGATAGCCAGAAAACTAACGTTAGTCAGCTTTGTAAGGCTACCGTTATTTGTCTCATCTGCCGATCCAACTCCATGTAACTTAGCCTTTAGTAAACCCTGATAGCCTCATGCTATCGCCAAGGTTAGACAAAGACGTTTACACAGCTACATTTGAATGATTTCAGTTCAATGTGGGGGACATCGGTAGCTAAACACAGCAGTCTAGCAACATAGCGTGTAGGTGTTTTTGTTCGTCTGCTAACCCCAAAACTAGTCCGAGACCTATTTTTAGTATAACGTTGGTTGTTTACAGTCTGTTATTTATATTTGGAAAATTAGAACAGATATTTACACAAAGAAACACACGCTAACTCAACACCCCCCACACACAGCCATGCTCGTTCACACCACAACAGTGGCCCTTGAAGCGCTCTGCACCCACTCGCTTCTCACCAAGAGCAAACAAAACCTACATGTTTTGTTCACAAGACAATAGCCCAGCTTCGCTTGTGAAGACTGGAGTTGCTTACTACAACTTACATTACTAGTTTATCGATCGTCATCGACTAAACAACTAAATTATTTGCAACGTAACGTTTTGGTCACTGCTCTTTCTTTATAGTCCGATACAGACCAGGGATGCATGTCACCCCAGCCTTCCACCAGTGAAGCGAGGCGGGCCAGGGCACCTCGCCGTGCTGGAAGAGGACGGGGTCGTGGTCGTGCCCGTGGGGGCAGGGGAGCAACCAGGTCCCGAAGCCAGAGAGAGGAAAGGCGTTTACAGGAGGAACAAGATAACGAAGCACGTATAGCGGCCCTCCGCAATGACAGGAGAGAGGAGACACAGGTATGTGCCCTCATTGTATTATCATTTGAGTATTATTTATATTCAGATCAGCTGTATCAATCTATGAAAACAGCAGTGCACCCAACCTCTGTGTTTATGGGTACAAAACTGTACCACTTTCCACTGGTTGAACATGTACCCAGAATGCACACAGCAGTTATTCAACAAATTGATCATTACACTATTACTTCATCTTTAGAAATACAAGTTTATATACTAATTGCATATTCATTGATTATTTTCCAAAACCTGATGTACATGTATATTTTTATTTTATTTTACAGAGGACCATCCAAAACCTGGAATTGGAGGAGCTGAGGGAACTGGCTACAGAACTTTTTGAGAGGCAGCCAGGTCTTATGTTCGATGCGTTGACGATGATTCAACGCAGGAACAACGCCCCTCCAGCTCCCGCTGCGGTCGAAGGAGTGCCATGGTGTGTGTGCGGCAACTGCAGGGAGATGGACACAGACATGGAGAGGAAGTGCTGTGGGATGGACCCAGATTACTGCATCAGCCGTCTGGAAGCATTCCAAATGTACTGCCTCCAAGAACCAATCCTCCGCATCCACAGAAACTACAGATTTGACATCACAGCCATGGGCAGAGGAGGGGAGCCTGGGGATGACAACAAGGAGTTCCGTTTTGCTGCATATAGGTCCTTTACCTATTGGCACCATGGAGCACTTGGCCCACGAAACCGGCAAGTTATTCCCAGCTGCTGTGTGTGGCGGATCAGAGATAAGTGGCCATCTCCAACTGCGCGCTATACCGGTTTCATCCCTGGACACTGACAATAAATGTAGCTTTACTGTACTGGCTTACAGTAAAGTGATCAAGGACTCTCTGGCACGCTGGTACTGTAGTAGCTGCTGGATTGAAGCGGTCTTGTGGTCACTTCTATCTACTATTTGTTGTAGCATCTGTGTATTTGTATTTGATTTTTAGAAAAGGAATAGATCCAGTTTTTGGTTGTTTTGTCCAGGATCTTTTTATTTAGCTCCCACTTTTTAGGGATTTTTTTCAACTTTCTAATATTTTTTCCATCAACAGTTTATATTGCACTTTCTCTCGATTTAGTAAATAAAGAGATTTGCAGAAAAATGAATTTGTGATATCTGCAATGAAACTCAATATACACTACAGAGCAGTGGTTCTCAAATGGGGGTCCGGGGACCCCCAGGGGTCCTTGAAGGGTTTCCAGCGGGTCCACACTGCTCCACAGCCAAAAGGGAGGCAATTTGTTTTAGCTATAATTCCATTCATAAGTAACACAATGACTATTTTAGTCATTGGTTTTATACACTTTCTGTAATCAAACATCTGAAAGCATCAATCTTATTATCATGTGGGGGACCGTGGGACAAAATCCTATCAAATGGGGGTCCGTGGTCTAATCTTTGTCAGTTTAGGGGTCCTTCATGTCACACATTTTGAGAACCACTGCTATAGAGTGTATACACACGAACAAACTGTAGCTACACAGCCAGCCTATAAAGTTATGCAGTGGTTCTGAAACGAGGGTCCAGAGGCCCCCAGTCAAAACATGAACTAATTATTTTCAATAACACACCATCCATAAGTAACACATGGTTTGCATACTATCTGTAATGAAACACTCAATGCAAAAATCTTATCAGATGGGGGAAGCTGAGGCTACATCTTATGAACTGGGGGCCATGGTCTAATTTGTGAGTTTACGGATCGTAGAGTTGAAAAGGCTTGAGAACCACTGCAGTAATAAGGCATGCTAAACAGTCACAATGAAAAATAAAGGTCAAAGATACTAGCATAAATTGTCCAAAATTTATTGAGGTAGACAGTTGGCAGTCAACACTTACAAAAACATCAAAGATCAGAAACATAAAGGGATGGCTCAGACAAAATTCTACCTGGCATGAAGACAGTTTTATATCAAAAAACAAAATAGCCCTGGCGGTAGTAAAAAATATTCAGCAATGGGGTACAGTAGATATCAAAAAGTGGAGAAGGACGAGTACACTCAGAGAGTGAAACAAAGAGGTCCAGTGCACGGCACGAGTACAGAGTCAATAGGAAGAAAAAGCCAGCACTCAAAAAGTCATTTTCAATATTTAATTTTCCTCAGTCAGGAGCAGTACAGCACAACATGTTTCGGCCCTAGGCCTTCCTCAGTGTCACTGAGGAAGGCCTAGGGCCGAAACATGTTGTGCTGTACTGCTCCTGACTGAGGTAAATTAAATATTGAAAAGGACTTTTTGAGTACAGTAGATATAGCACAATGTGTGTTCGCACTTGTGAAACCGGACAAGAATAATTCACACTAGAAAAATTATAAACATAGCTGCAGTAGACATCAGTAGATCTGATTTTCACAAGAAGTTTGCTGATGGAAAGGAAGATTTATTTTTTCCATTTGATTTGATTTTTCTTCGCTAATTGGCAGCATGAACTAAGGGACAAGCAAAGGGGAATAGCCAAACTTATTTAAAAATAGTCGGCCTGAGCAGTAAACAGTGAAATTTATTTTTATTTGTAAAGTCTGTAAAGTGTCTTGTGGGTTTGAGGTGCTCTCACAGTGGGAGGTAAACAGAGATCCCATCAGGACAGAATCAGTGGCTGTGAGAAGGAAATGCTGATCATCTCTCCTCCTGTGGCTCGTCCGGTTGAGTTGCACCTAGTAAATCAGACAATGACAATAGAATTTTGTTTAGTATGAGTCATTCCAATCATCGATATAATCTAAACGTGAAGTTACACAGGACTACATTATTTCAGTGACATACCTCTTCTGATTAGTCTTTGAGCAAGTTCTTCAGTGGGTGGCGGGGGAATGGGTGGGAGGGGGCCAAGGCGTCTGGTCATTGCGTCCTCTGGGCGCTCTGGTCTCCTCCGGGGCATCCCCTTGTCCTCGCGCAGTTTGCTTCCCACTACCTTGGCCTGCAGGTCTCGGATGTAGCCGTATGTTTTCGGAACCTTGTCACCATACACACTCCAACGTTTGGCGTTCTTTTTGTACACCCGTTTCCATCTGAAACACAGCATTCCAACAGTTGTAGGGGCTATGCGAAAGCAGGGTTCCTCCACATTGTCTATTATACAAAAAATTATCAACTTATGGCCCATGCTAATGAGGCCATAGCACTTTTTGGAAAGATAGTTATGTTGTTGTGTGCATATTGAACTCACATCCTCTTCCCGGCTTTAGTCCATCTGTACTGTCTGTTCAGGTGATAGTTGTAGTCTATTGCGGCAAGGAGGACTCTGGCGCTGTAGACTTGGGGTGAGAATGAATGGCGTTTGCTGGCATACATCAGAATGTGGGCCTGGAATGACTCAAGCTCGGCAGTTGATCTATGTAGACATAAAAAACATCAAATGTAATCATTAGTACATCACATTCTACGTCCTGGTGGAGAAGCCCCCCGCTGTCAGGTGGAAAGAAGCGGCCGTCAACTGTAGTTAGGCTCTCACATATAATTAGGATAAATTGTATTACCTGAATGTCAAGAATTTGTGCACATCTTTCAGCCACCGTTTTTTCTCGACTACAGCCAGGAGGGCCGTGTGTGTCGCAGATTGGTACTCGATGTATTCCTTCTGGCTAAAGTCCTCCAGATGCTCATGGTCGCACTCCCCAACATACCACTTGTGAATTCCGCAGACGTGATGGACGATTCCAGGCCACAGCACCTTACAGTAATAGAAACCAAATAGAAGGTTGAACATTCCATTAAATTTCTGTGGACCAATTGTTAGATAAATATCTAATAGAAATAATCTCAAATATATCAAAATAAAATAAAAAAATAGATCAACTTACAAAAAACTCTTCCACTGTGTCTGCCTTTCTACAACACCACCAGAAATGGTTGAGAATGTCTGTCAACCAGATGAGGAGGCCGCCATTGCCTTTGACTGCTGCAGCCTTGAGGGATCAAAAAGATTACAATTTGGTTTTGTGCACAAAATCAAAATGCTCATATGTAAGGAGGAAGGAAGAAAAGACTTACTGCTGCAAGTTTTTTGGACAGGTTCTTGGCACCGTGCCACATGTCAAGAGTGTGCCTTATCCCGTAGTCCTTGAACCTTCCTCTCTCGGGGTCTGTGAAATGTAAAAATTATGTATTATTCAAACGTAGTATTGATACAGCTTACATATATTTCCCAATACCACTGGCATATTTGCTTACTCATGAGGGCTGAAATCTGCGGATGTGCATCTGTGCAGAACTCCACAAGGTGAACCTCATTGTGTAGTTTCTCCACTGTCATGATGAAGGCCTCTCTTTCCATGATGACTGAGGACCGCCTTGTCTGCCTCTTGTCAATAGTAACAACGTTGACGATCTCCTTGCGTGAGTTCTCCATGGTTGTGTAACTGCAGAACTGAGCACAATGACCTGAAAGGCAGAACAAGTACATATTGGGAAAGTTAGCCAGCATAAAATTATAGGTCTTGACATTGTGCTCTAATACAAACAACTCCAAGTTTACTGCAAGACACTTAGGCCTTGACTCTGTTGACATATTTTAATTTTTTGGTAATCTATCCATACCTGGTGAGTCGTTCCTCCCATCCCCTGAAATGACAAAGAAGTAATAATTAGAGGACCAATATTGTTAGTCATCTCAGCCGTGCGCAGTCAATCGTTCTGGACGAGGGTGATGAGATCACATATTGGCAGCTGTGTACTGTAAAACATGTTGTCATTGCGTTGTGATACTCCAAACTGACCTAACAGAACCACATCCTTGCCCTGCAACCGCTGAATGGCCTCGGATCTTCGATCCATCCAGAACGCCTTGATTGATTCCACGCAGTTTGCATTTTGGATCAAGAAGAATGTGTTGTAGTTTACACATCCCATGTTCATAAAGCGGAGCAGGAGGGCAACTTTTGTGAAGTTATTCCCGCTCAACAGGATGTTAGTTGCAAGCATGAAGTCGCCACCCAACATCCCAAACTTGAAAACCGGCTGTGATATCCATTTCCACACTTCATGGCCATGAGGACATTCCTAAACACAGAAAGAATGTGTTATCTGATAACAGCTATACTGAAATAAATAAAAAGGGAGCTCCTAGCCCTAAGAGAATAACAATTAGCAAGACATCATAATTATGGTAAGATTAGGTCATGATAGTTACCCATCGAACAACAAAGGCGGAGCACTTCTGGGTAACCACAGGCGTAAATGGAGGGAGACTCTGGCACAGCCTTCCTGGCGTTATTGTGTGGGGACTGTGGTTTACTGGAACTTGGACCAATTTAGCCAGCTCGTATAAGTTCTCAGCATAGACGATGGCCGCTTTGGACCCAACGATGTCCTCTTCTATAAAGATTTTGTTGAACTCTGAGGGATCTGGCGATTCCTCTTCAGAAGGAGAGCTAAGGTCGTCAGGGATGTCATGGATGGTCTCATCAGCTGAAATGATGGGCAGACTTTTGATCCTTGACCTTTTGGCCATAGCCGCGTTCAATCTGTAGGATCAGATAGACAATGTAAGTGAGTGTGAAAGAATGATAATAAAAACACTGACGCTCCACGCTCCAGTGTACTTTGACATCAACATGGAGAAATCCGTACCGTATCTGAATTGGGGGGACATAATCCTCGTCGGAACTGTCATCTGTATCCAGATCGATTTCTGAGTCCGGATCACAATCGGAGTCGGACGCTAAATAAATCCTGTCACACAGAGATAATAGGCTTCAATTTAAAAAAAGGATCGTGCAGCATAAGGATTTCAAATAAACATACACTTATTTTTTACACTTACACACAGTTTTCCAGACTGTTGATTTGGTCCTCCTCTAGGTCCGAGTCGAGCTCTGTGTCGCCCTCATCACAACTAGGAATACAGTGTAAATGGCGTTAGAGAGAAAAGGATGTCATGACAATTTGAACAAAAGGAACCTAGAATCTCAAATATTAGGGAAAATTGTGGTTTGCAACATTATTCACCTCTGTAGCATCCCTTGCAACTCTGGCGCATCCTCGGTTGTCTCACCCACATCTTGGACCAGTGGTTCAACCCCCTCCTCCTGAATCAGCACCTCCCTAAAAACACATGTGAAGATACAGCTATCAGCTATTACATAACTCTTATGCTAAAGTGGATGAAACATGGACAGAACAGTCACACATTCTGAAGGGGGGCCCATGGAAACCCTTGTAGGAGCCCCAATGATACATGACATTGTGATCTAATGAATTGAATACACAATAAACTTGATGTCACATTGTCAAGCAGAGACTACAACAAGAAAACATACCTCCCCAGTAGCTCTTGCACTTCAGAGGCATCAAGTGTTGTCTCACCCAGATCCTGTCCAAGTGGTTCGACACCCTCCTGCTGAGCTTTTACCTCCCTACAATAACAAAAAATGATAAAGCAATCCGCTTACAATGTTGTCCAAGTCCAGCACCCCCCCCCCCACACACACACACATTACTGACCAATTTCTCTTTCTTTACATTGATACAGATTCAGAGATTTTGTAGCAAGACCCCTTACCGATCTGAATCCTCAGACAAGCTTGACAAGAAAGGAGGCCTAACTCCCAGGCGTGTAGTCTTTCCTGGTGTAGACGTCTTTGGGCCCTTCTCGTAGCTGAAAAACAAATCACATTGTCAGTTGGCAGGTTATCATCTGTAATCTAAATCACATTTCCCTGGTATTTGGATCAAAGAGATATGCGTTTGCTAGTAGATTGTGAAGATAGTCGACAACATTTGTATTATTGCATTCCAAAATAGGTATATGGGCTAGACACTCTTGCAACAGAACAGATATTTACACAAAGAAACACACGCTAACTCAACACCCCCCACACACATCCATGCTCATTCACACCAACAACATTGGCCCTTGAAGCACCCTGCACCCACTAGCTTCTCACCAAGAGCAAACAAAGCCTACATGTTTTGTTCACAACACAATAGCCCAGCTTCGCTTGTGAAGACTGGAGTTGCAAACCAACCATTACTAGTTTATCTATCGTCATGGACTAAACAACTAAAGGCTATGTTTCATACACCTAACGTCACAGCTATTTTCTTGGTTTGACGTTGCTTATGAGAGATAATGTAAAACAAATCGGCTAACGTTAGCTAAGTTAGCTTATCACCCGTTAGCCTTACTGTTTGCCAAGTTTGCACGTTACTAAGTGAAATGTGCAGCTTCATAGATTGGCGACAGCAAACGGACATAGCGTTAGTTAGAATAGAATGTAATAAAATATAAAACACTGGCGATAATGGTTGGTAAGACAGTCGAATCAGGTTGTGTGTGGCTACAAGCATGTTTTCAACCAAGGCAACGCTAACGTTACGTTAGGCCACGCTATAGCTAGATACAACATTCACATAGCAAATTGAATATTATTGGAAACTATTTGTACATTTCGCTATCGGATCATGCACATTATTACTGAAGACGGACGTGTAAGCGCCAACATTTTTCATATGTGCGTGAAGCTAATGGTACTTACGCCTCAAGTAGAAATAAGGCCATGGCCGAGTCACTTCCCAGGCCCAGAGCAGCACGTACGGCTCTCCATCGAGGAAAAGCCAGCCCAATGTTGACTCTGGTCACACTTCTTTCCTTGTCTAAAGCTATTTTGGCTAAAGTACGTAGTTTCTTCTGTGGTGGAGGGCCGCTACCGTCACCCGCATCAGCGTCCGCCATCTTCTCATTAAAATTCTGTTTCGGCTGTGGCCTGGGCGGGCCTACCCAGGTAGATTTATAGGCACGGGGGTAGCCGCTCTCGGGGGAGGGGTTGCTATGTAAACACGTTCGGGATGTTAGAGGAGAATGAGAGAGGCACATCACAACACTGGGAGGGGGCGTGGCTTAGTTGTAAACACAGAAATAAATCACTATACCTCCTCTATATATACATGGCATTGGTTTGGGGATATTTAATAGTGCAGAATCTTACACACAGTGCCTTTAACACGTTCACTGCCGTCGACGAGTTAACTCGTCAAAAAAAATCCAACGGTTGACTGCCGTCGACGAGTTAACTCGTCAAAAAAAAAAAAATTTTTTTTTGACGGTGGGACGTGGATCAAACCCTTTTACATCTCCTATAAAAATATGGGAGCTATTGAATGTGTATAACCTATTTTACCGACCCACTAAGTGGCGACAGTGCTCTCCAGACTAGAGAAAGCCAAGCAAAAACAGCAGCGTGAGGAAGCCATTCTCATGAAAATGGATTGGCGAAAACGCTTTCGCTTTCGCGCTGGGAGCTGGCGGTGGGGCATTCCAAAAATAGATTCTGGGTGCAACACACTTTGAAACACCAGCAGAAAGCCCAGAATCGCACGCAGCTTCATCCCAGCTGAGCTCACAACCGAAAACCCAGAAACGAACGAGCCCCATCCAGACTCGCCCGACGAGCGGCCGCCAGCAGCCAGGCAGCACAGACAGGCAGAGACTCGCCTGTGACAAACGCTGCAAAGTCACCAGAGACACACCCACGGAGGGAGGAGTTTGAAGGAGAGGGGGGTGGGGGTGCTGTTATGGAGGAAATTACTGTTCAGAACTATATTGTTTAGATGTCTGATGTCTCACTGATGCCAAAAATAAATAGTTAAAGTGACTGTTCTATCGAATTTCACAAAAATGCATTTTTCTCAGCTTTCCTTCTCAGACGCTGAAACCATGCTGTATTCAACTGCTAATGCCTACATAACAGAACATGATAAAAACTAACTCTTTTAGACAGAGAAAGCACACATTCTATTAGTTCTTTTGAGATATTTTGTGTTCACAAAGTCCTAGCAGAAAATAATCCTCGGCTCTTGAAAGATGAGCCAGAATCCTCAAAAAAAACCTTGGCAGAAGCTACCTACAGTATTGAAAAAACTGATGGCAGTGAATGTGTTAATGTAACCCCAGAAGGTATCATGTGACTTGTGCATCGCGATTCATTGGCCATACCTTCAGTTTGAGGGAGTCATGTGACGTGTGCATCGCGTTTCATTGGCCATACCTTCAGTTTGAGGGAGTCATGTGACGTGTGCATCGCGTTTCAT
Source organism: Poromitra crassiceps (assembly GCF_964638095.1). Classification (NCBI taxonomy): domain Eukaryota; kingdom Metazoa; phylum Chordata; class Actinopteri; order Beryciformes; family Melamphaidae; genus Poromitra; species Poromitra crassiceps. The sequence goes on along the minus strand of NC_139625.1, from coordinate 92,259,558 downwards.
TGGCCATACCTTCAGTTTGAGGGAGTCGGTGTCGTAGGGACTGGGAGTGAAGTCGGTGTGAACCAGAGCGCGTCCGCAGAACGGCCCGCGGTACGGCAGCTCGTCCTCCTCCCCGTCCTCTGACTTCACGCTCTCTCTGTTGCTGTTGGAGGAGTCGGTGGTCCCCACCGTCTGACCGCCTGCACAAACCACAGAAGAAGAATGCGCTGCTTCAAGGCCTCGAGACACCATGGGTCAATTTGTATTCGCAAAATATTTGTCACGATTTCTTTTAATCTGCCAGATGGACGTGGCTTGCCACACAGACAGAGCATAAAGTTTAGACTATCTCAATGTTGATGTTAATACTTTTCTGTGATTGGAATGTCAATCTGGTGTTAAACCCCACCCAGTCAGTGCTTCAAGGCCAGGTTGAAACAAAACACCGTCAGTTTCTTGCAACACACACACACACACACACACACACACACACACACACACACACACACACACACACACACACACACACACACACACACACACTTACTCATGGAGCTTTGTCCACTCAGGGAGCTCCTCAGACTCTCCACAGAGCCTCCTGGCTTCAGTTTGTTTTTTTCCAAAGAGTTGGAGTCTGTGTGAGGCGAGTGAGGGCAGCTGGAGATGCGGTCTGGACTCGACTAGGAGACAGAGGGGGGAGAAGATGCTTACCACCTTCACGTTGCACACAGTTTACAACAGTATCACAGATTGGCTCATGTTTCTAACAGTGATACAGATTGGCTAATTATAGATTGGTTAATTATAGAGCCAATGTGAACGTCACTTCCTGCTTCAGCACTGTACCAGAGATTTTCATCTGCCATTTATTTTCCCATAGACATTTCGTAAAATGCTTGTAAAAATAGTTGTATTTGGTCAAACCAAACGGTTCAGCTATATTTAGAATCGGGAGAGACCATAGAACATTTCACTCAAGGAAATAGTTTTTTCTTTAATTCCGCAATGTTTTTAAACGTTTTGGTCCGAGTTAAATGTTATGCGGTCTCTCCTGTTTCTAAATAAATCTGAACCGTTTGGTTTGAACAAGTAAAAGTATTTTTATAAGCATTTTATGAAATGTCTATGGGAAAATAAATGGTGGATGAAAATCTCTGGTACAGTGCTGAAGCAGGAAGTGACGTTCACTTTGGCTCTCTATAACAGTAGCACAGATTGGCTAATGTTTATGACAGTATTAATACAGCAATTGCAATTGTTATTGCTGTTTTTCATGTCTGAGCACTGCGTTCAATAAATAGAAACAGGGTGACAGAAGACTCGGTATGTAGTGAATACACAGTGCGATTTGTAAACACACCTGTTCAGACAGTGAGCTGTGGTATCTCTTGGAGATGCGTTTCCTCATGGTGTCTCTCACAGACTTGACCTTTTTGCCCAGAGAAATGCGAGATGTTGGGGGAGACGTAACAGCCTCTCTCACGCTGCAGTCTCCATCTTTCTTCTAATTTATGAACAAAAGCGGCAAACATGCCAACAAAAACGTTCTCATTTATTTTGATTTGATTCAGTCGACAGAAATTCAGTAACAAGAATGACTACGTACAGTGATATCACAGTCACAGTTGCCTGAGCGCAGTGAGCGGTTTGTCAGATCAAATCCTCCGAAGCTGCAGGTTCTCTGTGAAAAAGATCAAATCAGGGCATTTCGAAAAAGTGTAATTTTATTTTATTTAGCCTTTATTTAAACCAAGCTTGTCCCATTGAGATCAAAGATCTCTTTTACAAGGGAGACCTGGCCAAGAACAGCAGCAACACAAAGTTTCAACATAAAACACATAAACACGTAGATTTGAATAACATTAAAATGATCAGAATAAACATTTGCACACAGATAGACTTCACCATAGCTTTAAAAGCATTCAGGGTTACTAAGCTGTGAAGTTTAATTTTCAGATTCAGATTCAGAAAACTTTATAAGGGGCAATTCAGTTTAAGTTTAAGTTCAGACTGTAGATTGTTCCATGCAGTGGGTGGACAAAACCTACAAGCTTTCTTCCGTAGTTCAGTTCGGACTTTTGGAACAGAAACTTGCAGCATGTCCTGAGGACGGAGGTTGTAATTTAGACATTTCATGCTTAAAATAGATATTAGAGGCTGTCTTTTGATGTACAGCTGTGATGGAGCCCAGGTGGGAATTTCACAGAGGCCAAGGCTGCCGCTGTCCCTCCCACTGGCCGTGATGCCCTGAGATATAAGTTTCACCCTTGGCAGCTGTGCCCTGCTACTGTCAGTTGCTTTAAAATCATCAGTGCTCTCAGTTTAATGTAGTCTGCCCTATGCAAAGGATGTGTCATTGTCTCATTTTAAAGCAGCTACGAGCAAGATCGATTGTTATTAAACAGTCTAAATTTAATATCGAAAACATCTTACCTAACATCTTACCTCTAAAAGTATATGAGACCAACGCCGAGTGAATCAGCGAGTGGCGAGTGCTGTCTTGATGATTATAGGCTGTGTGCGGGCCGGGCAGAAGTGAAACAAAACGGTTTACGGCAGCCACTTCGGTCATAACCACAAAATGACTTTCAAACAAACTGTTAGAATATAACGAAAGCCGTTCTTCTTGTTTTAGGTCTGTTGCTAGGCAGAGCGAAACGGTTTACGGCCGTAGCAACAGACCCAAAACAGCTTTCCTCGCTACTTTCTGCTCTCGCGAACATCTCTCGTTATATTGTAACAGTTTGTTTGAAAGTAATTTTGTGGTTATGGCCGAAGTGGCTGCCGCAAACCGTTTAATTTCACTTCCTGATCTGCCCGGCCCGCACACAGACTATAATCATCAAGACAACACTGGCCGATTCACTCGGCGTTCAAGTGAGACTACTCGGCGTTGGTCTCGTCTACTATTAGAGGTAAGATGTGAGGCATCGATATTAAATTCAGACTGTTTAATAACAATCAAAAATCATGCTCGTAGCTGCTTTAACACGCATTTCAGAAAAATCATTCTTCACGATTTCAATAGAGCCGCAGCAATGAGCTTTGTGCTCTGGCATGTGGCCTTCTGCCTCGATGCTGAAGGCCAAATGGCCTTGGCCCTAAAATGAGGAAATTCCCACCCTGGATGTAGCTCAGGAGGACCAGGTAGCAACACTCAGAAACAAGCATCCAACAAAGTCTTCTCTGTACTCACCCCATGGTGGCTGAGCGGGTTGAGCGCCCGGGGCCGCAGCTCTCCTTCGGTCACTGAGCGGGCGATGTCTGAGCGGGCGATGCTGGGCTCCTCTTCATTGCAGCCCTCCGTCTCAGACAGGGAAGAGGCGCTGCCTACACCCGCCTCCCACGCCTCTCCCTCCAGGCCTCTCTCCCGCAGGTGGGCGGGGCTGCAGCTGGCCTTGCTGAAGGCCCTGAAGATCTTCTGGCTGCTGCAGGTGTCCAGGCTGCTGGAGGAGGGCGAGGTGGTCAGGCTGTCCGAGTCCCTGTCGTAGGTCAGCTGCTCCCGCAGAGCCGAGGCCGGACACGCCGCGCATGGCTTCTTCTGCACACCCGAGTACAGGAAGGGGCTGGCGTCCGCAGAGGGAGGCCCGTCTATACTCACGCCCTCTAGGGGAGAAAGAGGATAAGAGTCGACATGGAATAAAATCTAAAAAAGAGAACAACGTAAAATGCAACACAAGCCTCTCATGTTAGATTTCCTTACAAATAGGGTTAGACTAGGTCTGTAAAACCTGCGATCATTTTTTTTTTACTTTGCACATTTGATGAATTAATTTAATTGTTCAATTATGTTTTGTTCATGTAAAGGTAATACTCTACAGAGTTTCCCCTAAGACTGAACAGCTGCGGTGGGCCACCCTGCTTTATGGACCTTATAATCTACTGAAAACAATTTAATTGGGATTAATTTCAGTTGTCCTTGTCCCATGGCGCTTAATGCTGTTTCTAGTCTACCCTGCAAAGAATAACATTCTGGGGGAAACACTGAAAATTTACTTGGCATGAAAATGGTCAAATTTCAAGAAATTCAGCACCAAGTATCAGCCAGTCTGTAAATAGAGTTCGACCAGTATGGCTTCATGAAGGCTGGTAACCAAACCAAACCAATTAACGCCCTGTCCTCAAAAATCCCATTTCCAAATAGGCGTTATTTTGATAAACTGACCTCATAACGGGGATCTATACTGTTACGTGTATCTACGAACATTATTAAAAGATCATAAAGGTAATGCTGTTTTCTGATAGTTTGCTAAATTACGTCGCCTTCTTCTTCTTTGCCTTGACGCCAGGGGTGCCCACACTTTTTCAGCTTGGGAGCTACTTTTAAAATGACCAAGTCAAAGTGATCTACCAAACATATTTATTTATATATATATACACTGAGTATACAGTGGAAAACAGTGGAACAGTGGAAAAACAGTGGAAAAACAGTGGAAAAACAGTAAAAAAAAAAAAAAAAAAAAATCTTCCTCAATGCCATGCGATCGACCACACTACGTTCGCGATCGCAACTATGCCTACGGCGTAGGCATAGTTGCTGCCCTCTCATTGTGGACTCCAGTACTACACATTGAGGCATGCCCAGTGTATGTGAAGCGTCACATGTAGCGGGCGTCTCGCATAATATGGACGGAGATTGCTCAGAGCCTCGGAGCCTGCTGTAGTGTAGACTGCTCAGAGCCTGCTGTAGTGTAGACTGCTCAGAGCCTGCTGTAGTGCAGACTGCTCAGAGCCTGCTGTAGTGCAAACTGCTCAGAGCCTGCTGTAGTGCAGACTGCTCAGAGCCTGCTGTAGTGCAAACTGCTCAGAGCCTGCTGTAATGTAGACTACTCAGAGCCTGCTGTAGTGTAGACTGCTCAGAGCCTGCTGTAGTGCAAACTGCTCAGAGCCTGCTGTAGTGCAGACTGCTCAGAGCCTGCTGTAGTGCAGACTGCTCAGAGCCTGCTGTAGTGCAAACTGCTCAGAGCCTGCTGTGGTGCAGACTTTTTTTGGTTACACAATGCATTGCCAGCTATCTCAAAAACTAATGTGACAGGATAAGGTCCGTTTGATATGTTGTTAAACGTGTTATTTTACGCGGTTTGAAAGAATTAACCCACCTTGAATTCTTTGAACAGGTCTGCCTGTCTTTCAGGTGCTTGGCGAGATTGGATGTGTTACCCTTGACATAAAAAGTTGAATGTAGGCTAAGTAAGCAGTAGCACAATATTGTTTTTGTTTTAAATACTTGAGGGCTACATGCCACTGGTGTTGCACTGTCTGCACTCACTGCCATACAGAGTTGAATGTAAGAAGTAAGCAGAAGCACATTGTTTTGTTTTAAAGTTGAAGGCTACATGCCATTTGTTCATTAGAAATGGTTGCATACTTTAATAAAGGGGAATATGTTGAAGAAATATCAGTCTGTTTTTTTTACCGTGGTACCGAAATTGGTACAGAGTACCGTGGAAATTCACTAGTACCGGTACCGAATACTGAATTATTGGTACCGTGACATCACTAGACTGCTCAGAGCCTGCTGTAGTGTAGACTGGGAAGGCTTTAACTGTGGCATTCTTACATACGCAGTAATGAAGATGTAGCCTTAGATCAGCACAATCACTGATATTTTGACTCCGCCCCCCTTCTTTTCTCCCAAATTGTACTTATCCAATTCCCTGCTAGGGGGTCCCGGTCGTTGCTCCACCCCCTCTGCCGAGCTGGACAGAGTAGCACATGATTCCTCCGATACATGTGCAGTCGCCATCTGCTTCTTTTCACCTTCACACCTGGCGTGTGGAAGGCCACGCTATTCCCCCCAGTTCCCCTCCCCCCGAACAGGCGGCCCCGACGGACACACACACACACACACACTAGTGCAGCGACCGAGACACACCCTTCCACCATTCCGGCTTCCCACCCACAGACACGGCCAATTATGCCTGTATGAACGTCCGACCAAGCTGGAGGTGACACGGGGAATCTACTGCTAAATATCCACAGACATAAAAACTGATGCAATTTATCGAATGGTTTTTTCATAAAGTAGCACAACATGATATTAAATAGAGCAGGAAGGCCAGGAACGAGGTGGATGATGCAGAAAATGCTACAACACAACTAGAAAGTCAAATGGCAAAACCATTTGGACTTCATGAGACAATTTGTGTCTTTTATGTGTGTGTTTTTTTTTCGTACCCTCTAATCCGGGCTTCTTGGACTCATCGATTCTGATCAGCTTCTTCTTCACCTTGCGGGTGGAGCTGACCAGTTTGTGGAGTCTCCTGAAGGTCACGGGTTCCTCCTGCTCGTTGTCTGACAGCTCACAAGTCTGAGAAGAGAGAGGGAGGACACAGCTCATTTCATCACACCGTTATTTATCATTCAGTCACAATACAATATGATTGAAGTCTACAGCAATATTCACAACCAAGCAGTTGTAAACCCTTATAATCCAAATCCGATACCGATCTGGGCAGAGAGTCGTACACTAGCACATGCTTCCGCCGATACATGTGCAGTCGCCAGCCGCTTCTTTTCACCTGACAGTGAGGAGTTTCACCGGCAGGACGTAGCATGCGGGAGGATCATACTATTCTACCCCCCCCCCCCAATTCCCATCTCCCCTGAACAGGCACCCCGACCGACCAGAGGAGGCACTAGTGCAGCGACCAGGACCCCATATCCCCATCGGCTTCCCACCCGCAGACACGGCCAATTGTGTCTGTAGGAACGTCTGACCAAGCCGGGATTGAACCCGGGTCTCCTGCAGTGGTGGGCGAGTGCTTTTACCTCGACACTACCCAGATGCCCCCGGTGCCGTTTCATGCAATTATAATGAGTACGCAAGTATATAATATGAGTAGTGTGTCCGTGCTGTAGTATATGATATGTGTTCAAAAGGCCGTCTATCAGCGCTGTTTGCTGAGGACACAGATCAGGTACGCGCTGGGGATTGGAACGGACTCGTGCTGTAGCGGGCATGCGCTGGAGAGGTGAAGTGCGAGCGGACAGAGAGAAGAAAGCGAGTGAGGAGCGTGGTTCATGTCCGCGGTTCAGAGACTGATTTCAGTTGTTATTGTGTGCGTGCGTCCCTGAGACCTGTAAGTCATGTCACTGTTTAAGTTATCAGTTAATTTCAGTTATTGTAATGCATAAGTTTATATTCATGTTGGAGATTTGGTTACCCTAGAAGGATGCGTCATGCGTGATGGATTCCGCTCCTAGTACACGTGGCTGTTAATTGAATAATTGATTGAATGCCATACTCCGTGCCTATGTGGGGTGCATTGTGGAGACTATGCTATGACTAAGATTATATTAGAAATAGATGTTTGCCCTGCATTAGTATTGTATAATTCATAGTGGTTTGGTGCACATTTAAATAGTTATATTGTATCAAGCTTAGGCAAGTAATAGTAATTAAAAGTGAAGGATCCAACTGCGCTTCAGCTGTAGGAACTGGCAGGTCCGGTGCATCACAGGAGGGACGCAAATACTTAAAAAAGTAAGTCTGGAGCAGCTCGGATCCAATGATGCCTTTTATTTAAGGTGCAAAATGATCAGACAGACAACGTTTCGACGTACATACGTCTTCATCAGGTCTGTTTTTTTAAGTAATAGTAATTATTAGTGATTGTTATTTGCCATAATATATGTAGATGTATGTTTATATGGAGGCTAATATGCTGGCTATGTATGTAGTGTACATATAATAGGATTATGTCAGTATATAGTGTATATACTGTGTGGATGGATATATGTATAAATGATGCTATAGGCATTGTGGTGGTCACTGGTGGATTAGTTTATTATTGTAATTATAATAATGCATATATATATTTTATTTCTTTACAGAACCACATACACATGTAAACCACGCCCATGTCTGACCATTGCTCAGTCAAGTAAAAGTCTTGAAAGAAGATAAATTGTCTGCCTCCGTGTTTTAACAGACACACCTGGAGCTAAGTTTAAATCCAACCAGAACCAGCAAGTTATAGTATCATACAGTCCTTTATTATAGCCTCAGCAACAATATGAGTACTGTGTCCGTGCTGTAGTATATGATATTAGTACTGTGTCCGTGCTGTAGTATATGATACTGTGTCCGTGCTGTAGAAGCTGCAACAGAAACCACATGTTGCTCCTGGGGACCCCCAGGAAGCCCCACATACAAATCTCACTCCAAGCTGAAACACAGTAGCTATAGCAACTACAATAAACTAGACTACACTACTGAGTAAAACAAATACTGTAAAGCTCCTTCTAAACATGCAGTGGAATCCGGATTATAACCAGCTCCTAGCCGGTTGGCCTGCATGTTTAGAAACAATTAGCCGGTTTATGCGCACTACCGCGAGTGCGGATCATGACCATCTAAGCGCCTAGTATAGGATTCGCATTATTGGAAAAGCAGCTGTTGTTTAACACTGGCAGCTCATGATCCGGATCATGTAGCTGTTATGTCTGAGTGGGCGGGTGGTGGCACTTTACAAACCATTAATGTCCCATAATTATTTTCATGAATGGACGTTGGTTACATGGCTGGATTATTTGGAAGAGAGCCAAATTAGATGAGTAAACAACTAAAAGTTGAATCGTTTCTTTGTCCCTCATCTGCCAGTTTAAAAATGCAACAAGGGAGATGATAGCCTACTAGAGTTGTGCGATCTTGACCTCAGTCAGATCGTCAATCGCCACCCTTTGACATCGCCAATACACGATGTCATCGCGCAAGCACATAATTAATAATGGACGTTAACATCCATATTAATAATTAACCATGTGGTTCAGCTGTGCTCTCGCTGTACTTTGCTAACTTAGCAAAGTTCCCGGCCAATAGACTACTTGCACAACAACCACTACTTCCTGAAATAAGTAGGGCATCTTGGTTTCCTGTCCTACACTATTGGATGAACTGATTAATGTCAGGTGTGCCTGATCACTGTTGTTGTGACTGCAGCAGTCAGGCACACCTGACATTAATCAGTTCATCCAATAGTGTAGGACAGGAAACCAAGATGCCCTACTCATTTCAGGAAGTAGTGGAGTTGTGCAAGTAGTCTATTGGCAGGGAAGCGCTATTTGCTGTGCTTTGGTTGTCACAAGGTGTCAGAGATGTAGCTATTTATTAAATTTGAACCTCACTGCATGTTGTAGTGATCATGATGTGATTAAAACACACACACACAGAGAGAGAGAGAGAGATAAATCAGCTGCACCCAAGCACACAGCATGCCATGAGCAGAAAGATGGATATAACGCATCTGATCACTTTATTTCTTTAATTTAATGAACCTGGCACTGACTGGCTATTATTTTGTTTATTTTTTTGTCAATTTTTGCAGCAATTGTTTGTTCTATGACTTTTCATATAGACATATATGAAATAGATATATAGATATATATGTTCAGAGTGCTCCAGGCAGGTCCCGCATTTCACATTATGCAAAGCTCAGCTCTATTAATGCCTTAATCTGCTGCTGTGAAATAAATGTTTTATTTGATTTTGAATAGTAGCCTAGTCTTTCTTGTGTTGTTATTGCGCTTTTCAGAGGTTATTATGGTTAAAAAGTCCAGAAATAGGCATAGCGGGTATATATAACCTATGTTTTACGATATAAAAATATCATAAAAGAAAAAAGAAAAAAAAAAGAAAGAAAAATCAGCCCCCTCCCCAGTTATAACCGCCCCCTCAGTCATTTCATCCTGGCGCCGGCCCTGTGCTAGCGGGACTTACCCAGCTATCGTCATTGCCTTACTGCTGCTTGCTGGTAATGTTAATCCCATCATTCCCATGTCAGAAAAAGTCTCCAGATTTGTCGCTAACGTTAGTCTCTTCTGAGAAAGATAGTCTCCAGGAGGGTCTGAAAAGTTTTCTCGAGTTGGATGCAGCCAAGTATTGTGTGAGGCAACCATTTGAGGCAGCCAGTGTTGTGTGACTGTGAGCGTCCAAGCTAACACAGCTGTGGAGAGGAGCCTATTTGGTTATGTCGATGAGAGGAGCTGACTGACTGACAGCCTATATTGAGACATAGGCCTAGCCTAACTTTTGTGGTGAGAAAACTAGTCAGATATGACTTGAATGCCACTTGTAAAATAAATCACCCACAGTGATTGACGACGGTGCGACCACTATTTTGACTGGGCGGCTTTATGTAACAAAGGCAAGCGCTCATTCTTGGCACAATGCCACCCCTCATTAGCCTGAATGGTCGGAATGCATCCTCCGTTAAAACGGCATGTTTTTGAATGGAGTTTGGTTACAGATTCGCTAAAGCTGTTCTCACATCACATTTCTTGTTATCGATACATGCTACCGCACCCCCGCCCACTGGCAGAGAGAATACGGACCATTTCCAGCTGTTTCTAAACACAGACTCCTGTCTAGAAAGGTAAAACCGGAAAATATTCTGCTCTGGCTAGCCGGACATGATCCAGACTTCATGTTTAGAAGAGGCTTAAGTAAGGGGAGAGAGAGAGAGAGAGAGAGAGAGAGAGAGAGAGAGAGAGAGAGAGAGAGAGAGAGAGAGAGAGAGAGAGAGAGAGGAATAGTGAGGCCACAGACAAAAGAAGAAAAAGAAGAAGAAAGAAATCCTATTTTCTCTTAACACGTTCACTGCCATTGACGAGTTGATACGTCAAAAAAAATCCAACGGTTGACTGCCAATGATGAGTTGATATGTCAAAAAAAAAAAAAAAAAAAATTGACGTGGGACGTTGATCTAACCCTTTTACATCTCTTATATAAATATTGGAGCCGCCGAACGTGTACAACCCATTCCACCGACCCACTAAGTGGCGACAGTGCTGAGCACTAGAGACTCCAGACTAGAAAAAGCCGAGCCAAAACTGCAGGGGAACGCGCGATGAAACCTCATACTGTAAAATGGATTGGCGAAAACGCTTTCGCTTTCGCGCTGATTGCTGGCGGTGGGGGATTGCAAATTTGCATAATAGATTATTGGTGCAACACACTTTGAAACACGCAGCATAAATAAGACCAGAATCGCAAAAGAAACGAGCGAGCCCATCCTCGCCCAGCGGCCGCCAGCAGACAGGAGCAGCAGCAGGAGCAGCAGCAGAAACGAGCTTGTGACACGCCCGCTGCAGCCAAGAAGAACACACACAGAGGGAGGAGTTTGAAGTAGAGGGGGGTTTCCTGCTGTTATGGAGGAAATTACTGTTCAAAACTATTGTTTAGATGTCTGACGTCTTACTGATGCCAAAAATGAATGGTTAAAGTGACTGTTCTATCGAATTTCACAAAAAGCTATTTATCTCAGCTTACATTTTCAGACGCTGAAACCATGCTGTATTCAAGTGCTAATGCCTACATAACTACTAACTCTACAAACTAACTCTTTTAGACAGAGAAAGCACTCATTCTATTAGTTCTTTTGAGATATTTTGTGTTCACAAAATCTTAGCAGAAAAGAATCCTCGGGTCTTGAAAGATGAGCCAGAATCCTCAAAAAAACCCTCTGGCAGAAGCTACCTACAGTAAAAAAAAAACAGCTGGCAGTGAATGTGTTAAATGGTAGACATCTCATTTTGGAATGAATCCCTTCAAATATTCCTCATTACGCAAAGTCCATTATCTCAGTAGGAAGTAGGAAGTAGGAACTTTCACTCAGGTGACAGGCCAATGTTTACAAGACTATAATCAGTGTTGGGACTAACGCGTTATTAAGTAACGCGTTACAGTAACTAAGTTACTTTTTGCGGTAACGAGTACTGTAACAAATTACTTCATCAGTAACGTAACGCACTTACAATTATTGCGGTTTAAACAGGCTCGTACTCGTTCACTTTTTTTTAAGTCGAACTGCACTGACATTTGCGCGTGAGCCCCTTAATCACTGAGAGTATTTCAGGGTAAAACTATTCTGTGCGGGACCTACAGCAGCGAGGGTAGAGAGGAAAATGCCTGGAGTCTGATGGCGGTCTACTTTCTAATGTTACTGGACCAAATTCTGATAGTGAAATGGGTCATTTTGTGCAAGCTGTGTTGTGTACGCGGTGTTCACTTCACACCGCTCGGGCAGCTCGGCAAGTCAGCAGCATGGAGCCCTCTCCTCCTCGCTCCTCTCGCAGGCTGTCTGTCACCACACCAGTGCCCTGCACCAGGCAAGCACTCGTCTCTCACTCACAGATTCCGCTCGCGTTGGAGGGTGTTCACGGTGTGTTTCGCGTTGTTTGGTCATGAAATGGGAAAAGAAAATGCCTGCAAGTCTGCTGCCTTTTGGAGATGAACTGCTATTAAAGGCAGCCACGACGAGCGGCTACTTTGGGGCTCTGCTCTGTCCCTATCTGCCCACTGCGCTGGGCTCTGCTGCTGAGTGTCACTCCGCTGTTACAAAGGGTAACCACAGTGTTTATGTTGTTCAGCCAGGATATTATAGACTAGACTACTACTGATACAGTTAATTATACACTGCCAAAAGTGTACTGGCTACTTTTTGAAGGCAACAATAAATATGCCTCAATGCCTAAATGTTGTGTTTTCTTGTTCCACTACTTTTCGTCGTAGTGATAATGGGTACAATGATCAAATTTGACAGTTGTCTTGTGCTACAGCAACCCCAAAATAATGTGTGTGCATTAATAAGAGAATTGAGAGTTTAAAAAAAGTAACTCAAAAGTAACTTTCCTAGTAACTAGTTACCTGGAAAGTAACGAGTAACTTAAAGTAACTAAGTTACTTTTTAGAGCAGTAAATAGTAACTGTAACTAAGTTACTAATTTAAAGTAACTTGCCCAACACTGACTATAATTATCAAAACTATTCGCAAACTATGTAGGCTACAAACTACCTATTTACAAAACTATTGCCTATATTTCCAAGAATTTTAGTCTTATTCAAACTCAAAATGAAAAGTGACAAAGAAAACAACTTTGAAAGCAGATTGACTTACCCTAAAAATAAATAAAAATCCGTCATCCAGTTTAAAATAATCATAACATTTATTTTCATTGGATGAGCTTATTTCTCAAATCAAATTAAAGACTAATCCAGTGAGACAACAAACTATACTTGCCATTTAGCCTTCAAAACTATTATATTTACAAGACTTGTAGTCCTATTCAAAGTTGGAGCAGTGCTTGGACGGTACAGGAGCTCTAACGTTATCCGGAGCCTCTGCTGATGTGCTGACAGCAGCATCGCTAGAGACAGAAGCAGCATGGGGCTTTGGCATAACAAACCCCGATACATCATGAATGCACAGCAGCTGCAAGAGTGTTGTAAGTCGCTTTGGATGAAGTAAATTAATGTAATGTAATGTACGTCAAGCTATGAGCTTTCGCTAGCAGCACAGCATTCACGAACTGAGAGAAAGATCATTTCTAACTTCCTAGAAAAGTCACCATGGTGTGTGTGGAAGAATAATAATCGCAGATTGGTTCTCTACTGCTGGGGGCGTGTCTTTGGGTAGGGGTCTGCTGACAGACACATAATTTCTCCACAGTTGAGTCTGGGCAGCGGAGGGCGACAGTCGAGTCTGTCTGTGTTTCTCAATACATGAGTCGAGAGGACTTTGGAGGCAGGCTGAAGCTCAGTGCCCACCCAATCAGAAGCTAGAATCGCTACTGGTATTTTCTGTGCAATTTTTCCATTGGCTGGGGGTGAAAATAAACATATTTTCCTAACTTTTAATTGGGTGGGCAAGACTCATGTCTGGGTGGGCAATGCCCACCTCTGCCCACGGCTGACATCGGCCCTGCTAAGGAAGGTATGTGACAATAATTCATTTCAATGTCCGCTATCAAGAGCAATTCAGTTGGTTCATGAAATCGCTGGGCTGCGTGCCGTGCAGTGTTTGTGGTGTGGGAGATCCGAGCTGTCAAAAGAAGAAAAAAAGACTCGCTCCTGGCCAATCCCGCCACTTGACTGCTGTGTAGGCGGGCCGGGCAAAGGGCGTGGTTTTGCCAGAACCGCGGTGGGTTTCGTAATAACATGGACCATAGGTTTTCCACACTAGGTTTTCATGCAGCGTCTCTATTGGCTCACGTGAGCATGGGCCCCTGGCCAATCCCGGGGCTTGAATGCTGCATGGAATGATCAGAGCCCTATCAGAGGCGCACATAGGTTACGCAAAAACCACACCCTGTGCCCGCCTACGCAGCAGTCAAGCGCCGGGATTGGCCAGGCGCTCATGTTGGGAGCAGCAACAACACCAAGCGAGGCTGCAATGAGGATATTGAAAGACAAAATCCTACATCGCACCAAAGCATACAATGTATTTTAACTCATTGAGTGCCATGGATGTCTTTCGACGTCCAATTAAATAGTGACGTAGAGTGCCACGGGCGTCTTTCGACGTCCAATGCGTTTTTTGACGGTGGGACGTCGATCAAAGCCTTCCGCATTTCCTGTACAACTATTGTAGCTATTGGAGGTCTATAACCTATTTTACAGAACCCTTAGGTGGCGACAGTGCTCTCCAGGTTAACAGAAAGGCAGAGAAAAACAGAGAATAAGTCGTTGGGGAAACGGAAATCGCATCGCATCCGTATGCATCGATATGCATGAAGCGTTTTAACGTTAGATGTGCCCGCAGCAGCCAATCTGCTCCCACAATTGAGCTCCTCCATGTCCGCTGCGACAGCCCAGGCCATTCGCATGATCAGCCGTGGAGTTATTATTCTCAACTGGAAGCATAGGAGCCGGTGACAAGCACACGCGGAAGGCTGTAAAAATCTGGATGTCGCGCACCCTTCACAGTGCAGAGCAAATTCAGCAGAGAGCCACCTCCCATACAGGAGGAGTGTGCAGTTGAGGCGGGGCGGGGCGGGGGGGGGGGGGGGGGGGGGGGGGGGGGCACGCAGAGCAGCACACAACACTGACCCAGACAGACCCAGGCAGCAGGACAGGATTGGCAAACGCAAGCCAGAATATCCGATGCCCACCAGCAGCAAATCAAGAAAGCAAAGAAGCTGCAACCAGCAGCGCACGCAGGGGCCAGCGCTGCTGGTTGCAGCTAAAAATATTATTCTGCCAAACAATTTTTTTTATTGAAGGAAATTATTTTTGAGGTGTGACTACATCAGGTGCTGTAGCCTATTGTATTTTTTATTTTTTATTTGCAGGTTAAACTGTCAGCTGAGCTCTGTTATTGAAGCTTTGGTTGAAGGCCTGCATTTTACAATGATGTTTTGAAATAAATGTTTAAAAATCGATTGTGTGTAAAAGCTTGTGTTACGTTTTCATTGCCGTTATTACAGTAATTTATTTTCAATGTCCGCTATCAAGAGCAATTTGGTTAATAAAATCGCTGGGCTAGGCAGTGTTTGTGGTGTGTGGGAAATGTGTCAAAAGCTTGTGTGTTACGTTTTCATTACGCTAATAATTCAAAAGATACAAATGGGAGTGCTGCATTGGGTCAAGACATCAATATGTTAGCAGAGTAAAAATCAGGTGCTCTTCCAGGATGGGGCATATATAGATACAAGATTAAGACCCTGATGAAGACTCTTTGAGTCGAAACGCATTGGTATCCCTGCTAGAATAAAGGATTTTTAATCTAAATTCAGAGTGCCTCGGATGTCTCCTTTTGCTGCCTTCAACACCTGGGGAATTTCCTGCAACCACATTGGACGTCTACCTTTTTATCTTGACACTAATAATTCATTTCAATGTCCGCTATCAAGAGCAATTCAGTTGGTTCATGAAAACACTGGGCTGCGTGCCGTGCAGTGTTTGTGGTGTGGGAGATTCCAGCTGTCAAAAGAAGACAAAAGACTTGCTCCTGGCCAATCCCGGCGCTTGACTGCTGCGTAGGCGGGCACAGGGCATGGTTTTGCGTAACCTATGTGCGATTCGAAATCACGCCTATCAGAGCCTAGGGAATGATGGAATGCTGCCGTGAAAGATGCGCGTCATACAAGTACGGTAGCCCAGTGAGGTCAAATAACCACACCACTCGACTTTTCCCACAGCGAGAATTAGCTCTCATACTCCACCAAACGGCCAATAGCTACCACTTTTTTTAACACACATTTGACCCTTGCAAATAACTTGATTTCTTCTTGAAGTGAATTGTTTTGATGACGTTTAACTTTACCACCTGTCCAGTGGCAGCATGGATATGTTTCTTACTAAGTTTTACGATGGATTAGTAGGACTGTATTTATTCTAGCTGGTTAGGAATAGTGTGACCACTGTGGTGCATCGGTAAGAATGCAGGGAGGCCGGGCTGATATTTCCACTGGGTTTATTACACAACAGGGATGGTGTATGTGTGCTTCTGTAATCACAGAAAATAAAGGACATAGTGAATATTAATATGTGGATTTGGCGTAATTACAATGCACACAGACCTGCAGCCTATAATCCAATATGTATCATAGTGGGGCATGTACAGCATGGCAAAGGGGGCCTTGGGTCGGGAACAACACCACCCACATGGAAAAAGGCTGCTCCATCTGAACGTCGGCACCTGGTGGTGGAGGAGGTGCGGCATCAGGAGGAAGCAGCCAGATGTGCCAAAGCAGTCTCCTAAGCTCAGCAAGGTCGCTGGATGAGGTGGGATGGCGTGGAAAAGAGGAAAATCACATGGGGAGAGCTATGGAACATGGAGTCTAACAGGCTAAGTTTCATCATAAGAGCCACATATGACGTCCTACCCTCTCCAACCAACCTACATCTCTGGTTTGGAGAAGATCCAGCCTGCTTCCAGTGTGCAGCCCCGGCAAACCTCAAACACATCCTGGTGGGTTGTAAGGCAAGCCTAACTCAAGGAAGATACACCTGGCGCCACAACCAGGTGCTGAAGTGCTTGGCCGCTGAACTTGAGCAGAAGAGGGTAACCACCAATGTCATGCCCCCAAATGCTCAGGCTACTTTCCCACAGCTAACAGCCTCCTTCATCCGAGAAGGGGGAAAACAACGGAACAACCGCACACCTCCAGACTCATGCCCACTGAATGCAGCCAGGGATTGGGAAATGCGAGTGGACCTAAGCCAGAGGCTCACTTTCCCACCTGAAATTGCAGCGACCAGATCTGGTCCTCTGTTCCAACTCCTGCCGGCGTGTCTTCATCGTTGAGCTGACAGTCCCTTGGGAGGATGCCATCGATGAGGCATACGAAAGGAAAAGCCTGCGCTATGCCAACTTAGCAACTGAAGCAGAGGAGCGAGGCTGGAGTGTGACGGTGAAAACACACCGCATGCGTCTCCTGCACGTAAGCTGCGCGGCGCGACCATTTGCGACCTTGTGCGCAGCCAGTTTTCATTAGGACACCATGTTAACAGATCTGTCAGTCCACACCGAATTGCGCGCAGCGCGCAGCGCGCCGCTCAGCTCAGCTCCGCAGACGCTCAGGGCCGCTCAGCTCAGCCTGGAGTTCTATTTTCCTGCGCGGCCATCTGCGCCTGTGAGCGACTCTGTCAAGTTGAACAGATCAGATGAGGGCAGACAGGAACTCCGAAACCGGACATTCGTCAAATAAAACCAATTTCAAAGTAAAATAATGTTTATTTACGTTGTTGATTGCCCCTTTGGAAGTGTGAAAAGAGAGAAAGAGCAGTGGGAGAGGGGGAGCGGCTTCTAGGGGCTCGTTGCCTGCGGAGCAACAAGTAGAGAGCTAGGACTCGCCTTCTCTCTACAACAGCACCAGCAGGCACTGGGAAAACGGGAGGAGAACAGACAAATGATGCAATTGCATTTTATAACGAAGGTAGCCATTAACTGTTATCCCAAACATATTACTTTAGATATTTATGTCATCATTTACTTGGCCATGATAACGAAGACAGGAGATCTGGGGCAAAATATATAGTGGACGAGCAGAGCGCGCAAAGTGAGCTGCGCTCTCTGTGTGGACACTTTAAGCGACTTCTGCGTGGAGGTGCGCTGCGCGGCGCATGCGCGCAATTTTCACGTCTGGTATGTCCCCAGCGTGAGGGTGCGTCCAGTGGAGGTGGGCTGCAGAGGCTTTGTAGCCAGTTCCACCACAAGGCTCCTGAAGGAAGTAGGGATCAGAGGGCAGGCCCAACGGAAGGTTATTAAAGAACTAAAATGTGCTGCAAAATGACCACAGGGAGCAACCATGCAACACAGACCCAGGCCTGATCAGCCTGTGGTGGGCCAGCCTCGCAGCCTCGGACGAGGGTGTATTGTGATAAAAAGCCGAAACACCCAGTGAGTCTGGGGTACACAACTGACGATGTGTTGTGCTGGTGGCTCCTAGTGGTCATCGGCAGTTCCAACCCCACCAAAGAGAACATCTCCAACCCTACTCAAGAAGACATCTCTCAAGTGTTGTGCTGATTTCATCAGGGATTGTAACATCTAGTCCTATTAAGCATTCATTAAGTACATAATTTCCACATATAAATAACATTACTAAATATATAGAATATATTGCATCCTTTAACATTACTACTGTACAATAAACATCATGGAAACAACATTAAGAATGACAAATGAATATATATACTGAAATATCTGGTGGATAAATGTGCAGAACGGCTCCCCTAGTGGCGCCATCGCGGCCTACACCTCACATGCCCAACAGCCACGTTGCTTCTTAATCCCCAATTAACAAACATTCCACGTGCACTGCGAATCTCACCGTCACCAAAGTGACCAAACAACTTCTAAACATGCAACAGAACAGAAACTTGCCTCTCAATGGACGCACACACTCTGGTCCACCACTCCTCCACTGTCCAAACTGCCCAGCAACCGGCTATAAATCAACTAAACAGATCGCAGCAGCTCACTAATTAAACAGGTCGCATCTGACGGACTTCTGTCTGCATGAAGCTCTCCGTAGCAACTGAAGACTGCGCGGAGGATTGATTAACAGTCTGATGTCTAGAGACCATTCTCCCACTCGCCCAATAGAAATCTGCAGGAGGCGGGACTTAGATAGAACTAAAACACTCAAGCAATATAAAACTGAGATAGAAAACACTTAAAGGATACTTAAAGGATTATCGTCCTAGATCCCAACAGGGAATGGCAAGTCCTTCATCACACTAAGTGTTAATTTGCACTCGAAAGGTCAAAGAAGCTAAATATTGAAATATTCAGGTAGGAACCTTTGTTGTAATGTATGTGGGCGAGCGGGGAGCATAATATAAACGGACAACACTGACACACGTTCATTACCTATCACTCAGTTTATATTTGATCATTTGACAGTCATGAATGAAGTGGTTGATCCTGTAATGGAAACTTTGTTGTAATGAATCAGTCCAGCTCACAGCATGTTGGGTGTGTTTATGTAAAAGGTGTGAGTCAGTCTGAGGAGAGAGAGGAGGGGCTCCCTCCCTCTAAACCACTCTGTCTGTCTGGAGAACATGACAGCTGGACCACAGCTAAGAGGTAAGATGACGATCTAACTCACTGATGAGGATTGTAAAAAAAAAGAAAATCACATGATGAATAATTCTCCCATACCAATGATTTAATATGTATTGTATATAAGATTCATGATTCATGATTCATTTTAATAGCCATAGAGTAATCTGATTTATTACATCAAGGAATTTAACTTTGATAGTGCAAGTATGCAGCGCAGTGATCACATCAATAGCAGAAGATGGAGCAAACAGAACACAATCTGAAATGATAAAGTGCAAATTAAAAGTCATTTAAAGTCACATATAATAGGAGGGGGGGGGGGGGTTAGGATAGTGTCGGGATGATGTCACATGAAATATCCATGTAAAATGTCCAGTAAAAGTCCTTTAAGTGATATAATGGGGACAGAGTGTGGGGGAATAGGATGGTGTCAGTGGGATAATGTCCATGGGGGGACCCCAGCCGGTTGTGCTCAGGAGGAGTGAGTGACAAAAGTCCTGATTTGTGGGGGCTTTCAGGTCTCATTGAAGAGGCGGATGGCAGTTGGGTAGAAGCTGTCCCTGTGACGAGAGGTTCCGGTACTGCCACACATCAGTCTTCTGCCATGGGGGAGGACCCTGAAAGGTTTACGTTCTGGATGGGTGGGGTCAGCCATCATTTTGTGAGAGCGCGTTAGCATCCTGGCAGTGTGTAGGCTCCTCTTCAGCACAGTGGATGATGATGCGCTGCATTCTGGACATGTCCTTGCAGGCAGCAGCAGCAGCCAGACGCTGATGGAGAAGGTGAGGATGAACTCGATTGTGGAGGTGTAGAAAAGTGCCAATAAAGCTATAAACTATAATATAACCGTGTAAAAGAGATTTCTTGCCGAACTGGCCCTGCAGCTTGCATACGAAGCTCGCGGCCTCGCCCGCAGCTCGGCTGCTGCATGGCCTCACCTGCTCCATTGGCCTCAGTGATGTCACTCGCTTATATAAGATGATTTATGACATCACTGAAGATGTCACAATAGCTATGACATCATCAATGCCTATGACATCAGCCGTGATGTCATAAGATGAGATCGCTCTTATGACGTCACTATGAAGGGAGCCTGTGAGCAATGTTTGTTCTCTTTGTTTCAATCTTTGTCCCACTGAGGATGTTATAGTCATGGTGACATCATCAGTGATGTCATAAGAGCAGTTGTGATGTCATCAGTGATGCAAAGTTGTGATATCATCAGTGATGTCATAAGAGCACGTGAGCCCGCACAGTGGTCGAGCTGCAGTGCGGGCGATAGGAATTAGCCAAGCCTAGGAATCTATCTATAGAGAGCCAAAGGGAAACGTCGCTTCCTCCTTTCTCCCTGTACCAACACTGAAAAAATATGAATGGCAGTGAACGGAGAATAACGTTACTTTTTTAATCCCGTTTGAATTGTGCCACGGGGGGGCCAACGCTAATTTTGTCAATTTAAAACATAACTTTGCATGTCGAGAAAGTCGCAGTTTGTCGTCAAACGTAGGGGTTAGTTTCATATAAAAACGACATACCTCGTGGAAGCTTGTGGCATGTCGCCGGTCTTCAGCTTTGCCGGTAGAGAAAGTGACATCACTTAGGCGACAGTGTATGTAGTCTTTCTGATTTATCACGTATAGCGCAACAGTTTCACGATTATGTGATCCTGGGTAAAACTGATCCAAATTTGGATATCCTATTTTTTGCTATTCCTGGTTCCTATCGTATATATATATATATATATGTATATATATATATATATATATATATATATATATATATATATATATATATATATATATATATATATATATATATATATATATATATATATATATATATATTCCTGGAAAGCAAAAAATAGGGTTTCCAAATGCGGATCAGTTTTATCTGGATGAAAGCTTTTGAACAAACCAGCTGGGCGAGTCACCCGTCGGCGCTATAACTCGTCTTCAGGCTAAAACTGTCCTTTTGTCAATCCTGTTTTTATCAGGATCCAGCAGCGGGCAGCAGACTCCCCTGAACCCAGCCGTACGTCCATGAAGAGTGAGCAGTCTACATCCTGCATTCAAAGATGGACAGCAGCACTCTACTGAGCAAAGGTAACAATTGGAAACAGATTAGTTTGTTGTTATCATGACTCTTTAGAAGAGGTATGAAGTCATGAGATATAGAATTGCTCCAGCCCTTCATACTCTTATGCTTTAGTTTCCTCTTTCATAACATCACATTCAGTATCAGAGGAACCAGTCTCAGGCCAGATTTGATTTGGTGCAGTCAGTGTGGTCTTGATCAGACTAACCAACGCACAATCTAGGCAGAAAGCCTTGAGTTGCCACTATGACAGGATATGTGGAAAATAAATATGAGGGGGGGGGGACTCCAGATGGACAGAAAAAGTGACAATATACAATGTTATCTGCATTGTTGTCTGTCTAGAATGAGTATGTATAAAACATTTATGTTTCCAGAGGTCAGTACCACAGGCAGAGAGCAGAGTCTCCAGTACCCAGCTGTCTGTCTGAGTGACTGGTCTAAAGGCAGAGGAGAATACTTCAGTACTGGACCTGGACCCTCAGACACAAAGTAAGAGGATTGTCACAGAGAAATATTTGATAATCTACACTATTGTACTGAAAACTACAGAGCCCAGGAGTGGCCATAGGAAGAGAAAACAAGGGCAAACTCTGCCCAGGACCACGTGTGTCAAAGCAAAGATAGCAAAGGGTGAGATAAAGAACACAACCCCCCAAAATTCAAGTTTAATACAACGTGACCCCCCCCCCCTTTAATTGAGGGTTTTCCAACTTGCATGTTTCTGGTGTGAAGTCAAATATTCTGGGCTGTATGGCTGTTACCCAACATCTTTTTTTTAAATGCAAATATTCTATTGAGGTTTTCCCCGAATCTTCGAATGTCTGCTAAGAAGCAAGTGATGTTTTATGAGTGTTTTTGTTAAATCAACTGTCTTTAATGAATATAACAGCAGTGAAAATAGCATAGACAGTACAGTACAAATCTTTTAGTAGTAGAAACTAGTAAACAGCGACTTCAGTGTTGCAGTATTGCCGCCTACTGGTTTGTACTTTGACGGCAGCTTGTCGGCGGCTTTGGTGAGAGAAATCTCTCTGATTGGCTGGTCAGGGTTAGCGAAATCACTCTGATTGGCTGGTCAGTGAAACAGGAAAGAGGGCACAAAAACGCTCTGCTCATTTTCCAACTTGATCTCATCGGATTATTCCAAAACAGGGATATTTTCACAGGGACATGCCTTTGGGAAAGACCCTCCTCCTGCATGATGTCACCCATTTAGAGCAGTTTCTCCTTCTTTGTCAGCTCCGCCTCTTCCTTTCAGCAAAAGAGCAGACAAGGGCCGACATACGCCCGTGTCATTTGTAACTTCTTATCAGACATAGAATCAGATTAGAAGTAGCTATATTACTAAGCCGTTTAAGTGAGCAAAATGGTCGGCAAACGCTACTTTCTATTTAATGTTTGGTGAATGAGGTCTCAGGCAGGCGCAGGACGTATGTGCTAGCTGCCTGTCAGCTGTCGTGTTTGTGCTGTGTTCAAATGCAACTTTTTGGCCCTGACACAGGAGACGTAAGGTGACGTATCGGTCGGCGTCTCTATACATCTCATCTGCTACAGCCATTGGATTTGTAAATGACCAATCACAGCGGGAGAGAGGGTTAAAAATAGGGAGACTTGCGCGAAAATTGGGAGTGTTGGCAGGTATGGTGTCCAATGCGTGGCCCCTTTGCTTGCTTTATGTAAATCAGTAATTGCCCACCCCTGCTAGGGTGTCTGGGAAACGTAGTTAACCAGTCTACTGACAGTAGCGTGAGTGTATTGTAAACATGGGTGAACGGAGCGATTTCCCCTGTGATGGGCGTGGCCTATTTCATGCAGTGTCTCTATAGTGTTGTGAAATAAATGAATGCATAATAATCGTGAAATGTGGATTTTTCTTCTTCCTCAGACTACGACCGTACGATCAAAATCTATAATCGTTGCATCCCCAGACACATTATACTAATGAATAATCTGAGACACTCCCACCAGAGATATATTTGTGTACACTATAAACACTATAAATGAATACATAGACCATGTGTTGATACATTGTGATGTTTATGATAATGTTGATGTGGCTCTATTTGCATAGCTCTCATACCTCGGGGTACTCATTGACTCCACCTTCTCTTTTAACAGCCAGGTCAAAAAGGTGGTAAACTCCGTAAAATTCAACTTGCACAACTTTAAGCACATCAGAAACAGCATGACCCAAAATGCAGCCAGATCATTTCTGCACTCCATGATGTTCTCTCACATAGAGTAACTGTCTCACCAGCTGCTCGCTCGCCTGCTCTTCCACTCTCAAACCCATCAAATCTCTTTACACGAGAGCTCTGAACATATTAGATAGGAAACCACCATCCCACCACTATTGCATTACATTAGACAAACACAACCTGCTCAGTTTTGACAACGGTATCGCCTTTAAAAGGGCATGTCTGGTTTACAAAACACTGAACAGTCTAGCCCCTCTTTTTGTGTGACTGCTCTGCCCCCATAACGCACTTTATGTTGACGCACTTTATGATTGAGTTTCCTCTCTAGGCACATTTATTTATTTAAATTTCCACTGATGATTGTACTGCTGAATGTACTGCTGTGTAGAACTGTACTGCTCTCAGTCCCTAGTGTAGCTATTGTATTGTATAGATGTATAACTACATCCATGTATTTAACATTTCTATTTTTGTGTCTTAAACTGTACCTGTGTAATTGCACTTTTATTCTTAGATTGTCTTTTTAAATTCTGGCAGGGGGACTGCCAATGGAAACTAGCCTCTGGCTACAAATGGGTACTTTTACACTATACTGTGTTCATTAATGTACATTAACTGTCCCTCTATATCAAATAAAATACATTTAAATTTAAATTTAAATTTAAATACATGTGGTTGAAATATGAACACCATATCTAGTGTCAAAGTAATCTTCTATATAAAGTATCCTATTATTATAAAAGGGATCATGTGGGCAATCTCTGTTCTCTCTCTGTTTAAAATTTTGGCCCACCAGTGTTGTCATAAATCACTGATGATGTCATAAGTGATGTCATCAGTGATGTCACTTGAGCAATTGAGACAACTGATGATGTCATAGTGACATCACTGATGATGTCATCAGTGTCATACATAGGCATTGTGACATAATTGTGACATCACTGATTATGTCATCAGGGACATACACACGAGAGAGGGGGATAGACTGACCAAGAGACAGGAGAGGGAGAGAGACTGAGGGAGAGAGACTCCCTTTTAACTGTTTTAATCTCTAGTTATTTATTATATGTATAGTTATTTATTATTAGTGGCCGGGCCAGCGAAGCGGCAGGGCCACTTATTGTATTTGCCTGTATTATTCTTCTTCCTCCCGGAAGTTCGACTTCCCATGGATGAAAACTAACCAAACTTTGCACAAAGGTCCAGTCCCATGCCAAACGTCTTTGACACAAATTTGGGGCCAATAGTCCTAACGGTGGCACTACAGCGACCGTCTAAAGTTTAAAATTAAAAAATTCATAAAAAATCAGGCATACGTGCTACGGCTTTGCAACTTTCACCGAAATGTGCGCCTAAATGAGGGGAAACCTTTGTACAATGCAACCTATGGCCAATTATGAAGTCTAAATACCGCAAAACTGCAAAAACTGCAAAAACGAATTAAACCCTACTCCTCCCACATTTTTTCTTCAAACGACACCAAACTTCAGCATCTGCATCATTAGACTGTTCTACACAAAAGTATCAAAACAGATTTTCGATCGGTCAAAAATTGAGCTCACAGTGCATCAAAACGTTGAATTCTGGCCCCGTGTATAGCCTAATTACCTTAATTACCTATGGCAATTAGGTTGTATTTCTGATGTCATCAGTCAGTCAAGCAATTGTGATGCCATCACTGATGTCACTCGAGCAATTGTGATGTCATAATAGCTCAAAGCCTTGAGACTTGCCCAGCCACGACCCATTGCTGCGCAGCAGCCACTTTTTTGGCGCGTAATAACTCCCACAATTTCTGCGCCACATAGACATGCCGAACTCAAAACATGCGGCTTATTGAGGACAGGTGTGCTATGACTTTTCTAAGGGTTTGGTCAAGCGGTTTGGCACTTATTTTGAATGGACCCAGACCCGGCCGGGTCCGGGTCGGAACCTCGGGTATTCGGGGGGTCGGGCATATACTTCGCAGCAGCTATAATTATAGTTATTATTATTAGGTCTGAGTTATTATGTAGGTTATCAGTTTCTCTACTATAGGACTTAGTATTCAGGATAGTGTATGCTGCTAGTCCTGAGGACACATTTTGTTTCATGTGGAACATGTAATGACAATAAAGACCCTTGAACCTTGAACCTTGAAATTTTGTGCACCTTGCTCGCCCATTTCTAGGGTCCACACAAGTTTGTGCATGTGCCACTCTCTCCCGTGCCTATCTCTCTCTCTCTCTCTTTCTCCCTCTCTCTCTCCCTCCCTCTCTCTCCCGTGCCTGTCTCTCTCTCTCTCTCCCTCCCCCCTCCCTCCCTCCCCCCGTGTGTGTCCACCATCCTATAATAATCCTATAATAAGAATGCAAAGTGTGTGAGTGAGTGAGCAGAATTGTTAGGCCACAGCGATGTCATTTTACATTCCATCACACTGAATCTCTCAGGAAGCGTAAAGAGCACCCCTGCAGGTGACCTAACCAAGACGCATTTTTTAATTAGGTAATTAATAGGGCTGGGAAATGCCAAAACATTTATGGATATACAATATTTCATATCAGCCGATATTAATAATTATTGATCATTTTTAATTACCTATTTACCTACAAGATTCTTTTTTTTAAACTACCTGTACTTTATTTTGAAACACAAATTGAGTGTTGCAGCTTCAAAGTAGCCTACAAGACTAAACAAACCACCACTTGATATGATTGTATCAAGATTGTATTTTTCCCCCCATAACTTTTCCAGGGCCTTAAAATTGTATTTTAAATTTCCATGACTTTTCCTGACTTTTCATGATCGTATGAACCCTGCATATAAAAGCTGCTGCCTGGTACACTTTTTGTGAGGCGAGATAATGATAAAAAAAAAAGGGCGGACCATGATACGTTTTTTTTTCCTTTTTCCAAAAATAAAGTTGAACTAACTTTAATTTAGAGCCATCATAACGATATATCTGTACTGATATTGGCCTCATTTG
Organism: Poromitra crassiceps; assembly: GCF_964638095.1. Lineage (NCBI taxonomy): Eukaryota > Metazoa > Chordata > Actinopteri > Beryciformes > Melamphaidae > Poromitra > Poromitra crassiceps. Next base: position 92,233,024 of record NC_139625.1, on the reverse strand, counting down.
GCATTAAACGTCATATTGGTATCGGCTTAAATGTTTGCTGATATGAAAAAATATATACACAGAGCATACAAGTTGCTGGTGTGATTTAAAACTAGTGTAATGACATACTTTGTCCAGCAGAGCGCGCCCAACGGCCCAACGGCCCAGCTGCACTCTCTCATCTCACTCACATTCACTCCCTCATGTTGTAAGCAGCAGTGGGCAGCTTTCTTGTGTACAGCGCCCGGGAACCAACTTCAAACATGGTCACTGGTCAGATGATGATCTTCTGCATGTTTTTAATAGGGGTCCATACCAATCTTGTATGGTGCCCCAGGGGAGCACGGGGAGAACAGGCAAACTCCACACAGAAAGGCCCTTTTGACGAGATAGCCCACCTGGGCAGTGTAGGCACTGAGGGCATGGGGGGGGGGGGGGGGGGGGTACACCCTCAGCACCCACAGCATCCCAGGTGGGAATCGAACCCAGGACCTTCTAGCTGTGAAGCGACAGCGCTACCACTGCACCACCGTGCCCCCTAACAGGAAAGAGTGAAAGCTATTACCAAGTACAAGCACTATATTCTCTCATTGCGCTAACTTCTAGTCATTGGAATCCTAGTGAAATCACACAATCTACTCATTTTGCTGCGCCCCCTCATCAAACTGACGTTCGAGTATATAAGACCAGCTGCAGCCAGCAAGGCCCCAAGTCGAGGAGGACGCGTTAGTATATTTCAGCCTTTAGTACTTCTCAATGAGTCAGTGAAGCTCAACCAACACCTCAAACAACACACGCAGTGCAACACCACCGCTGTTACTGACTGTTGACTGGCAGCATTGAACCAGCTATTACTGTTTGTAATTGTTGACATTAACGTCACATTAACAGGGAAATACTGGTAAACACCATGTTTTGATCATCAAGAAGAAGAAAACACGTTTCTCATTGGAGTTCAATCTATTGAAATATGATGATAGCTGAGTAGAGAATAGAGGAGAGAATTGCAGCTGGCTAGCAGTGGTGGAATGTGATGTAACGTTACATTTACTCAAGTCTCTCCCCAGACTCAAATATTACGTTGAATCGCTGCGCTCCACATACTACATAAGTGAGTCTGCCAGTTCACAGCCACTGCTGGTTTTGAAGGCGGGTTGAAATTGAATGAGTGACAGGTCGTAGCACCGATGAGAGAGCAGTTCGAAGAATGGGCTGCGCCTCCCTGATCGCAAAGTCGTTACTGATTGGAGAGGACTGAATCCATCACTGGCATATGACTGGCCAAGTGAACGGTTCCCTCCCATAACCAGCCCTCTGAGGGAAAGTGTCCCAGACCCAGAGAGAGCTCTGCAGCATGCAGTAACGTAGTGTATCAGACCCAGAGAGAGCTCTGCAGCAGCATGCAGCAACGTAGTGTATCAGACCCAGAGAGAGATCTGCAGCATGCAGTAACGTAGTGTATCAGACCCAGAGAGAGATCTGCAGCATGCAGTAACGTAGTGTATCAGCGTAAGAACTCTCATGGGTCTGGCGTCGAGACTACATTTACTCAAGTAGGCTACTGTACTGTAGGCTACTGTAGTGTAGTCTACTGTACTGTACTGTAGGCTACTGTACTGTAGGCTACTGTACTGGACTGTAAGCTACTGTACTGTAATAATAATAATACATTTATCTTATATAGCGCTTTTCTAAATACTCAAAGTCGCTTTACAGAACACACATAATTAAATACTTTAATTTGATACATTCATGAAAGGTGTGGATAGTAGGGTGGAGTGAGGTTAGGAGGAGAAGGCTACTGTAGTGTAGGCTACTGTACTGTAGGCTACTGTACTGTAGGCTACTGTACTGTAGGCTACTGTACTGCAGGCTACTGTACTGTGCAAGATGCAGGTAGAAACAGCAGTTTTTCTGTTGAGAGTAAACAGAGCAGACCTGACTCTATTCTTACCAGCATCATCTGGGCCATTTCAGGAGCTTGCTGCTGAAAAGTTTGGCGTTGCGATATTTGCGCATATCCAACACCCTGATATCAAGGTTTTTCATATTAAAAGTATTGCTACGTTAGGCCAGAGTCAGAGTTGTACGAGTTGCATCATCTCCATTCACTCCAATGGACTTTTATTTTTATTTAATTTTTTACCTCACAAGCATTTTGGACTTCCGTGGGCACCACTCTCTTTAAATAAATCACTCTGGCTTAGGCATGTTTCTCATCTCCTCCCGATCAGAAATGTGGACTTTTCTTTTCGCATGCCAGAGATGATGGATTATATGATTACAGTACATCGCCTCTTCTAGGACTTCTAGCACACATCAGCTGACCACAAACAGGCAACATGTGTCACAAACTGCAGTAAAAACCCTGATTGAGACCCATATTCCGAATGCGCTGTATACATGATCAAAGAATCCTCCTAAAACCTGAATAATACTGGACTATCCCACGTCTTAATCTGAAAATGCTAAATTCGGAAAAAGGCCACATTCGGAAAATGCAACTGGAATAAGACTTTATCCGTCTTTTTGCCCTACTGAGCAGTTGTGGAAAGTCCATCTTTATATCCGGTCCGATCCCCACGCTTGGCCGCTCTGCTGCGAGGTTCAGTCGCATTCTCAGTCTGCACACCTGGCTTCAATCCAAGTGCAATAGCCTTCACATCAACTTCATCCATAACTTCAACTTATTTTGGGAACGCCCCTCCCTGTTCTCTGATGATGGTCTGCATCCAAACTCTATAGGCTCTTACATGCTTGCGGCTAACATTCGCCACTCTGTCCTGTCGGCTTCTCTCAGATGACCACTACTGTCCCTGCCCTCCCCCCGCTCTTCTTCGCTCCCTCTCTTGCCCACTAGTACACCTTCAATTACATCTCCCCATCCCTTGAGCTCCCCCTATCGACCGGGAGTGGAACTTCTCTCCATCCTTCCCGAAGCTTCTATTTCAGATCATTTATCTACCACTATTCACACAGCCTCTAGCAATACAATTTTCTGCAAATCTGTTAACCGCAATTCCAATATCCCTATCCTCATTAATCATAGACCTCATCACCCCTCTTCTTCACGTATAAATTACAATGCCAAAATCATCAACTCTCTCAGTAGAAACCCAGTCAATTACTCATTCCCCCAACCTTCCATTTCACCTCTCTCTGTCACTGCTGGTCTCTGGAACTGCCAATCTGCTATTAAGAAAACTGACTTCATCACAGCCCTCGCCACTTCACAGTCACTCCTCTTCCTCGCCCTTACAGAAACATGGATCATCCCTGAAAACACTTCAACCCCCGCAGCCCTCTCTGATGCCTTTTCCTTCTCTCACACTCCCAGAGCCTCTGGCCGTGGTGGTGGCACTGTTATCCTAATTTCACCCAAATGGTCTTTCACGGTTTCTCCTCTTCCTCACCTTCCTCTATCCTCTTTTGAATTTCACTCTGTCTCTGTTTCTTTCCCAGTTAAACTCAACATTATCATCATTTATCGTCCCCCCGGTCCACTTGAAGCTCTCTATGATGAGCTGGATTCACTCCTCTCCCTCTTCCCTCCGGATGGCACGTCCCTCGTCCTGCTGGGAGACTTCAATCTCCCGTCTGCCTCTGTTCACTCCCCTCTCTTTCTAAACTTCCTCTCTTCTTTTGACCTCTCCCTCTCTCCTTCTCCGCCCACTCACAAAGCGGGGAACCTCCTCGACCTCGTTTTCACCCATGCTTGCACCTCTTCCAACCTCACAGTCACTCCCCTCCCTGTCTCCGATCACCACTTCATAACCTTCTCCCTTCCCATTCCCCTCCCTATACTCCCCCCTCCCCCCACTCACATCATCACCACCCGTCGCAATATAAAAACCCTCTCACCCTCTGCCCTCTCCTCTGCTGTCCTCTCTCTCCTCCCTTCTGCTGAACATTTCTCTTCTCTTTCCACTGACGATGCTGCCACCAGTCTCCTCTCATCTCTCTCCTCTGCTCTTGATTCCCTCTGTCCACTCACCTCCAAACCTGCTCGACCCTGTCCCCCTGCACCTTGGCTGTCCGAGGCTCTGCGAGCTCGCCGGACAGAGCTTCGGGCAGCCGAAAGAAAATGGATCAAGTCTCACAACCCCTCTGACCTCTCCGCCTATCACCTCATTCTATCCAACTTCACCACTACTGTCTCCTCCGCTAAGTCTGCCTTTTTCATTTCCCAAATTCAGTCCTCTGCCTCCAACCCCAGTAAACTCTTCTCTACTTTTTCCTCTCTCCTTAATCCTCCCGCCCCTCCTCCTCCCTCCTCCCTTTCTGCTGATGACTTCATGTCCTTCTTCATCAAAAAAATCCATGACATCAGTTCTTCATTCCCTCCCCCAGCAACCAACAACAGCACTTCCAATCTCTACCCTGGTTCCCCGTCCCCCACTACAACTCTTTCCTCTTTCTCACCCCTTTCCTCCGATGCTATCCTTAAACTTCTCTCATCTAATCGTGCAACCTCCTGTCCCCTGGATCCCATCCCCTCTTCTCTTCTTCAAACCATTTCCCCTGATCTATCCCCCTTCCTCACTTCATTTATCAATTCCTCACTGTCCTCCGGCACCGTCCCTCCTCCTCTTAAAACTGCCATAGTCAAACCTCTCCTCAAAAAACCCTCCCTTGACCACTCCTCCGTCCAAAACTACCGTCCAGTATCTCTCCTTTCATTTATTTCCAAAACCCTTGAACGTACAGTTGCTGAACAACTCTCCCTCCATCTCTCTCAAAATAACCTCCTGGATCCCCTTCAATCTGGCTTTAAACCAGCCCACTCCACTGAGACCGCCCTCCTCTCCGTCACACATGCCCTTCACTCTGCTCAAGCTGCTTCCCTCTCCTCTGTTCTTGTCCTCCTTGATCTATCTGCTGCCTTTGATACTGTAAACCACCACATCCTTCTCTCCACTCTCTCTGATCTGGGTATTTCTGGTGCTGCACTCTCCTGGTTCACCTCTTATCTCTCCAATCGCACATTTCAAGTTCTTTGGCGGGGTTCCCTTTCTGACTCTATTCTTACCAGCATCATCTGGGCCATTTCAGGAGCTTGCTGCTGAAAAGTTTGGCGTTGCGATATTTGCGCATATCCAACACCCTGATATCAAGGTTTTTCATATTAAAAGTATTGCTACGTTAGGCCAGAGTCAGAGTTGTACGAGTTGCATCATCTCCATTCACTCCAATGGACTTTTATTTTTATTTAATTTTTTACCTCACAAGCATTTTGGACTTCCGTGGGCACCACTCTCTTTAAATAAATCACTCTGGCTTAGGCATGTTTCTCATCTCCTCCCGATCAGAAATGTGGACTTTTCTTTTCGCATGCCAGAGATGATGGATTATATGATTACAGTACATCGCCTCTTCTAGGACTTCTAGCACACATCAGCTGACCAGAAACAGGCAACATGTGTCACAAACTGCAGTAAAAACCCTGATTGAGACCCATATTCCGAATGCGCTGTATACATGATCAAAGAATCCTCCTAAAACCTGAATAATACTGGACTATCCCACGTCTTAATCTGAAAATGCTAAATTCGGAAAAAGGCCACATTCGGAAAATGCAACTGGAATAAGACTTTATCCGTCTTTTTGCCCTACTGAGCAGTTGTGGAAAGTCCATCTTTATATCCGGTCCGATCCCCACGCTTGGCCGCTCTGCTGCGAGGTTCAGTCGCATTCTCAGTCTGCACACCTGGCTTCAATCCAAGTGCAATAGCCTTCACATCAACTTCATCCATAACTTCAACTTATTTTGGGAACGCCCCTCCCTGTTCTCTGATGATGGTCTGCATCCAAACTCTATAGGCTCTTACATGCTTGCGGCTAACATTCGCCACTCTGTCCTGTCGGCTTCTCTCAGATGACCACTACTGTCCCTGCCCTCCCCCCGCTCTTCTTCGCTCCCTCTCTTGCCCACTAGTACACCTTCAATTACATCTCCCCATCCCTTGAGCTCCCCCTATCGACCGGGAGTGGAACTTCTCTCCATCCTTCCCGAAGCTTCTATTTCAGATCATTTATCTACCACTATTCACACAGCCTCTAGCAATACAATTTTCTGCAAATCTGTTAACCGCAATTCCAATATCCCTATCCTCATTAATCATAGACCTCATCACCCCTCTTCTTCACGTATAAATTACAATGCCAAAATCATCAACTCTCTCAGTAGAAACCCAGTCAATTACTCATTCCCCCAACCTTCCATTTCACCTCTCTCTGTCACTGCTGGTCTCTGGAACTGCCAATCTGCTATTAAGAAAACTGACTTCATCACAGCCCTCGCCACTTCACAGTCACTCCTCTTCCTCGCCCTTACAGAAACATGGATCATCCCTGAAAACACTTCAACCCCCGCAGCCCTCTCTGATGCCTTTTCCTTCTCTCACACTCCCAGAGCCTCTGGCCGTGGTGGTGGCACTGTTATCCTAATTTCACCCAAATGGTCTTTCACGGTTTCTCCTCTTCCTCACCTTCCTCTATCCTCTTTTGAATTTCACTCTGTCTCTGTTTCTTTCCCAGTTAAACTCAACATTATCATCATTTATCGTCCCCCCGGTCCACTTGAAGCTCTCTATGATGAGCTGGATTCACTCCTCTCCCTCTTCCCTCCGGATGGCACGTCCCTCGTCCTGCTGGGAGACTTCAATCTCCCGTCTGCCTCTGTTCACTCCCCTCTCTTTCTAAACTTCCTCTCTTCTTTTGACCTCTCCCTCTCTCCTTCTCCGCCCACTCACAAAGCGGGGAACCTCCTCGACCTCGTTTTCACCCATGCTTGCACCTCTTCCAACCTCACAGTCACTCCCCTCCCTGTCTCCGATCACCACTTCATAACCTTCTCCCTTCCCATTCCCCTCCCTATACTCCCCCCTCCCCCCACTCACATCATCACCACCCGTCGCAATATAAAAACCCTCTCACCCTCTGCCCTCTCCTCTGCTGTCCTCTCTCTCCTCCCTTCTGCTGAACATTTCTCTTCTCTTTCCACTGACGATGCTGCCACCAGTCTCCTCTCATCTCTCTCCTCTGCTCTTGATTCCCTCTGTCCACTCACCTCCAAACCTGCTCGACCCTGTCCCCCTGCACCTTGGCTGTCCGAGGCTCTGCGAGCTCGCCGGACAGAGCTTCGGGCAGCCGAAAGAAAATGGATCAAGTCTCACAACCCCTCTGACCTCTCCGCCTATCACCTCATTCTATCCAACTTCACCACTACTGTCTCCTCCGCTAAGTCTGCCTTTTTCATTTCCCAAATTCAGTCCTCTGCCTCCAACCCCAGTAAACTCTTCTCTACTTTTTCCTCTCTCCTTAATCCTCCCGCCCCTCCTCCTCCCTCCTCCCTTTCTGCTGATGACTTCATGTCCTTCTTCATCAAAAAAATCCATGACATCAGTTCTTCATTCCCTCCCCCAGCAACCAACAACAGCACTTCCAATCTCTACCCTGGTTCCCCGTCCCCCACTACAACTCTTTCCTCTTTCTCACCCCTTTCCTCCGATGCTATCCTTAAACTTCTCTCATCTAATCGTGCAACCTCCTGTCCCCTGGATCCCATCCCCTCTTCTCTTCTTCAAACCATTTCCCCTGATCTATCCCCCTTCCTCACTTCATTTATCAATTCCTCACTGTCCTCCGGCACCGTCCCTCCTCCTCTTAAAACTGCCATAGTCAAACCTCTCCTCAAAAAACCCTCCCTTGACCACTCCTCCGTCCAAAACTACCGTCCAGTATCTCTCCTTTCATTTATTTCCAAAACCCTTGAACGTACAGTTTCTGAACAACTCTCCCTCCATCTCTCTCAAAATAACCTCCTGGATCCCCTTCAATCTGGCTTTAAACCAGCCCACTCCACTGAGACCGCCCTCCTCTCCGTCACACATGCCCTTCACTCTGCTCAAGCTGCTTCCCTCTCCTCTGTTCTTGTCCTCCTTGATCTATCTGCTGCCTTTGATACTGTAAACCACCACATCCTTCTCTCCACTCTCTCTGATCTGGGTATTTCTGGTGCTGCACTCTCCTGGTTCACCTCTTATCTCTCCAATCGCACATTTCAAGTTCTTTGGCGGGGTTCCCTTTCTAAATCTTGCACTATGAACACGGGTGTCCCCCAGGGTTCAGTCCTCGGTCCCCTTCTTTTTCTGCTCTATATTAGGTCCCTGGGTCACGTAATCTCTTCTCACGGGTTCTCTTATCACTGCTACGCTGACGACACTCAGCTTTTTCTCTCTTTTCCCCCTTCCGACACACAGATTGAAACACGTCTTGCCGCTTGCCTCAAAGACATCCTCTCCTGGATGACAGACCATCATCTCAAACTGAACCTCAGCAAAACTGAATTACTTTTCATCCCCGGAAAAAACTGCCCCCTCACTGACCTCTCCATCACCATCGACAATACCACAGTTCTTCCCTCTCAATTTGTTAAAAACCTTGGTGTACTTATCGACAACCAGCTATCTAACTCACCCTCAATTACAGCCATCGCCCGCTCCTGTAGATTCTCTTTATACAACATCAGAAAAATCTGTAAGTTCCTCACCACCGAGGCAACACAACTCTTGGTCCAGGCTCTTGTCCTCCCCCGCCTGGACTATTGTAATGTCCTCCTGGCGGGGTTACCCGCATCTGCCATCCAGCCCCTCCAACTCATCCAAAACTCTGCTGCCCGTCTGATCTTCAACCTCCCTAAATTCTCCCATGTCACCCCTCTTTTCCGTCAACTTCATTGGCTCCCTGTCCTTGCACGCATCAAGTTCAAGACCTTGGTTTTGGCCTTCAGGGCAGTCCACCGATCAGCCCCCCTTTATTTACAATCCCTCGTCACCTTCCAAACACCTCACCGCTCCCTCCACTCCTTCACCTCCACCGCTCGCCTCGCCCCTCCACCACTTCTGACGCCTGGTAGTCGTCTGTCCCGTTCCCGCCTGTTCTCCGCTCTGGCTCCACAATGGTGGAATGAGCTTCCCCCTTCGGTCGTGCTGGCCGAAACACTTCCTATTTTCCGCCGGAGGTTAAAAACCCACCTCTTTGGACTACACCTGGGTCCTCCTTAAGGGTTAATGCTATTGTTACATTTCACATTTCACTGCTTCATTTGTTGTTTTTAACTTATCTTAATGTTTACATTTGACTCTTACCTATGTTTCTCTCTTTAATTTGTTCTTATCTGATATGTTTATAAATTGTAATTGTGTAACTTGTAAGTCGCTTTGGATAAAAGCGTCTGCTAAATGAAATAAAGTAAAAAGTAAAGTAAATATGCTGTTTACATGAGCCTTATCAAATTCAGAATAGTGTCATTTTCCGAATAATAGTGGAATATTGTGTGCATGTGTGACATGAACCTGTTAGCGTACCACAAGCTATCCTGAAATCAGTTGTGTGGTTGCCGTAAAACATCAAACACAGGGCTTCAATTGAATGAAGACAGACAGAGGCTTGTGTATCAAAAGTAAGATATTAATTTATTTGTACTAGTAAGCAATTAAAATGCACCCATATAGAATTGGGGGTGTCTGGCAACATGAACCAGGGGCAGCATGAACAATAAATAAATGCCTAAATAAAACGGTCCGTTCTAAACAGTGAGGTCAGTGAGTATCCTCTCAATCAGCAACACATGAAATAGTAGCGATGGCACACAGGCATAAAGGTGGCACACTCACTATGAGTAATAGACACACTCAAGGAGGTAACACCCTCAAACACTCTGTGAAGTTCAAATGGGACTCAGGTACAAACCACTACAAGCAAGTCAGAGATTCAAAAGACACTAAGGAACGCCACAATCAAGGCCAAACGCACACCAGTATTGTGCACCTTACTTTATGCCTGGGCCAACCAATTGCAAGACTCACTGGCTGAGAAGTGGACGAACCTCATGCCTCCGCAACTGACAGGAAGTCAGGTGACCTCCGCAGCGGAAGTTCATCTTTTTTTAATCTTTATTGACATATTGAAGTTAAACAGACACACAACGAACATAAATGCAACTTTGCCAATGAAGTAGCCTACATGACGTCGGTACATGACGTCGGTAATATCAACATGAATAAGAAGAACTTCCGCTGCGGAGGTCACGTGACTTCCTGTCAGTTGCGGAGGCGTGAGGTCCGCCTAGCGGCTGCAGCCAGACCCTCCTCACCAATTGACTCTGGTCAAAGCTGAGGGAGAACAGCACTTGAACAATGATACACATTCAGTGAATATAAAATACTCTGGACTGGCCCCTGTCCTACAGAGGTGGTGGAATTAGATTATTTTAGAGTCAGCGTGACTCTTTTAGAGTCAGCGTGGCCCATAAACAGCAGCTTGTTGTCTCTATGAAATATATGGCACAATCAGCTCCCCATACTCTCTAAACAAAATGGCACCTCCCACTGGAATTATTTGTCAACTCTGCTTCTACTGGTCAGTTCATCTGCCAGTCAAGACAAACATACACCTTGTATCTGGTTCACACCAGCAGCCACCTGCTTCCCTAGGCAGCTTTAGGATCATGGAGGCTTCCTCAATTTGCTCCACCCCTATTTATGCCTTCTACAGGTTCTAGTGCCCTGCTGCCATTGGCTCTCTGTGTGCAGAGTCGTAGTGACCCTCCCACACATGTAAACATAGTCAGTGTTACTGTGTGTCTTCAGAGTCAGTGACCCTCCCACACATGTAAACATAGTCAGTGTTACTGTGTGTCTGCAGAGTCGTAGTGACCCTCCCACACATGTAAACATAGTGAGTGTTACTGTGTGTCTTCAGAGTCGTAGTGACCCTCCCACACATGTAAACATAGTCAGTGTTACTGTGTGTCTTCAGAGTCATAGTGACCCTCCCACACATGTAAACATAGTGAGTGTTACTGTGTGTCTGCAGAGTCATAGTGACCCTCCCACACATGTAAACATAGTGAGTGTTACTGTGTGTCTGCAGAGTCGTAGTGACCCTCCCACACATGTAAACATAGTGAGTGTTACTGTGTGTCTGCAGAGTCGTAGTGACCCTCCCACACATGTAAACATAGTGAGTGTTACTGTGTGTCTGCAGAGTCGTAGTGACCCTCCCACACATGTAAACATAGTGAGTGTTACTGTGTGTCTTCAGAGTCGTAGTTACCCTCCCACACATGTAAACATAGTGAGTGTTCTGTGTGTCTGCAGAGTCGTAATGACCCTCCCACACATGTAAACATAGTGAGTGTTCTGTGTGTCTGCAGATTCATAGTGACCCTCCCACACATGTAAACATAGGCAGTGTTACTGTGTGTCTTCAGAGTCGTAGTGACCCTCCCACACATGTAAACATAGTGAATGTTACTGTGTGTCTTCAGAGTCGTACTAGTGACCCTCCCACACATGTAAACATAGTGAGTGTTACTGTGTGTCTTCAGAGTCGTACTAGTGACCCTCCCACACATGTAAACATAGTGAGTGTTACTGTGTGTCTTCAGAGTCGTAGTGACCCTCCCACACATCTAAACATAGTGAGTGTTACTGTGTGTCTTCAGAGTCGTAGTGACCCTCCCACACATGTAAACATAGTCAGTGTTACTGTGTGTCTGCAGAGTCGTAGTGACCCTCCCACACATGTAAACATAGTGTTACTGTGTGTCTGCAGAGTCGTAGTGACCCTCCCACACATGTGAACATAGTGAGTGTTACTGTGTGTCTGCAGAGTCGTAGTTACCCTCCCACACATGTAAACATAGTGAGTGTTACTGTGTGTCTTCAGAGTCGTAGTGACCCTCCCACACATGTAAACATAGTGAGTGTTACTGTGTGTCTTCAGAGTCGTAGTGACCCTCCCACACATGTAAAGATAGTGAGTGTTACTGTGTGTCTTCAGAGTCGTAGTGACCCTCCCACACATGTAAACATAGTGAGTGTTACTGTGTGTCTTCAGAGTCGTACTAGTGACCCTCCCACACATGTAAACATAGTGAGTGTTACTGTGTGTCTTCAGAGTCGTAGTGACCCTCCCACACATGTAAACATAGTGAGTGTTACTGTGTGTCTTCAGAGTCGTAGTGACCCTCCCACACATGTAAACATAGTCAGTGTTACTGTGTGTCTGCAGAGTCGTAGTGACCCTCCCACACATGTAAACATAGTGAGTGTTACTGTGTGTCTGCAGAGTCGTAGTGACCCTCCCACACATGTAAACATAGTGAGTGTTACTGTGTGTCTTCAGAGTCGTAGTGACCCTCCCACACATTTAAACATAGTGAGTGTTACTGTGTGTCTTCAGAGTCGTAGTGACCCTCCCACACATGTAAACATAGTGAGTGTTACTGTGTGTCTTCAGAGTCGTAGTGACCCTCCCACACATGTAAACATAGTGAGTGTTACTGTGTGTCTTCAGAGTCGTAGTGACCCTCCCACACATGTAAACATAGTGAGTGTTACTGTGTGTCTTCAGAGTCGTAGTGACCCTCCCACACATGTAAACATAGTGAGTGTTCTGTGTGTCTTCAGAGTCGTAGTGACCCTCCTACACATGTAAACATAGTGAGTGTTACTGTGTGTCTTCAGAGTCGTAGTGACCCTCCCACACATGTAAACATAGTGAGTGTTACTGTGTGTCTTCAGAGTCGTAGTGACCCTCCCACACATGTAAACATAGTGAGTGTTACTGTGTGTCTTCAGAGGAAATCCCTCCTAAAACTAAATTCACCTTATGAGCCAGGACAGATCAAACAGTATCTATATAAACACACAGCAGTTTCTCTCCCACAGCTACAAATGGGACAGAATGAGTTGAATGGGACAGTTTACAGATATGGAGCCTAACATCTCAACTTTTACCACTGCTTCATTGTTCTGCCTACAAACTTCTTCCACTAAAATACAGCACAGGAGGCCATGGCCAAGCTAACAATGTGAACCAATTCTAACCACAGTTATCACATTATTAGATGGAAAGGTGCTTGGTGCATTAACGTTACTTGTACAGCGAATTTACCAAAAACTATCAACGATTTCGGACATCTATTTGATATGATTTTGTCCCTTTTTGTTGTTGTTGTTGTTGTTGTTGTTGTTGTTGTTGTTGTTGTTTTTTGTTGCTTGTAGGGGTTTTATCACCAGGGTTGCCACTCCTTTGTAATGATAGATTTGAATGATAGTTCAAATCAGAGATGCACTTATGTATGTATGTATGTATGTATGTATGTATGTATGTATTAATTAATGTATTAATTTATTAATAATTAATTTATTTGTTTATTTATGTATGTATGCACTTATGCATATATTTATATAAATTGCAGTGGTACTTTGATTATTAAATGTGATACAGCAGAGGGAAATCGCAAACCTTAACCTCATATGTTATTTATATTGTTTGGAATGAGTTAAAGACACTATATGAAGCCATGGACCTGTTAAACTAAGGCCCATGCATGTTGCTCTCTGCAAAGTGCAAACTTCCTGTTACTGCATCCTTCCTGTGTGGTGGCTGCTTGGTGGGCTACTCTTCTTTTTTTAGACTTCACACTAGTTGTTTTTATGTCCGTGTCTTTTAGACAGCAGGAAATACATGAGTGTTCCTTCACATTCAACAGATGTGCAAGAGATGAAGATACAGACACAGCTTTCTGTGTTAAAGGCTAACTCCTTGATCCAAATAGGAGTATATAGGCTCACCACAGAAAGACAGAAGAGACGAATGGATTTTAGTTTCAGATCATGAAGTATGTGCTTTGTGTTTCATTAATGTGACTTAAAAGCCTGCATTTGAATATGTCTGGTTGGTGAAAGTAGAAACAATAGCTTTAATAAACAGGAGGCACTTCATATAAAAACACATGGTAGTCTGTATTTAATACACAGGAGGCACTTCATACAAAAACACATGGTCGTCTGTATTTAATACACAGGAGGCACTTCATATAAAAACACATGGTCGTCTGTATTTAATACACAGGAGGCACTTCATATAAAAACACATGCTAGTCTGTATTTAATACACAGGAGGCACTTCATACAAAAACACATGGTCATCTGTATTTAATAAACAGGAGGCACTTCATATAAAAACACATGGTCGTCTGTATTTAATACACAGGAGGCACTTCATATAAAAACACATGGTCGTCTGTAGAAGACAAGCTCATTAAACAGAGCGTGTGTGGAGCCATGAGAAACTCTGTTTGGCTGCTGACCTGCAGCTCAGAGGCCCTGACACTGTCTGTCTGTCTGACAGAGGCTACTGAGACATGACAGGGTAGGCCTGAGAGCACTGAGGCCAGAGGCTACTGAGACATGACAGGGTAGGCCTGAGAGCACTGGAGCCAGAGGCTGCTGAGACATGACAGGGTAGGCCTGAGAGCACTGAGGCCAGAGGCTACTGAGACATGACAGGGTAGGCCTGAGAGCACTGAGGCCAGAGGCTGCTGAGACATGACAGGGTAGGCCTGAGAGCACTGGAGCCAGAGGCTACTGAGACATGACAGGGTAGGCCTGAGAGCACTGAGGCCAGAGGCTACTGAGACATGACAGGGTAGGCCTGAGAGCACTGGAGCCAGAGGCTGCTGAGACATGACAGGGTAGGCCTGAGAGCACTGGGCCAGAGGCTACTGAGACATGACAGGTAGGCCTGAGAGCACTGAGGCCAGAGGCTACTGAGACATGACAGGGTAGGCCTGAGAGCACTGAGGCCAGAGGCTGCTGAGACATGACAGGGTAGGCCTGAGAACACTGGAGCCAGAGGCTACTGAGACATGACAGGGTAGGCCTGAGAGCACTGAGGCCAGAGGCTACTGAGACATGACAGGGTAGGCCTGAGAGCACTGGAGCCAGAGGCTGCTGAGACATGACAGGGTAGGCCTGAGAGCACTGAGGCCAGAGGCTACTGAGACATGACAGGGTAGGCCTGAGAGCACTAAGGGCCAGAGGCTGCTGAGACATGACAGGGTAGGCCTGAGAACACTGGAGCCAGAGGCTACTGAGACATGACAGGGTAGGCCTGAGAACACTGGAGCCAGAGGCTACTGAGACATGACAGGGTAGGCCTGAGAGCACTGGAGCCAGAGGCTCCTGAGACATGACAGGGTAGACCTGAGAGCACTGGAGCCAGAGGCTGCTGAGACATGACCAGTGTTGGGCAAGTTACTTTCAAAATGTAATATACTACATATTACTAGTTACTTTCATTTGAAAGTAATACGTTACTTTACAATATTACTTTCTGTGTAGAGTAACTCGTTACTTATTTCACTACTTTTGCATTACTTTCACCAAAACAACAGCAGCAGCAGAATGAGAACCATCCTGAAAAATAATTTCAACCTCCTTGAAGTCAGTGTAAACAATCCAAAATTCTAAATGTTATTATTTTCCTTTGTTATTGTCATCTAGAGTGGTTATTTGCATAAAAACAACACAGTTTGATTAGGAAATGATTGTATATTTTTTAAATATGTGCTTTGATTTAATAAAATGTAACTCAACTTGTAACTTGAGTTACTTCACAAAGTAACTGGTATAATATTACTGAAATTCTATAAGTAATAAGTTATATTACTGAGTTACTGCATGCTAAAAGTAATATATTACATGTCATATGTTACTTTTGTAATGAGTTACCCCCAACACTGGACATGACAGGGTGGCCTGAGAGCACTGGGGTCAGAGGTCCAGGGTCAATTGTGTTGAGGAATACGTCTTATTGATTTTCTTTATTATTTATTATTTGTTTTATTTATTACATTGCACATTACAGTCAATCAACAAGCAATCCAACAACAACAACAACAGTCAATATGAGTAAAATAGATGAATATGATCTGATGGGGTGTCACTGGATTTCCCTCAGGTTGGCAAGAGGCCAGATGTTTAGTTGCAATAGCAGTTTTTTCTCCACCTAACAGGTATTTGAGTTTATCTGATTGTGTTTCAAATTCTTGATATTTGTGTAGAATTTGGGGGAACAATAGTGCTCTGATTATTTCTCTGTGTATATTTTTCGGCAGTGTAGTAAAAACTGTCTCTCCACGGTTGGGTGTGTGCACCATGAACACAGCCTGTCCTCCCTGGGTAGCCAGGTCTGTCTGTGTCCACTCAGTCTGTATTACTGGTCTCCGGGTCCAGGCTGTGTCCACTCAGTCTGTCTCACCGGTCTCCAGGGCCAGGCTGTGTCCACTCAGTCTGTCTCACCGGTCTCCAGGGCCAGGCTGTGTCCACTCAGTCTGTCTCACCGGTCTCTAGGCCCAGGCTGTGTCCACTCAGTCTGTCTCACCGGTCTCTAGGCCCAGGCTGTGTCCACTCAGTCTGTCTCACTGGTCCCCAGGACCAGGATGTGTCCACTCAGTCTGTATCACCGGTCTCCAGGGCCAGGCTGTGTCCACTCAGTCTGTCTCACCGGTCTCTAAGCCAGGCTGCGTCCACTCAGTCTGTATCACCGGTCTCCAGGGCCAGGCTGTGTCCACTCAGTCTGTATCACCGGTCTCCAGGGCCAGGCTGTGTCCACTCAGTCTGTCTCACCAGTCTCCAGGGCCAGGCTGTGTCCACTCAGTCTGTCTCACTGGTCTCCAGAGCCAGGCTGTGTCCACTCAGTCTGTCTCACCGGTCTCTAGGGCCAGGCTGTGTCCACTCAGTCTGTATCACCGGTCTCTAAGCCAGGCTGCATGTGTCCACTCAGTCTGTCTCACTGGTCTCCAGGGCCAGGCTGTGTCCACTCAGTCTGTCTCACCGGTATCCAGGGCCAGGCTGTGTCCACTCAGTCTGTCTCACCGGTCTCTAGGCCCAGGCTGTGTCCACTCAGTCTGTCTCACTGGTCCCCAGGACCAGGATGTGTCCACTCAGTCTGTATCACCGGTCTCTAGGGCCAGGCTGTGTCCACTCAGTCTGTCTCACCGGTCTCCAGGGCCAGGCTGTGTCCACTCAGTCTGTCTCACCGGTCTCTAGGCCCAGGCTGTGTCCACTCAGTCTGTCTCACTGGTCCCCAGGACCAGGATGTGTCCACTCAGTCTGTATCACCGGTCTCTAAGCCAGGCTGTGTCCACTCAGTCTGTCTCACCGGTCTCCAGGGCCAGGCTGTGTCCACTCAGTCTGTCTCACCGGTCTCTAAGCCAGGCTGTGTCCACTCAGTCTGTCTCACCATTCTCTAAGCGAGGCTGTGTCCACTCAGTCTGTCTCACCGGTCTCTAGGCCCAGGCTGTGTCCACTCAGTCTGTCTCACCGGTCTCTAGGCCCAGGCTGTGTCCACTCAGTCTGTCTCACCAGTCTCTAAGCCAGGCTGTGTCCACTCAGTCTGTCTCACCAGTCTCCAGGGCCAGGCTGTGTCCACTCAGTCTGTCTCACCGGTCTCTAAGCCAGGCTGTGTCCATTCAGTCTGTCTCACCGGTCTCTAAGCCAGGCTGTGTCCACTCAGTCTGTCTCACTGGTCTCCAGGTTCCAGGCTGTGTCCACTCAGTCTGTCTCACCGGTCTCCAGGGCCAGGCTGTGTCCACTCAGCCTGTCTCACCGGTCTCTAAGCCAGGCTGTGTCCACTCAGTCTGTCTCACCGGTCTCTAAGCCAGGCTGTGTCCACTCAGTCTGTCTCACTGGTCTCTAAGCCAGGCTGTGTCCACTCAGTCTGTCTCACCGGTCTCCAGGTTCCAGGCTGTGTTCACTCAGTCTGTCTCACTGGTCTCTAAGCCAGGCTGTGTCCACTCAGTCTGTCTCCCTGGTCTCCAGGTTCCAGGCTGTGTCCACTCAGTCTGTCTCACTGGTCTCTAAGCCAGGCTGTGTCCACTCAGTCTGTCTCACTGGTCTCTAAGCCAGGCTGTGTCCACTCAGTCTGTCTCACTGGTCTCTAAGCCAGGCTGTGTCCACTCAGTCTGTATCTTATTTACACTGAATCAACTTTGTCCACTGTGGAACATAAGGCTGTGACTGACTGCTTCCATCTGGTCCTATCCTGTGCAGCATGTTGTGCCCCAAATAAGGTAATCTGGGAATCCATTGGTTCAAAATAAATGAATGTATGTATATTTTTTAAACCTGTGGGGGCAAGCATGTTTCAATACCTGAATAACCGGACTCAACTCACCCGGCCACGCCCATTTATGCTAATTTTACCGAGCGATCACACTATTATATAGCACGAGAGAATGAGTCTGGAAGTATACTTCCGGGTTCGTAAGAGGAAAAGTGAATGGGATTTTAGAATGGCGATTACACTTAAATGCATAAAATAAGTCTGCGCAAATTTGGGTTCAGCAGGATAATCTTCACAAACGTGAATTACTTTTATGACTTTTGGAACGTAAATGTGTTTTTCTTTCACGCATTTTTTCAAAAACATTTTTTCAAAAGGCATAAAAGTGATTAATGTTCGTGAAGATTATCCTGCTGAACCCAAATTCGCGTTCCCATAAACTTTTGTTAAGCACAGACAAATGGCAGCGATTTCTGGATGAGCCTACAAAAATACGTCATCCCTGTGGTACTCTATTAGCAGCAATATTATCTGGCTTTTCTTCGACCATGCTGACAGATTTTCATGCAAATCCAAAATCTGTCTTGACTCTTGAGAGATTGAAAGTTAGGTTAGCGACCTTCAGTTCCGAGGTCACAGTTCTCCACCAGGTTGTTTTTGGGCGCCCTTGTTTCCTCTCTCCAGGTGGAGTCCATCTCAACGCTACTTTAGGAATGTGGTCCTGGTTCATTCTTCAGACATATCCGAGTCAACGGATCCGCAGGCACTGGCGTAAGGATCGACGGTGCAGGCAGTGCGGTGCACCAGAGCCCAGAGCTGTCAAGGGCCCGTGAAGAGTGAGTCTCGCTTTGGGGAGACGTAATGTACTTACGGTTTCTGCTGCAGTCCCACTCCAAATAAACTTCCATGCTGTATTATGCAGTCAGCACTTGCCCTCATGTAGCTTACTAGGCTAACGAATGCTATTAGCTTTAAGTTTAGTTTACTGGATTCAGTGGATTGGCGTCATCGTATGGGAAAATACAAACGCATTCTCTTTCCAACGTGTCTTCAGTGGAGTCTCCTGTGAGGTTCTGGTGACATCATTGACCATATATGGAGTTGTTTCTGTTATTAACCCCGATGTAAGTGATAATTGTCCATTCTGCTCACAAAGAGAAACAGTTTATCTCTGCTTTTTAGACTGTGGTAGACTTCTAAACATAATTTCATCCTAGGATACAGATACAGTCAGGAAAAATAATGAAATGTCAGTAGTTTAATTTTGTTTTGGGTCAAGCAAAAATGGCAAAAATGTACTTCAGCAGAAGGAATAAAGTAGAACCCATTTGTACTTTAATGTAAACATTATTTTTGTCAGGATTATGAAGGCCAGGTTGAGAGTGGATTATCATTTCTACAGCATTACAAACAGTGTGGAAGAATTCCTGAATATATGGTGCCTTGAATATGTGATATGCTCTGTTGTAGAGGATGAGCTGATTTTTGGGCTGATTTTGAGCTGATTTATGTCTGTACTTTTTTTATTCACTTTTTGAAAACAGCGTCATTGTATTTAGAAAGGATTTTGTTTTGAGCAAATAAAGATGTTTAATTTTTTTTATCTCTCTCACTGTCTCTCTTTCTCTCACTGTCTCTCTCTCTCTCTCTCTCTCTCTCTCTCTCTCTCTCTCACTGTTTCTCTCTCTCACTGTCTCTCTGCCTGTTAGCTGCCTCCCTCTCTGTCTCTCTTCCTCTCCATCTCTCTCTCAGTTGAACTTCCTCTCGTCATGACGCAGTTGATTTTCTCCAGCTAAAGGTATTGTAACATCAGTTTCCAGACAGTTTGCAGTCTATTTTACTTTCCTGACTCTCTCAGATCTTTGATGTGACTGTTAGCGCCTGTCGTTAGCTTATTTAGCAACAACAACAACAAGTCGACAAGCCAGCCCTTAAAGGTGTGGCTAATGTGTGAAAACTGGATCATAGCTTCAAAATTAAAAAATGCTGGTGTTTTTAGTTGTTTATTTGTTTGTTTGTTTGTTTGTTTTGAGTGAGTGGGTTTCTCTCTTTTTGAATCTTTGATGTTTTGGTGTTGTTCGTTGTAAATGATCCGAGAATGAATGAACCGTTCCTTCTGTTTTGTAAACTGAAGACGTTAATAAAGTAGTTTTTGAAATTCATATCATCTCTCTCTCCCCCCTCTTTCTCCCTCTCTCTCTCTCTCTCTCTCTCTCTCTCTCTCTCGCTCTCTCTCTCTCTCTCTCTCTCTCAGGGTTGAGAGACACCAAATCTTGTCAACTAACGGCAACGAAGGCCCCCTGTTGCGTCACCTCACGTCACCTTTGTGACTGGGCCAAAAAGTTTCTCCTGAACTGCTCCTCATGTCAGATAACTCTCTCCACTAAAAGGTATTATTATAACTAACCATCAGTTTCCTTGACAGTTTCCAGTGGATTTTACTTTCCTGCTTCCATTAAGGGTTTTCCAACATGTTAGTGTTCATGTTCAAATGTAAATCTGCTAAAAGTAGAAGTATCGTTAGTAATTAGTTGTGTTACGTTCTAGCAGCTAGCAATGCTAACAGGAGGCTTTCTGACTATTTCTTAACAAAAACACCAGACTGTAAAATAAGACTAATCACACTAGTTCAACATGTATGATGTGGAAACTGTCTTTTCCAGTCTTATATTGAACCTCTCATTGACTTGCTGCTTTAAGCCAGACTGGGCAAATTAAGACAAATATGAAAGATAAAACAATACAGACGTTAAAATAGAAGAAAGTCACAAAAAAGTGCAAAGTAGGCTACATAACATCCGTGTGTGGTGCTGTGCTGTTTAGTTCACTGTAGATTGTGTGGTTAATGTCTCTATCTAGTGGACAAACAGTACAACTGCATTACCTGATCTCTGGTATTTCTGTCTCAGACCTGGGCTCGTATTCACAAAACATTTTGATCTTACCACTCCTAGCACTACACTAACACGTTCTTAGCTATGAGTTTCCTCTCACAGTTTTCCCCAAACTTTTTAACACATTTCCAGAAACTGTGGCTCAATTTCTCAAAACTCTCCACACAAAACTGAAAAGAGTTTTAAAAGCACTTTTGTCAAAACTCCACAAATCTCTTACAAAATGGCACACAGGACTAAAAACCATGTTCTCTCTTCTCTAAATGGATTCTTTCCACCAAAACAATTCACACAGCTAATATATGTTTATGTCTTACAGAGCATACATTTTCACACTGCTGTGATCAATTTAAAACACGCCCATCAAAATAGTGTTCATGTATGTTTTGGCTTCATGAGGCCATGTTACATAATCAAATGCATACAATTATGTGGGAATAGTTTCCTCTTTCTCATTTTGGTAAAGTGTTTTTTGTTGTCCCAAAATAGCATTTACTGTATTTGAAGTCACCTGAGGCCTCTTCATCATACTCTGACACATAATTTAAGTGTTTGGCGATAGCCAGGCCGGAGGCATTATGGATCCGGGTTGTCCGTCCGTACAATGTTTGTTAACGCGATATCTGAGGAATGCCTTGACGGATTTTCATCAAATTTGCCTCAAACATCGACTTAGACTCAAGGATGATCTGATTAGATTTTGGTGGTCAAAGGTCAAAGGTCAAGGTCACTGTGACCTCTCAAACGCCATTTTTCAGCTTGTTAACGCGATATCTCACGAATGCCTTTACGGAATTTCATCAAATTTGCCTGAAACATCGACTTAGACTCAAGGATGGTCTGATTAGATTTTGGTGGTCAAAGTTTAAAGGTCAAGGTCACTGTGACCTCTCGAACGCCATTTTCCAGCTTGTTAACGCAATATCTCACCAATGCCTTGACGGAATTTCATCAAATTTGCCTCAAACATCGACTTGGACTCAAGGATGAACTGATTAGATTTTGGTGGTCAAAGGTCAAAGGCCAAGGTCACTGTGACCTCTCAAACGCCATTTTCAAGCTTGTTAGCGCAACATCTCAGAAATGCCTTGACGAAGTTTCATCAAATTTGCCTCAAACATCGACTTGGACTCAAGGATGAACTGATTCGATTTTCGTGGTCAAAGGTCAAGGTCACTGTGACCTCACGAATGCCATTCCCAAGTTCGTTAAAGCAATATCTCAAGAACGGCTTGATGGAATTTCTGCCAATTTGGCTCAAACGTCGACTTGGGTGCAAGGATGAATGGATTACATTTTGGTGATCAAAGGTCAAGGTCACTGTGACCTCTCCAACGCCATTTTCAAGCTTGTTAACGCTATATCTCAGGAATGCCTTGACGGAATTTCATCAAATTTGCCTCAAACATTAACTTGGCCTCAAGGATGAACTGATTACATTTTGGTGGTCAAACTTCAAGGTCACTGTGACCTCACGAATGCCATTCCCAAGTTGGTTAACGCAATATCTCAAGAACGGCTTGATAGAATTTCTTCTGATTTGGCTCAAACATCGACTTGGGCGCAAGGATGAATGGATTCCATTTTGGTTATCAAAGATCAAGGTCACTGTGACCTCTCGATTGTCATTTTCAAGCTTGTTAACGCGATATCTCAGGAATGTCTTGATGGAATTTCTTCGAATTTGCCTCAAGCGTCCACTTGGACTCAAGGATGAACTGATTACATTTTGGTTATCAAAGTTCAAGGTCACTGTGACCTCACACACCCAATTTCCAAGCTCTGTAACGCAACATCACAGGACCTTGACGGAATTTCTTCCACAATTTGCCTCAAATGGCGATTTGGACTCAAGAATGAACTAATGGCGGAGGCATAAGTCTGTGTTGCGGTCATTCTAGTTCCAGGTGAGTTTGTCCAGGTGAGACATGAGGGAGACCAGTTGGTATAATCAGGGTGCTGCATTTTGAAGGCCAGTGTTTTAAAGCTGATCAAAGTGTGTGAAATGATGCCATTTGTGTTTAGACTTGTGCAAAAAATTTATTTAAAATTATATTTGGGTCAGAACAATGAGATTGTGCTTAGAGTTTAGCAGTTTGGAGTCATGCTGTTGATACATGAGCTTCAAGTTTTCATAATTGTCTGAATGGGACTATAAAATAAGGCTAATCACTAGTTCAACATATATGGTGTTGTGGACTGTGAATTCATAATTAATGCCTACTTAACACTCCTGCACTTGCAATGCTGTGACTTGTCTTTTAGATATTTTCCTTTTATCTCTGAATATTGATATGACCACTGCGTACTTAAGACACTAAGACAGGCAGACTGAGCCAAGGAAGACAAGTATGAAAGATAAAACAATACATACGTTAAAATAAATCAAATGTCACAGAAAATAAAGTGCAAAATAAAACAATGTGATCAAGACAGTGACATCTCAAACAGGTAGTATAACTTTGTGTCACATGCTCCACCTCAGCAGGAAACGTGTCATTTTGTGACATCAGACAGATTTTAGATCCACTCTCTCTCTCTCTCTCTCTCTCTCTCACACACACACACACACACACACACACACACACACACACACACACACACACACACACACACACACACACACACACACACACACTGTCATTGAATTTTGAAGCCATATAAATGTCTCCTCCTTCACGTGTGTTGCTCTGCTGTTTAGTTCACTGTAGATGATGTGGTTAATGTCTCTATCTAGTGGACAAACAGTAGAACTACATTAGATTAGATATAATTTACAGGTACTACAGCATAGTGATGCTATCTTACCGTATGTACAGTGTTATTGACAGTGGACAGCAACATATACAGATTATTATTATTGTATAAACGTATAAATTAAATATGCTACATAGGGGGTGAAGTGGACAGAGAAATGGGGAGTGTGTATGTAGTTGTATATAGTATTGATAATATGTACAGCTGGTTGTATGTACTGTACATTATAAATATAGTAGTCTGAAATGTGTACAGTTGGTTATATGTACAAATCAATATAAATCTGAACACATCACATGATCTGTGGAGTCTTTGCCTCAGACCTGGTTTGTGGCCTCAGGTTAGAGCACTTTGATGTTTCCAGACCTTAACAGTGAAGTAATGAGTAAGTGACCTCACCCTTAGATCAAATGTTCACAGACAGTCAGAGCTGAGGAAGGAGAGTTAAGCAGTGTGTGTGTTTTCTCTATCAGTGTCTCCACTTCAGATGAAGGCAGAAGGTCTCTGGGATTTGATCTGGATGCTGTGAATTCACCAGGCAAACATCTTCCAAGGTAATGTGACTGTTTATGATGCATATACAAGTTGACATTGTATCATGTGACTGTTGTAACACCAGCTGCTAAAGTCTTTCAAATCACCTGCTGTTTGCGGATGGCCTTCATAGGGACATCATATACAACCTGTGTTCTCTTTGTGGCCATGTTTTTTAGTGGGGGGTTTTATCTGGAGTAAACCCCAGGTGAGCACGAGGAGAACATGCAAACTCCACACAGAAGGGCCTTTTTTACAACATAACCCACCTGGACAGCAGACAGCGAAGACATGGGAGGAGTATGCCCCCAGGGCCACTGGCCCATGGAGGATTCGGACTCACAACCTTCTCGCTGTCGGGTGACAGCGTTACTATTGCAAGATATGAACCCACATGACAGCTGGACGGAAGTTAAGAGGTAAGAGGAGGATTTCTATTAGTCCGTGGGCGAGTAGCGTTGGTCGATGCCATCTGAGGGGATACACACTTGCTTCACACCAAAAGCATCTCAGAAGCAACGCATCAAGCACTCTGTTTTGCTCCACGCCTCACTCTGTTTTGCTCCACGCCTCACTCTGTTTTGCTCCACGCCTCACTCTGTTTTGCTCCACGCCTCACTCTGTTTTGCTCCACGCCTCACTCTGTTTTGCTCCACACCTCGCTCTGTTTTGCTCCACGCCTCGCTCTGTTTTGCTCTACTGTACATTTCTTTCTTTTCATATTTGTTGTTTAAATCTCTATATGTAGATCTTAAACTTTTTTAAGAGTATAGTTATTCTAATTGTATACTTGTGTATTAGCTAGCTCTCTTTCTCTTGCTGCACTTGTCTTAGAGATAAGATGTTATTTGAATCCTGTATATTTGCACCATGTCACTTTTTCCCTATCAGGACACAAGGCCTGTACCTTCTGGCAGGGGGACTAACAATGTAAATCAGTCTTGTGACTGCAATTGTCGTGCATTTACATTTTGCTAAAATGTTCATTAATGTACACTGTCCCCTATTGAACAAATTAAATTGAAATAAAAAAAATAAAAAAAACACGTTCATGGTATCGTTCAGCTGGGTTGACATGATCTGTTTAAGCCAAACCAGATCAAGGGATATATCCAGGATCTGCTTATCCTACATTCGTGGTATGGGCCTCTGGGCCCATATTCAGAAAACATTTTGATCTTATTTTTTATGACATTTGATATGACCGCTGCGTACTTACACTAAGACAGGCAGACCGAGCCAAGGAAGACAAGTATGAAAGATAAAACAATACAGACGTTAAAATAAATCAAATGTCACAGAAAATAAAGTGCAAAATAAAATAATGTGATCAAAAGACAGTGACATCTCAAACAGAAGAGTAACTTTGTGTCACATGCTCCACCTCAGCAGGAAATGTGTCATTTTGACACAGCCGGACCAAACAGCCGGATCGAACAGCCGGGTGGAAGCTAAGAGGTAAGAGGAGGATCTATATTAATCTGTGAGCCAGTAGCGTTGGTCGATGCCATCTGAGGGGATACACACTTGGTTCACACCAAAAGCATCTCAGAAGCAACGCGTCAAGGAAGCATCGAGCAGCGTCGAGCAGGAGTCTTGCCATTCACAACACAAGCACTCTGTTTTGCTCCACGCCTCACTCTGTTTTGCTCCACACCTCACTCTGTTTTGCTCCGTGCCAGTCACAACTTGTATTGACTTCATGCCTGACTGCTTGTGTACTGCTCGCGGTTCGTGTGAAAAATGAGACTAGACGCAGAAACTCTCGCTGCGTGACGCGTCGCTTCAGCGAGGCAAGGCAATGCACTGTGGCTGGTGTGATGGGTCTCCCCTGTTACGCCCCCGCCACACTTCCGCGTTTATTTTTGGCGTGTAAATGCCTGCTGTCGCTGCTGCCCATTCATTTTGTATTGGATACGTCGCCAGGTATTCCAGCATGCTTTGCAAGGCGATGAGTGGCGAACGGCAGCGACCAGAGGAGGGGGCAATTCGGAATCGACCAATTGAAAGCGGAAAGACAGGAAGACAGCCAATCAAGCTGCAGCACCAATCAACCAGCAGGCAACAGCAGGCGTTTACACGTGAAAAAACGTTGCTTTAGTGTGACCGGGGCATTAACAAGGACACGGAAATGAAACTCCCTCCGTGAGGGGTTGCTTCAGCGTTGGATATGCGTCTGGTGTGTTTAGACTATAAACTGTATAGTGATATTTGGCAAGGTATTCACATTATGTAGCCCCGCCCACTCGACCCATTGTGTCACGACTTCCTGTTCAAAACAGACTGTCTCTTCTACATAAGGTGAATACACCGCTAGAGTGAAACAATATGTGATAGCATTGTGGCCTCCAAATGTGTTATCACTCAATTTATAACCTCATGCAAAACACTCTTTTCAAACCTTTTAGTCAAGGGACTTAGGGAGATCTGAGACTACGTTTGTGCAAATCAAGTCTAAAAGCACCAGATTTGGGCCAGATGTAGCCCAGGGCATGCTGTAATGATTTAACGAGACTCAGCACCCAAGCCAATGACCCGCTGGGTCAACACATTGAGATATAATATGAATGGAGGGAGTGTCCCTATCTCCTCCCTGTATGGTCTATTGAAGCCAAAATCCTGCCAGATCAGTGAACCAGAGTTTGTGCAGTAGCTCTGTTGCGTTAGAACCTCTGAGAGCTCCCCGCCCCTCTGAACTTTGTTATGTAGAGCTGCTGTTTCTAGAATGTGCACAGTGCGTTGCGTATTTATATACAGTCTAGCTCTGTAAATATGACACGTTAAGTTGTAATATTTTTTGTCTCGCCAAAAGTAACCAGGAAGATTCCCACTATGAGATCAGTTTATCAAAATGACGCCTGTACGAAAATCTGATTTTCGTTGTCGGAGATTGAAGCTGTATCAGCCAGACAAGTCAGACCTCCGGGGTGACGGCCCGGACTGCTGCTGCTGCAGCCCGGAAGAGGAGCCTTCAGCAGGGCTGCTCTCAGCCTCTTACTGGGAAAAAATATTGGATCTCTGTGTTGATTAGCCTAATGTTTCTTGGCATTTTGATTAACTTTATGATTCCTTTTGGAGCAAATGTTGGTTTAACAAATCTAACCGTGAAGCTACGTTGTTGTACCCCCCCGGTACAGTGTGGGTAGGGCAGCAAACCTATAACGTTAGCCCGGCAGTGCATGTGCCACCCACAGGCAGGCAGCCTGCAGGCTGTGGTCTATTCTCTGACTTATTCTCTGATTTATGCCAATGGTATATCGTTACTAAGAGAGGAGCTTGTGAAAATGAACATCCCCACAGTCAAAGCAATTCTCTGAGATATCCATATAAAAACATTTGTTGCTTTAATACCAAAAATAAAACCTGTTTGTATGTGACGCTAACGGCTAACCCGTTAGCAATTAGCTAATGGCTGGTGGTTACGTACTATGCCCCATCTTACCCGGAACGGGAGTTAACGTTATAAAACACATTTCCTGGCAGTTGGACAACCTGGTAAGTTCTGAAAATATGTGTATATTATTGTGTTATTCCACCTATCGTTATCGGTTGTTAAGTTATAGTAATATTAAGCCGATAAATAATGAAAAACAGGTTTAACGTAGCTGGAGTAACTAATAAAACACATATTTTCTGAACTTACTTATGTCCCCAACCAACGTTAATTCCTCGCGCACCTTTCTCAAAACAATGTTCTTTTTATTGCGGTCCATTGATATGTCTGGTATAGCCAGCACAGCCAACCCATGAGCCACCCCGACCTGCAGGCAGCGTTAGATAACAGATGAAGCCGTGTGTCTTGTCTATGATGATAGATCTATAATGTGAAGAGCCTGTCCAGCCAATGACGGCTTGAGACTGGCTGCCACAGCTGTCAATCATCCATTTTTATCCCTTTTTACATATGTCAAATAACTACTTAAAAACAAACTGATCAGAAAAATGACTACTTGCACAGGCATTAGCATGATAATGATACAAACCACCTTTGGAAAAAATGTATCTGACGTATACTGTGATTATTTCGGTTGTGATTTTCCCATCCACTAACATGGGGGAGGCGGGCCTTGTGACCTATACTGGCTACAACCGCCAGAGCGGCGATCTAACATGCAGCGGCTTCACTGAATGGGACCTCATGTGACGTCCATCTTTATTTATGTCGATCGGTCAACATGGCAGCCAGATCCAATATGGCCACCGCCCGAAAAAGGTTTCCGCTATAACTTTTGAACCAGATGAGCTAGAAATGCAAACTTTGTCTATTTAATTATTATGTTTAGGTCATTAGAAACACGGTGAAATCCTTATCTTTACGATTGTGTGTTTGTGTGTGTGTGTGTGGGGGGGGGGGGGGGGTAATTTGCATATTTCCAAGATGGTGGCTACCTGAAAATTAGTTTTACCTTAACCTTTGACTATTTTGGCAAACTTGGTGTCTGCTTTTTGAACATTAGAAACACATTGGAATACTTAGATTGATGGTTGAATCTATCTAGATTGTAGAACAGTAATTTTCATATTAGGCTACGGCTACCAATATGGACACTATCCCCAAGAATGTACATGCTGTGAGTGAAAATTATTGATTCATTGTTAATATATGATAACATATTTATGATAACAAATATATGATAGCTGATCATTATTAAGTGTAATAATGATCAGCTATCAATCAATCAACAATCAAAACATAATTTTTAGGGATGTGATATTATCGGCCTATATTAGCATAAACAATTCATATCGGTATCGGTTTTCATGCCGATATTTTTTTTAACCTTTATTTCTCACTGAGAGCAATGCTCTCTTTTTCAGGAGTGCCCTGTTCACATTCACACACACATTCATACCTGGAAGCAAGCTGACCAGCACAACCACAGTCTGATCTGCTGGCCCTTGATCAGCTCCACTGGAGCGGTTGGGGATAAGGGCCTTGCTCAAGGGCACATCATTGGTGGTAATGAGGGAGGGGCAAGCGCTGCCTTTTCACTTTCCCCACCCAGATTTATCCTGCCGGTCCCGGGGATTGAACCGACGACCTTCCGGTCACAAGCTCGCTTCTCTAACCATTGGGCCACCACTGCCCACAAAAATAATAATAATAACACTTACAACTTTAACACAACATGCATATTATATATTAAACTCTTCAGCTACTTCTGCTCTCACTAAAAATGTAAAAATAATATATAAGTGATGTGATGTATATATATATATGCATTTATGAATGCATCCAGTGCGGCATCAAAATAAAAGTAGGGAAGGAGTTAATTTCACAACAGGAGATATGTAATGTAACTTGTTACTTGAAATTTTGGTGGAAAAAAAAGCCCGCTTATATCGGTATCGGTTGATATCGGTTGATATCGGTATCGGAAATTAAGAAAAAGCCAATATCGAACATCCCTAATAATTTTCACTCACAATACTTTTTCACAAAACATTGTACATTTCCCCCAGCTTACTTCCAGTTGCAGTGTTTGCTAGTACAATAACTGACAGGACATAAGATAGGTTAAAAACTGTTCCCTATAGCAACACAGTTCTGTGAAAACTGTCTATATCCTTATCAGTTATCCAGAATGGACCCATTTCACAGCAACCCTTTTGAAGTGATAAAAGCAGGAAGTAAAGCAGCTGTACGCTAATACCATTAATTATGCTTCCATTCTGTTTAGGTGTTCCAGTGCCAGGTGCCCTCATTAATGCTAATGATTAAACCTGATGTGTTATTTCCTGCTTTACCACCTCAAAACGTTGCTGTGAAATGAGTGTGTACTCATATCATCATCTTGACCCTCATTGTTGGTACAGGCACCCTCACATCCATACATACAGTATGGAGGTGCAATGGACTCCAGCTTTAAAGCATTTGCAGCACCCACTACATGACTTTTTGCAGCTGCAGCAGAGGAGGACGGCACAAGCTTTACTGGCATCTGCAAGATGGTTCCAGTAGAAGCTGGCCTACAGCAGTGCCCCTCTGACATGCTGGATCATTGCAGCTTGGGTGAGAGTTCCTGAGGGACTTGCTTCTGTTTGAGAAAAGCTGCTGTCTGGTTTTATCTCTTTGGCTGGAGCCACAGCTCTTGCTGTACATGATGACCATATGCTCCAGTCTTTAGACATGGACATCTGAGTTGATCTGTTCAGGCTCCAAGGTGCAGGCGACCTATCTAATTAATCTGTGTGTTATAAACAAAAAAAGACTTGTCACCTGAACAGCTTCTACATCGAGAGGACTGAGCGAATCTAACTTATTCATACTTTGGACTACATTCCATCGTTGCGGCCATTGTTGTGGGAAGTCAGACAACTGATTCCCAGCCTAGTCGGGGTAGATTTTCCCCCGAGAGTTTTAAAGTCGGAGGCTCGGAGCTGCCGTCTGTGTTTTTAGTGACTTTGAACGGCTGTACCGTTTCCCCCAATTCATTGGTGATACTAACTAACTGGGCGACTGTAGCTCACTGTATACTGTATGGAGAGTGCCGGTAAAGGCATTGTGTATCTTGGTTATGTGGGCGATATGGCAAATGGACGAAACTCCCACAAAGTTGGCGTATCCCTTTAACAATAATAGAACTTTGCTCTTAACATTTTTCACGTAGAGAAAGTTTGTAGCTATAGATGTTAGCCTTTGCTGCTGTCTGGTTATTCTTCGGCTGCTAGTTCAGTGAGTTTTGGTCGTACAGTGATCAGACTAATACCACTGGAATCTGTGGATTTATCAGCTTTCATTTGACATCTTGTTGGACTTACTGGTGCAAACAGAAAAATCCAACCATTACTGCAACCACTGCGATGGTACAATAGTGTATTTCCAAACAGGTAATAATAGCATGTTGAGGAAGAGGAGAGTGTTTCTCCTTCACTCTCCTCTCACAGGTTTTCTTTCTGGTTCTGGGATTTGAACCGGTGAACTTCTGGTCAAAATGCTGCTTCTCTTCAGGTTCAAACTGCACTTCTTTTGTCTCTCCTTTTTCTATCAGGATCCAGAGAGCAGACTCCCCTGGGCCCAGCTGTGTGGATGGAGCGCCCTCTGCTGAGCAAAGGTAAGACTTTAATCAGATGTTGTTATCCATCTCTCCTGAGAAGAGGACTCAAGTCATGAGATCTAAAATTGGTTCAGCATGGGTGCCTGTGTGTTAAATGGGCAAAATCTGAACAGGCTGTGAGGTTTGGGTTAGGCTTAGTTAATTCATTTTAAATATTATAGTTATTTTTTCTCTAACACTGTCCTTTTGGTGTGGCATCTACCTGTTGCACTTCTGTCCTGACACTGCTAACAGTAGGGAACATAGAGCTGAGGGAACATAGAGTTGAGGGAACATAGGGCTGAGGGACATATGGATGAAGGAACATAGAGCTGAGGAAACAGGGCTGAGGGAACATAGGGCTGTGGGAACATATGGCTGAAGGAACATAGCGCTGAGGGAACAGGGCTGAGGGAACATAGAGCTGAGGGAACATAGGGCTGAAGGAACATAGAGCTGAGGGAACAGGGCTGAGGGAACATAGAGTTGAGGGAACATATGGCTGAAGGAACATAGAGCTGAGGGAACAGGGCTGAGGGAACATAGAGCTGAGGGAACATAGGGCTGAAGGAACATAGAGCTGAGGGAACAGGGCTGAAGGAACATAGAGCTGAGGGAACATAGGGCTGAGAGAACATAGATAGGAGGGAACATAGGGCTGAGGGAACATAGGGCTGAGGGAACATAGAGCTGAGGGAACATAGATCTGAAGGAACATTGAGCTGAGAGAACATAGATCTGAGGGAACATAGGCCTGAGAGAACATTGATCGGAGGGAACATAGGGCTGAGGGAACATAGAGCTGAGGGAACATAGATCGGAGGGAACATCGCTGAGGGAACATAGAGCTGAGGGAACATAGGGCTGAGAGAACAGAACTGAGTGAACATAGAGCTGAGGGAACATAGGGCTGAGAGAACATAGGGCTGAGGGAACAGAACTGAGTGAACATAGAGCTGAGGGAACATAGGGATGAGGGAACATATGGCTGAGAGAACATATGACTGAGGGAACACAGAGCTGTTGAGAGCACATAGAACTGAGTGAACATAGAACTGAGAGAACATAGGTCTGAGAGAACATAGGGCTGAGAGAACATATGGCTGAGAGAACATAGGGCTGAGGGAACATATGGCTGAAGGAACATAGAGCTGAGGGAACAGGGCTGAGGGAACATAGAGCTGAGGGAACATAGGGCTGAGGGAACATAGAGCTGAGGGAACATAGATCGGAGGGAACATCGCTGAGGGAACATAGAACTGAGGGAACATAGGGCTGAGAGAACAGAACTGAGTGAACATAGAGCTGAGGGAACATAGGGCTGAGAGAACATAGGGCTGAGAGAACATATGGCTGAGAGAACATAGGGCTGAGAGAACATATGGTTGAGGGAACATATGGTTGAGGGAACATAGAACTGAGAGAACATAGGGCTGAGGGAACATAGGGCTGAGGGAACATAGAGGTGAGGGAACATAGAGGTGAGGGAACATAGGGCTGAGGGAACATAGGGCTGAGGGAACATAGGGCTGAGGGAACAGAGCAGAGGGAACATAGAGCTGCTGAGGGAACATAGGGCTGAGGGAACATAGGGCTGAGGGAACATAGAACAGAGCAGAGGGAACATAGAGCTGCTGAGGGAACATAGGGCTGAGGCTACATAGGGCTAAATGAACATAGGGCTGAGGGAACATAGAACTGAGGGAACAGAGCAGAGGGAACATAGAGCTGCTGAGGGAACATAGAGCTGAGGGAACATAGGGATAAATGAACATAGGGCTGAGGGAACACATTTGTTTTACTTAGGTGGAGACCTCATTCTTCATGTTTTCTCCACAGAGTTGAGCAGCAAAGGAAAGAGGTTCCCAGTGGTCAGTCTGTCCAGGAGCATCAAACACACCTGGACTCCACAGCTAAGGTGTGTACATGTACAACAACACGTTTTACTACAGCTACACATTTGACCTGTTAGCCTCTTCAGATTAAACATCAGCTTGGTGTGAAGTGTAACTAAATTCTAATTACAACTGATCTCATCTGTTTAGAAACAATTCACCCCACTGGAAATCAATGGAGCAGCCAAACCAATGCACACCACTAGAGCTGCAGTGCATGATGTCATAATTGACATAGTTTAGTTGGCAGGTTGAGTCTGACTAGAACAGATTCAGCCTCGTCAGTTTAGTAGACCAACACCTGCTGTAGAGAAAAGCTTTAGAGACATCTAACTAATGGGGGGGGGGGGGGGGGGGGGGGGGGGGGTAGAGGGGGGGTTTTGTGTAATGAAAAATGATCCTGTTGTCATGTAGTGGGATGTGTCATGTAACACATCATCACATCTGAAAGTTTGTGTTGGTTGTGAAGCTGAAGAAATGCATAATGTATATGGGCACTGTGTTTGTAATGAAGGGTATAGAGGTCAGACAAAGAACAAATATGACCATTACATTACCGATGATATTCTTCTGAATATTTCCTGTTATTTTACCAGGGAGCAACGATGGCGACGGCTAAAGAGAAAACCACAATGGGAGGTAGGTGAAACAGGGGCTGACTTAGTGATTTGGGGGTCCTAATGCAAACAGAGGGAGTCCCAACATTCACCTTTTACAACCCATCCTTTCAATACATTACCTTCAAGCGGGCTGAGCATGGACTGCTGACAGCAACACTAGCAACAGAAAAAATGTCTTCATTTTATTATGAATTTTATTTTGGGCGGCATTAGCACAGGAGGTAGAGCTGTCGCCTGGGAATCGGAAGGTTCCCGGTTCGAGGCTGGCTCCTCCCGGCAGTGTGCCGAAGTGTCCTTGAGCAAGACACTGAACCCCTAACTGCTCCCGACGAGCAGTTAGCGCCCTGCATGGCTGCAGACGCCGTCGGTGTGTGAATGGGTGAATGTGAGGTATTCATGTAAAGCGCTTTGGGTAGTCGATAGACTATATAGAATGCGCTCTATAAATGCAGTCCATTTACCATTTACCATTATGTCTTTGGCAGCAGCTGGTGCAGTGACCAGAAACACAAGCTCAAACACAAGAGTCAATATTTTGCTAGAAGTGGAATAGGCCACTGCCACATTTAAGGCAAATCTATATACCGTATAATAACATGGAGCATGTG
Organism: Poromitra crassiceps; assembly: GCF_964638095.1. NCBI lineage: Eukaryota > Metazoa > Chordata > Actinopteri > Beryciformes > Melamphaidae > Poromitra > Poromitra crassiceps. Next base: position 92,198,778 of record NC_139625.1, on the reverse strand, counting down.
GGCAATGTTTCTCTGTTTGTTTAAATGTTTGTCCCACTGATGATGTCATCAGTGATGTCATAAAGTCCTGGCATCGTGACATCCGGCCGCAGGGTGGGCGATGCATGTGAGCTGCAGGTCCAGCTCGGCGAGCTGCAGGGCGGGCAAGGCCACGCAGTGGAGCCTATGAATCGAGCGTACGTAGCGCGCGAGATACCTAATATCAGGAAAAGCACAAACAGCTTCCTATTTCACCAGTGTTAAAATCTGACAATTGGATTATGTGTGATTTTGAAATATTGATTGATGGATTTCAGACAGTGACATTTTGGAGATCCAAAATAAGCAGACACAAACATAGTTTTCAAATGAAATCCTTCATGTTGTAATCCTTCAGAAGCAAAGTAGCCTGATACAAGCTGATATTAGCCTGAATGATGCTCACTCAAATCAACTCATTTTCATTCCTCAGAGAAGCACTTTGTGGATAAACACCGGGATGAGCTGGTCAAGAGAGTCAAAATGGTCGCACCAATCTTGGATAAGCTCCTGACTGAGGACGTTATCATGCAAGAAGCCTACGATAACATCATGTCTAAACCTACCACTCAGGATAAGATGAGGGAACTCTATACGTCACTGAATGCTAGTGGAGATAGAGGCAAAGATATCTTCTGTGATATCCTTAAGAAAGAGGAGAAGTTTCTTGCAGATGACCTTGAGAAACCCAAGAATCAAGAAAATGGTAAGTTGGACAGTGATTAACAGAAGAACATCAAAGAGCAAGAAATACTTAATTTGGTGGAAGATGTGGGCAGAAATACAGAAGGTGTCACTAGAAAGTGAAATTGAATTATTTATATTTTAATTTTAATTGCATTAAAAACTGAATTTGAATCTGATCATTTGAATTTGTAATGTTTAACTTGCAAATTTAATCGATCGTGTAAATGATCAAAGTGGTCCACATTTCTGATTCCCACATTCAATAATGGTTCAAATCTATTTTCCAGCTGTAGTTTTTGGGACTGTTCAGTTTCTTTGGTTTTGGTTCAGGTTTACAGAGGTTTGAGGTGAAATCTGGCACTTCATTAGCTCTGAGCCTGAGCTCTAGGCTGTTTTAACTCACTGACGGAACACATTGAAGTGTGTCTTGCAGTCTCTTCTTGTTTGTAGCAGAGCAATCTTCTGTAGCAGTTTATGACAGTCCAGAGTGTCAAAAAGTAGAAGTTGAGACGCTGACAGGATAGACTGTTTGGTGTCAGCACATCTTAAAGAGTGTGCTGGGTTCATATTAGTTTAATCTCTTACTGCAGGGCAGTTTTTATTTAAAAGTTTGTTAGAGTAGTGAAAGTATTTGGGAGACAGGTACACACGCTTGGGTTTATCTATATGGGTGTATTTATTTAAGAGAAAACAAAAATAAAGCTAACTCAGGAACTTTATGGAATCAGATGAAAGACGACTATAGAAAATAATTGAATATGAAATATATTTAATATAAACACGTGATCGCAATTATATGATCATCGGCACAGCACTATTCCCCAGTGGGTGAATTCTCACATCGGCCTCTAGGTGGGGTGCAGGGTCAGCCAGGTAGTTCAGTGCCTCTGCAGCAGGTCGGGGTTAGGTATCGTGACAAAAACTGATAACAGTTGTGCACAATATAACAATAATACCTGACAGTACCTTCTACAAGACAAGTGTAATGCAGCCGTGTACATGTTGCATCATAACTTTATCCATAACCCCAGTAAAGAAGGTCCAGGTAGCCTGGGTACCTGACAAATCTGCGAGCTCATGTTTGATTTGCTCTAGTGAATTGGTCTTTTGATGCCAGGCTAGTCCTCAGGGATATCAGCGCTTTTATACAATCACAATGCATATGTCTTGCCTGAAAAGTTTTCCCCGAAGTAGTTTACATACATGAACATAATCAGCAGTAAGTGAGAAGTTCAGCTACCTGCTTGGTTAACATAGAAGTTGCCAATGGAACCAGCTAGCAGAGCTTTGTGGGAATCACCACAGTGTGAATGTGTCTTTAAGGAATCTGATCAGTTGCATGAAACTCATGCTTGAGTAATAATAATTTATTCTACAACAGCTACCTTATACCTCACACCCAGTCAGGACCTGCTTGTCCACCCACCATTACTGAGCTGAATAGATTCGATGGAGTTCGGAATGTGTAAATTATCGGGAAATGTTTGCATGACTATTTACTCACATTTGTTCTTTATTCATTCAGAAACGCATGCTGATGTCTGCCAACGTCAACACAAATCCAACATGAAGGAGAAGTTTCAGTGTGTGTCTGAGGGGATTGCTAAAGCAGGAAAGTCAACAGTTATGAATCAGTTCTTCACAGAGCATTACCTCACAGAGGGAGGGAGTGGAGAGGTCAATGATGAACATGAGATCAGACTGATTGAAGCAGCATCCAAAAACCAGAGACCAGAAACACCAATCAGATATGAAGACATCTTTAAACCCTTACCTGGAAGAGTTAAACAAACCAGAACAGTGATGACAATGGGAGTGGCTGGCATTGGGAAAACAGTCTTAACACAAAAGTTCACTCTGGACTGGGCTGAAGAGAATGCCAACCAGGATATACCGTTCATATTTCCATTCACTTTCCGAGAGCTGAATCTGCTGAAAGAGAAAAAGTGCAGCTTGGTAGAACTTCTTGATCGCTTTTTTCCTGACACCAAAGAAGCAGGAATCTGCAGGTTTGACAAGGTTGGGTTCATCTTTGATGGTCTGGATGAGTCTCGACTTCCTCTAGACTTCCAAAACAATGAGATCCTGACTGATGTTACAGAGTCAACCTCAGTGGATATGCTGCTGACAAACCTCATCAGGGGGAAACTGCTTCCCAAAGCTCGCATATGGATGACCACACGACCTGCAGCAGCCAGTCAGATCCCTCCTCAGTGCATTGACGTGGTGACAGAGGTGAGAGGGTTCACTGACCCACAGAAGGATGAGTACTTCAGGAAGAGATTCAATGATAAGAAGCAGGCTAGCACAATCATCTCCCACATCAAGACTTCACGCACCCTTCACATCATGTGCCACATCCCAGTCTTCTGCTGGATCACTGCTAGTGTTCTGGAGTGTGTGTTGAAAACCAGTGAGAGAGGAAATCTGCCCAAGACCCTGACTGAGATGTATATCCAATTACTGGTGGTTCAGACCAAACTGCAGAACGTCAAGTTTCATGGGAGAGCTGAAACAGATTCACACTGGACTACCGAGATCAAGAAGATGATTCTCTCTCTGGGAAAACTGGCTTTTGAGCAGCTGGAGAAAGGCAAGCTGATCTTCTATGAAGAAGACCTGACAGAGTGCGGCATTGATATCACAGCAGCCACGGTGTACTCAGGAGTGTTCACACAGATCTTTAAAGAGGAGCAGTGTGGGCTGTACCAGGACAAGCTATTTTGCTTTGTCCATCTGAGCATTCAGGAGTTTCTGGCTGCTGTCTACATGCTCCACTGTCACACAAACAGGGATGAGAAGGTACTGGGCACCTTCCTGGGAGAAGAATCTGAGCGGGACATAAAACTGAGAAGAAGAACAGGTATATCGGAAGACAATGACAAATCCCTGGATGCCTTCCTGTTGAGAGCCATGGAGAAATCCCTGAAGAGTAAAAATGGCCACCTGGACCTCTTTGTCCGCTTCCTTCATGGCCTCTCACTGGATTCCAGCCAGAGACTCTTACGAGGCCTGCTGGGTCAGACAGAGAGTAGACCAGAAAGCATCCAGAAAGCCATCAACAACCTTAAGAAGATAAGCATTCATAATGACACCTCTCCTGACAGAAGCATCAACATCTTCCACTGTTTGATGGAGATGAACGACCAGTCAGTAAATCAGGAGATCCAACTGTTCCTGAAGTCAGAGAACAGATCAGAGAAGACACTCTCTGAGATCCACTGCTCAGCTCTGGCATACATGCTGCAGATGTCAGAGGAGGTTCTGGATGTGTTGGACCTGAAGGCCTACAACACATCAGTGAAGGGACGAGCCAGACTTCTCCCAGCTCTGAGGAACTGCAAGAAGGCTCGGTTAGTCCTGGTCTGAATACCAACAGTATAGAACAGTGTAGAGCCACCTTCATATCTGAGACCATCAGAATTACAATAAACATCTATAGTTCCTCAAACTTACACACTATTAAAGGAACACTGACGATTTTCAACCAGCTTTGTATCATTACAAAATCAGTTGTACTGTATATCTGAAAACTGCAGTTGTGCAGGCATTCATTTAGTTTGACAGTTAATTGAGAGCTGATTTGAGTTAAATTGTTTATTTGTTTATTAAAAAGGATCCCCATTAGCTAGACGACAGCTAGTCTTCCTGGGCTCCAAGACAAAATACACATTACATGACAACAATTAAAATACAAAAACACAAAGGAAAAGAACAGAAGAAAGAATAAAAAGCAAATCTAAGTTAAGACAGACAATAGAATGGTCAGCTAGCCCTCTAGCTGGCCAATAGCCCAAATATTAATATATGGTCCGTACAACTCTATACTTTAGAAAACAAACATAGAGGGAAAAGTGATGTGACAAACATCATTGTGTGTGATAGTGTGTGTGTGAGTGTAGATGGGATCTGAGCATCCTTTTAAAACCAAATATTGCATGGTAGACAATTCCAAGAGGCTATGGACAATTTTCTTAATATTGTGCTTGCTGAAAGCAAGGCACAATCTATAAAGTCCCCCATACTTATTATTATATATATATGCCACAATTTCTGGGACGTAATAACTCCCACAGTTTTCACACCACATAGACATGCCAGAACTCAAAACGTGCGGCTCATTGAGGACAGGGTTGTTATGACTTTTGTTAGGGTTTGGTCAAGCGGTTTGGGCGCTATTCACGATTAAGCACAAGTTTTTTTCCCATTCACTTGAATGGGGTTTCACAGAGGGGCCTTTTACTATCCACGAAAAAAGTTACACCAATTGACCAGATGGTGGCGCTATAACAGCCCTCTTTACGTTTTGGTCCATAACTTTTGAACTATAGGGTCCACAATCAAACTTCTTTTTTCCCTGGATTAACACCCATTTTCCGCCATTTTGAATTTTGTCCAAAACTGGGTTTTTTTGCGATTCCACCTTCAAATTTTGTCCAATATTCACCAAACCAAAGCACACATCATGTGTGGACTGTCCTGCACAACACTGATTTCGCGGATTTAAAAAGAAAACGCACCATTGCGATATAATCGACTTCCAAAGTTCTGTGGGTGGGGCCTATTTCACGAAGATCGCCATAACTCTCGAACACCATGTCTGATGCTAACCAAACGTGGTACAGGTGTGCAGGGATGTACTCTGAGCTGATTAAAAACAATTGTGTCATTTCGCCTATAGGGGCGCTATAGCAACATTAAGTACCTGTAGCTCACAAACCATAAGAGCGACTGTTGCCAAATTTGGTTCATTATGTTCATAGAGTACTCTTCTACTCTGGCCTAAAATATTACACCGATTGACCTGACAGTGGCTCTATAACAGCCATCTTTACATTTTGGTCGATAACTTTAGAACCGTAGCTTCTACAATCAAACTTATTTTTCGCCAGGTTTCCTTGGCTCGTCCCACGTTTACTTATTGCTGTGATCTAAAAAAAAATACTCCTATTGACCTGATAGTGGCGCTATAACAGCCCTCTTAAGTTTTGGTCCATAACCTTTCAACTGTAGCGTCTACAATCAAAATTATTTCGCCCCTGAATTCCTTGGCTCCTCCTGCTTCTCCTCACATAGGCCCATCCATAACTACTTAGTCCACCCTACCAACCGTCTACAAACACCCTAGCGACCAGCCGGAAACACCCTAGCAACCAATTACTACACCCTTTAACCACCTAGAGACGTGCTAGCTACACATTGCCGATTAGGGCTGCATGGGTGTAGGGTGTTGCAAGGAGGCGGGCATGGCTAGGACAGCAAGCACAATTACATTTTCGTTAGGAAATTTAGATATTCTAGTTGGTTTTCTGTCTGGGCAAAGTCATCTGATCTTTTATTTATTTTTATTTTTTATGTTATAAATAAATAAATATAAATAAATATAAAATAAATAAATATATATATATATATATATCAGAAACACTTTTATTGCCACAGTATTCAAGTTACATACGAGGAATTTGTCTTAGTGTCTGTATGCAGCGTAGCGGTCAGATCAATATACAGAGATAAGAAGTAGGAAAGCTACATAAAGACAATCACAGCGTTGCAAGTGCAATCAAATCAAGTAAATCTATATACAATATGTACATGAGTGGAGGCGTGTTCCGTGGATAATAAATATGAATTTACGTTGAATTTACATGAGATTTACAGACTGAGTTAAATAGGCGTTAAATAGGCAGTGAATTTATATGAATTTACAGTGGGAGTTAAATAGGAGTTAACATTGAATGTACATGAAATTTACAGTAAGTTAAATAGTAGGGGTGTCACGATACACTAATTTCACGATACGATACGATACGATACACGATATTGGGTTCACGATAACGATACAATACGATATTTTAACAATATTCTTTTTAACAAAAGTAAATAATTTGTATGTATTTATTTATCATTTATTTAACCATGTGAGTCCCGTTGAAATTGAAACCTCTTTTCAAGGGAGCCCTGGGAAAATACTGGAAAAATAGTCTTTCATTTGAAATACACAAAATACAAAACAAATGCTGTTTTTGGAAATGGTTATTATAATAACTATAAAACAACATGGAAGATAATGCTTCTCTTGCAATAGAATGTGTCACACTGTCACAAACTAAATGTTTGTTGCATGGTGAAAGAAAAATAAAGTATACAATCTATTTCTTAAATAACTCATGCTCAATGGTCCCTAAACGTATGTAATCTTATGTACCCCTTGAGCTGTTTTGCCATGCCAGTAGTAGTCTACCCCCTCACTCATGCATGTTGATTCTGCTAAATTTGTTCTATTATTATTCAGGAGAATTTTTTCTTTTTTTTTTCTTTCTTTTTTTTACGATATCATTTTTTTCTGACGATACGCATATCGTGATGTTTCGATATCGCGATATATCGTGCGACGAAATATCGTGACACCCCTATTAAATAGGCATTAAATAAGCAGTGAATTTACATGAATTTACAGTCCCAGTTAAACAGGCATTAAATCAGATATGAGTTACAGTTTTATGGGGGGGGGGGGGGTTCAGCTGACATCAGGAGGAGATAGTGGGTTTGCGGGGGGGGGGGGGGGGTTGTTGGTGAGGTCCTTGGTGGAAGGGGTTTCCAGGTCTTGTTGAGGCTGATGGCGATTGGGAAGAAGCTGGTCTTGTGGCGAGTGGTTCTGGTCTTGGCAGTCCTCAGTCTCTTGCCGTGGGGGAGTGTCTTAAAGAGTTTGTGGCCAGGGTGGGAGGGGTCGGCCATGATCTTGCGAGACCGCTTCAGTGTCCTGGCTGCATGCAGGTCCTGGAGGGATGGCAGGTTGCATCCGATTATCTTCTCAGCACAGCGGATGATGCGTTGAAGTCTGTTAATGTCTTTGAGAGTGGCAGCAGCATACCAGACGGTGATGGAGGAGATGAGGATGGACTCAACGATGGAGGTGTAGAAGTGCACCATTGTGGCCATTGTGGCTGCCGCACAAAGTACATCCTCTGCTGTGCCTTCTTGGTGAGAGCTCGGATGTTCAGCTCCTATTTTAGGCCATGGCTGATGATGGTCCCCAGGAAGCGGAAGGACTCAACAGTGTTGACTGGGGTGTCACCCAGGGTGATGGGGGAAGTTGGGGCTGTGTTCCTCCTCTAATCCACAATCATCTCCATTGTTTTTTGAGCATTTAACACCAGGTTGTTTTGACTGCACCAAGTCACCAGATGGTCAACTTCCTGTCTGTATTCCGACTCATCTCCGTCTGTGATGAGCCCTATGAGAGTGGTATCGTCCGCGAATTTCAGGAGCTTGACTGGTGACTGGAGGCGCAGCTGTTGGTTTACAGACCGAAGAAGTAGGGAGAGGGGACGCCGCCCTGGGCAGCACCGGTGCCGATGGACCGAAAGTCAGTTATGTGCTTACCCAGCCTCACATGCTACTTCCTGTCAGTCAGGAAGTCTGTGGTCCATCTGCAAATGGGGTCGGGGGCGCCCAGCTGGGAGAGTTTCTCCTGTAGCAGGGCTGGGATGATCGTGTCAAACGTTGAGCTGAAATCCACAAACAGAATCCTGGCATAGGTTCCTGCATTGTCCAGATGTGTGAGGATGTGGTGGAGGGCCATGTTTATTGCATCGTCTACAGACCTGTTGCTCTGTAGGCAAACTGTAGGGGGTCCAGGAGTGGGTCTGTGATGGATTTTAGGTAGGACAGGACAAGGCCCTCAAATGACTTCATGACCACAGAGGTCAGGGCGATGGGCTGTAGTCGTTGCATCGGCGCTGTTTCTAGGCAGAGCGCCTGGCGTAGCGCAAATCAGTGGGCGTGGACCAGCGCACTTGATATCGTCGTGCTGGCGCTAGACGCAGCCTCAACCATTACAACCACGCCTTTTAAGCGTAAAATTATGCACCGTCATGCTCATTGGATAACTGCAATAAACGAATCCCACGCTTGCCTTTTTAGCTCCAATTCCAGTGATCCCGCAAAACCAGACGAAAGCCCTTCATCCAGTCTGTCTGTCATTATAGGCTATTATTCTGCAGTTTAAATACTGCAAGCATGTAAATACGCTACACTATAGCAAGATCAAAGTGAAAAGAATGTTCTAAATGCATCAGCTAGAAAAATATAGCCTATCCCTATATGATGAGATTAATTTTATATTGGTGAAAGTTTGTCCAGAACGATATCGTTTTCTCTCCCCTGCTGCAGGTAGAATGATGTACATAAATATACCCTACATTATGTAAAGTCATTGCATAAATGTGTTTTTATTGTAAAACTAAATGTGAGGTTGGGCCAAGTTATTGGAGCGGACATCACAGTATAGCACATGACAGTAGAAGGCGTTCCGCAGCGCGTTCCGCTGTCACTTATCTAAATCACGTTAAATCCACACAGGGTATATATAGGCTCAAGAGGACATATATGTTTCACATAGGGTGGTGTTTCATTTCGATGTTTTATTTGGTCCAATATTGAAATGTGTACAATTGCAGGTTGTGTTACCATTACACATTAATTTAGATCGACCTTTTATATCTATTTCGCCTCATTTGGTTGCTATTTAGTAGCGAAATGGAGAAGCACAATGCATGCTGGGACAGGCCAGACAACTTACAATTTATTTTTCCTATATGGGAAGTGTGTTGTGCCTGTCTAAGCTAGGGAGTCAGAGAGAGAGAGAGAAGGGTGACAGAGAAGAGGAAGAAGAGCACTGGCGCACTGAATAGGCCTGGTTTCAGAGAGAGACAGAGAAGGGTGACAGGGGAGAGGCAGCAGAAGAGCACTGGCGCACTGAATAGGCCTGGTTTTCAAAGGTGCAAAGCGCTAAATTTAAGGCAGGTGCCAAGATATCAGTACGCCGAGATTTAAGGCCGACACGCCCACTTTGGCCCATTCTGGGACTGCGCCACGCCCATTCGGCCTAAAGCGCATTTGGCAGCGTAAAGCCATATTGATATCGCCCCAAAACAGGCGCAAGGCACGTTTTTTTGCGGTTAAGGCCCGTTTTAGTGCCGAAGGCCTGTGGGAGAATAGGGCCCTTTAAGTGCAGAGGGCCTTGCCTTTTTTGGGAGGGGGATTATGGTTGATGTTTTGAAGCATGTTGGTACATGGCAGGTCTCCAGTGAGGATTTGAAAATGTCTGTGAATACATACAGGGGCCAGTGCTTAAATAAATATGAGCGGATACGAGCATCCACTCATATTTCTCTAATCAACTGCCTCCAGGCGGGACATCCGGGACATCCCCCTATCATCGTTCATTATTTCCCTTGAGCTTCCCTTTCTGTTTTGACCAAGTTTTTCGTGCTCAAATTACAGACGTTTAGGCGGAAGCATTTATAAATTGCGAGAGCCAACCATCTTTTTTAAGAGACTAGTATTTTACAAGGCTGCAAATTAATACTGAACAAACTCACTCAAATTAAACAATGCATACTGACAATGTAACAAGAGCTAAGTAGGCTATAAATATGGGCTATATCTGGTTAACACACAGACCCCACTAGCTGGTCTACAGATCAGTTCAACATATCGCTAAACAGACCACCTCCCTACCTAAGAAACATTAAAAAAAACGTAGAATACGTAGAATATTTGTTATAATGTTTGTTATAAGGTGTTTTCGTTATTATAATGCCACATTTGAATTCCATGCGGCCCCAGGCGTCCTGACCTCAAGGTTGGGAAAGCCTGCTGTAGGCTCAAAACTTTTAAAGTAAACCCCAACCAAATCTGTAGCTCTAATGGATTCAGGCTGTTTTACTGAGTTGTTTTACCAGAAGTTGAACTCGACATGCTGATTATTATTATTAGTATTATTATTGTTGTTGTTGTTGTTGTTGTTGTTGTTGTTGTTGTTATTGTTATTATTATTATTGTTATTATTATTAATATCAATAATAATATTACTTTTTTTCATTTTTACAAAAATTATTTCGTAATAGCATTTATGTATTATTTTCTGTTTGGTTTCTGCTTATATCTAATTCTATAATTTCGAATTCTATACTACAAATTATTTTTATTATTATTATTATTATGTAGTAGTAGTAGTAGTAGTAGTAGTAGAAGAAGTATGCTGTATACGTTTTGATTGGTATGCTAGTCTCTGATAATCACTCATTTTACATTAAAGCCCCATTCAGTAAGTTTCCAACTGTGCCCTCTGTGTGCATTAGTATCGATAACGATATCGCCGTTCAAAGTCAACAAAACACAGCGCCAGAAAGCTCTATGTACATGTTGTGACATCGGGTACTCACCACGTGATGAAATAATAATCCATAGTTCCGTGAAACATCATTTTCGTAGCAAATCCGAATCGAGTTACTTCCTCGTTTTACTGAACACAGCGCTTCCGCTGTACAGCGCATGCGCGCATGCTTTTGTTTTTTCTTTTTTCTTGCTACGGGACATGACAGACAAACTGCTTAGTCCCAGTGCTGGCCAATGGAGGGCGGTGTGGGATAAATAAAGATGAGGGTCTCCCTATTAAAAGTCAATCTACCATGTCCTGTGACTAAAAAGCAGTTATATTAAGGTAAAAAATTTCAAAAATCTTACTGATTGGGGCTTTAAACCTGAAAACAGACATTCTGGCTGTGAACTCTCAGAGACCTCAGCTCTGAAGTCCTGGGGTCCATCCCATGTCTCTTAATTGCATCACCTTTGCCTCTCTTCCATCCTTTCCTTGCGTCTTAGTCCCTCCCACTGAGGAGGGATGGAGGAAACCAGTGAGGAGAGACAAAATGAGGAAATGTGCGGTTAGAGAAATGAGATGTCCTTCCGTCTGAAGCATCACGTGAAGCCACGTCCGTGTCTAATGACAGTGGCAGCAGATCACAGCTACAACTGCCCCCCCCCTTTCCCTTTACAACTAAAATGGGTTATGGCTGAACACCTGAACTAAACGTAATTTAGGCTCCCCATGTTCTTACATTAATGTTATATCAGTATCATATGATGGGCACTTATCACTAGTGCTGTTTCTCTAAAACCTCGTTAATTTGAGCTTCTTCACATTTGCGCTACGGGGCGGACTAATTAACGTGGTGCCGTTCATTTGTAGTGTTGATGATTAATGAGTCCCTCGACCACCCTGCATTTCGGATATTCTCCTGCCACCCTGCATTTGGGAAATTATCTTCCGGGAAGTCTGGTTTGGTGTCTCCTTGCTCAGAGCTCCTCACAGATCTCTCCTCCCTCCTCATGGCAGGATAAGAGCTTTTGGATGCTCTTCCAGTTGACGGACCAAGAACCACTTGATGTCAGATAAGAGAAATGGGATAGACTGTTCTCAGCTCTGAAGTCCAACCCCTCCTTTGTTTTTATTCAGAATGATGGGTTGCTATTTGGACGAGACTGAGTGTCAAGTTGTGGCCGCAGCTCTTAAATCCAACCCCTCCCATCTGAGAGAGCTGGACATGAGTGACAATCCCCTGAAGGATTCAGGTGTGAAGCTGCTGTCTGCTGGATTGGAGAGTCCACACTGCAGACTGGAGATTCTCAGGTCAGACATTATATTTAATAAAGTACTGATATGAATATTATATGAATACTGTAATTTGAGGACGTCTGTATAGGGTCATTCCATCTGAAATCAGACAGGATCTGGTTTTAGAGGCTTAGATCTAAAAATTGTCTCATGTTTTCACACAATCCTTCTCTATACAAATGAATAACGATGAACTTTGTTGATGATATTCTCCATACTGCCCTACAAATCCTAACCGCAGTAACTACGCTAACAATGAAACAGAAAAATGGCTTTAAAGTTTTTTGACTGTCCAGCCAAATTACTTATAGGTTGAAAAGTGATAATGCGCTTATTTGTATTATTATTATGTATACATTAAGGATTTTTTATGGCTAAAAAACAATCAATTACTTAATATATGCCTGCAAAAATGCAGATACTGCACTCTGTGTATTACCTTAAACAGATATATAGGTAGTACAAATGCAAAGTGCAGTAACTACAATCTAGTGTCCTTTTCCTGTCTTGTTTATCATGAGAAAATCATAATCTGTTTTGATTTCGATACCACATTATATCTGTATTTAATTGTTTTATTGTTTACATGTTTAAAATGTTTAAATAGATGAGTAAGAGAAATTCAGGGAATCCAGATTGGATTGTATAACTACAGAGGTATTCACAGTGAGAAGAACAAATATTATAGAAGAAAGAAGCCAGCACTCCAAATGTCTTTTCATATGATTTAATTCCTCAAATCTGGGCAGCAGACAACGGACGTTTCAGTCAAAGACCTTCCTCAGCGTTGTGCTGTGTCAGGCAAAAAAATACGGCTAAATACAATCATGCCGGAAGTACAATCAATTAGTAAATAAAACATTTTACAACACAATATGCCTTACCAGTAGAAGCAAGTATCTGATTATCAAGAATTCGAAAAACCTTCTAGAATAATACATTTACAATAATCACAAGTACAAGTGTTGTATAAACAATTTTACAATTTAAGCGTCCAAGACGGAAGTACTTCCCAATAAGGTTCTGTGTAAAGAACCTCACAATACCAAAATGTAGAATGGACCAACCAGGGCTGAAAGCACAATTACTGTAAGAGAGGTTGGTTAACCTTACTTGTAATAAACAAATAAAAATGGTCCTATTGTTCTCAGTACAATTGATAGGATCATAAATACATTAGGAATATATCAAGACTAGAAAATATATTTTTAAAATAGTAAAAAAAAAGAGGGGGGGGGGTGACAGAGACAGAGCTTTATTGCAAAGGGAGGCATTTTGGATTCACGCCCTGCAAACAGAACACCCTAAAGGCCTCAGTGACTGCGTTTACATGGACTTGAGTATCCCGGTTATGAGGCTTATCCTGGTTTTGATCATATTCGGGATATGGCGATAAGAGAGAGAAAGCAGGATACTCATATCCCTGTATACATGAGCAGTACTAGTATCCCGGTTACTGATCACTGCATGCTATTTGCGCAGGCGCCTGTGATCGTTACAATACAAACCGGGGTCATTATTATTATTATTTATTTTTATTTATTTTTTGCTTATATTGGGTGCGTGTGACGTGGCGTCATTCACCTTTTTTGGGCCAAGACGTGGGATTCCCTTGGATTCCGTCTTCATGGTGGAGTGTCCCCGGCTTTTGCTTTCATTTTAGTCACAACACCTTCATCCTGTAGTCTGTAATAGGGCAGCATTTCGATGCTTTCTCCTATCTAAGCTACCAAGCATTTAATTCTTTAATCACCGAAAGACAAAACTCGGCAAAACTCCATTTCCTCATCGCTCCAGAAGTGAGACTTGGCTGAAGCTGCGCCTGCGCAGGTAGTCTGCTGCGGTCAGAAAGCAGGATAAGGTGTATACAGGCATCCCGGGTTCTTTCGGAGTACTCCAGCTAGCATAACCGGCTTTCTCAAAACCGGGATAAGGGCTTATCCAGGTTTCTGAAACCGGGATATGATGTTTACATGCGCAAACACAAAAACGGGATACTCCAAAACCCCGACGGTAACCGGGATACTCAAGTCCATGTAAACGCAGTCAATGAGGAGCTACTTCTTAGCTGTTTTCTTTAAAACTTTTTTAAATATATATTTTCTATTCTTGATATGTTCCTAATGTATTTATGATCCTATCAATTGTACTGAGAACAATAGGACCCTTTTTATCTGTTTACTACAAGTAAGGTTAACCAACCTCTCTTACAGTAATTGCCCTGGTTGGCACTAGAGCCCATTCTACGTTTTGGTATTGTGAGGTTCTTTACACAGAGCCTTATTGTGAAGTACTTCCGTCTTGGACGCTTTAATTGTGTAATTGTTTATACAACACTTGTACTTGTGATTATTGTAAATGTATTATTCTAGAAGGTTTTTTGAATTCTTGATAATCAGATCCTTGCTTCTACTGGTAAGGCATATTGTGTTGTAAAATGTTTTATTTACTAATTGATTGTACTTCCGGCATGATTGTATTTCAATCATGATAGACTTGTAAGACATTTTAACAATCTTTATTGAATCAGAATAGACAGTTTGAGTATGGCGTATGACTCCATGATGTGACGCTCCTCTTGCTATGAGAGAGGGGGGCGTCAGTGCTGTATAAGAAACAAATCCCCCCTAAGGGGATTTGTTTCCAACAGGAGTCATGACATTGGTGGTGATCTGGGGAGGTGGTGGGGTGAAGCTTTTGCTCTGGAGATGCTGGATGAATGCGGGATGCTGGCACGAGGTGAGTGATGACTGCACAAGTGTGATTTAAGCTGTGGTGATGGGGGCTTTATATAGTACCAGGAGAAGGGCATTTATGATGTCATAACTGACATCATTTGGGCAACTGACGTCACCCTGCAAAGGTGACATCATAGAGAAGGTGACGTCGGAGATGGTGACGTCATTTAGTGACGTCATTTGGGCTGAGGGGTATGACAGCATGGGGTGTCTACCTATGCCTTTTGGTCTTCCATGATTGAAATTCAGTCTAAGACTACACTTCAATCATGAGAGACTTGTAAGACATTTTAACAATCTTTATTGAATCAGAATAGACAGTTTGAGTATGGCGTATGACTCCATGATGTGACGCTCCTCTTGCTATGAGAGAGGGGGGCGTCAGTGCTGTATGAGATAGAAAATCCCCCAAAGGAATTTAAAGTTTTAGGAACTGGGAGAGTGAAAACAGGGGGGGTCATGGAGCTCGCCTGGGGTATGCTTTAGTCAGGTCATGGGCTGACAGGGGAAGATTTATGCATGCCGGGAGATGAATAATAATAATAATAATAATAGATGGGGCTTATATAGCGCTTTTCCATAGCTCAAAGACGCTTTACAGTATGCAACACAAAAACTAAACACTGGGGGGGCGGGGGGTGACGTTAGTGAACATATAACGACAGAGATTACACTAAACACTGAGTACTATGTGGGGGGGGGGCGATAGTGGTGAGACAAGACAGTAGACAGAGACAGCACACAAGCAAGGATGGGGGGAGGGAGCAGAGGGACTAAGGGAAGGCAGTGGAAAAGAGATGGGTTTTGAGGCGGGAGTGGAAGACTGTGAGGGACTCTGAGGTTCTGATTTCTTGGGGAAGGGCGTTCCAGAGTCTGGGAGCTGCCTGAGAGAAAGCTCGATGAGGGGCTGACTGGGGTTTTTAGGCAATGGCAGGGATGCATGGGAGTGGACGTGGGTGTCATGGAGCTTACCTGGGGTATGCTTTAGTCAGGTTATGGGCTGACAGGGGGAGATTATGCATGCCGGGAGATGAGGGGCTGACTGGGGTTTTTAGGCAATGGCAGGGGTGCATGGGAGTGGACGTGGATAGCCCGGGCATGGGCGCATTTAATGAGAAATGGGAGAGTTTGATCACCACCAATGAAGTACTTGCTTCCTCTTTAGTCATGGAAGGAGGGATCTTTGGGCTGATAGTATGGCGTTTTGCTCTGGTTGGATGTAGGATGTATAGGCTGATGAGGACCAGCGACCCAGTTGTTGAAGGGGGGCGGAGGATACCCCCTGCATGGCTGCTGATGTGGCTGCCCCGATCCTGAACGAGTGGCTGGAATAGTTCTCTGCAGGGATGTTTGCATTTCTGGAGTGTTGTCTTGAAGTGATGGATGAACCAGGATCTCGTCATGTGATGATGGGGAGAAATGAGGAAAAGGGGGGCCAAGGCACTATCGGGTACATTTCATATAATGCGGAGGACTGATCCAAGCCGGCAAACTGCTGCGGCCAAGTGCCAGTGAACCAGTGGCTTTGGTAGACCCCCCCAAAACCCACAAATGGGGCTGCATCTGTGAAAAGTTTTAAGTTGTCGGCAGACGAGACGATTTTGTCATAGAAAAATGAGATTCCGTTCCAATTTTCTAACAGGTGAGCCCAGAATTTGATCGGATCGGTATCCCTCATTTTGAGGGTAACTGAGTCAAGGAGGCTGGGGACTGAAGATGCTAAATCGAGCAGCCTGGAAATGAATGACCTCCCTTGGGGAATAATGTGCATGGCAAAATTCAGGTGGCCGAGTAGAGACGGAAGGTCTCGTTTTGAAATGTGGCTGGCTGCTGAATAGGACTGGGCTATTTCGCGGATGCGAGACAATTTTTCGAGGGGGAGGGAAGCTTGCATAAGCTCGGTGTCAAGATGAATGCCCAGAAACGTGGTCTATTTTTGCATAGTGGAGGGAATAGATTTCGGGAGGAATGAGGCTATTTATGCTTGGAGTGGGGCCGTGATGAGGGGCTGATAGGTCTATAATAAGGCGCTTTTTGCCGGAATATTTGCGAGTGGCGACGCCTACTGGACTTAGATCGTTAGGTTTTCTTCTATATCAGACACATCAGCCTACTGGACTTGTCTTTAGATAATTCCCTGCTAAGGAGTTGAGATACTATTTTGGGCTCTTTTTGAGCCGTTTGCAGATTTTTAGAGACGTGGGAAACTGTGGGGGGAGAAATTACTCCTATTTTGAACCCCTGGGAGAGGCCGGTTTAAGAAATGATCGGTGAATACGCGATCAGGGTGGCAGGCTAGTTTGAGAGCCAGGGCTGGGATGTCGATGGGGGTGGATGGAAGGGATTCTAGGATTTTTAACCCAATTTCTCTTTTTTGGGGAACTGCCTTGGGGGGCGGATCCTGCGGGGGTAGACGGAGCGGGGGTGCGTTTCCCTGCAGGCGCTGCAGACGTGCAGAAAAATGCAATTTAGGATAGGAGCATACTCCATTAAAATTGATATTATTTTATATATATATAGATATTAGATATTATATTATTAATCCATATTATTATGCATAAGTACCTTGCGCCCCTGGCGGTCTGATTGCGT
Source organism: Poromitra crassiceps (assembly GCF_964638095.1). Taxonomy (NCBI): domain Eukaryota; kingdom Metazoa; phylum Chordata; class Actinopteri; order Beryciformes; family Melamphaidae; genus Poromitra; species Poromitra crassiceps. The sequence continues at coordinate 92,181,282 of NC_139625.1, read as the reverse complement.
TTGGCTGGAAGGTTCCCTGCTGGAGGAGGGGGGGTGGACTGGGGGAAAACGGGGTGTGGCTGCCGGAAGCCTGGAAGGCAGCTTTAGGGCATAGGTGAGCCGTGTGGCCTATTTCACCGCAGGAAAAGCAGGTGATCGCCTGATGACCGCCCGTGACCAATACCAATAGCTCGGTATCCAACACGGACCAGTCCAGGCGGGTGTTGGATCGAGTTATGTACAGCGCTGCTTTCGCAGAAAACGCTTTGTGGTACTGGTAGAATATGCCCTTCCCGTATTTTAGGTGGAGGTCCCCCACCAGTGCCATGTATTCGTCTAGCTCGGTGCGACGGTTGGGATACATGGAGCATATTATGTCGCAGAGAACCCTGAACGCAACAAAGAACTCGGTTGGTGATAGCTCTCTGGCGAGACGGGGGTCGGAAGATTTTAGGACGGCCGATACGTCTTGGCCGCCCATTATTTTCTTGCTGCACTCAGCAGACGGCAGGATAATACTGACTAAGTTAATATCTCTGCGTTGAAGGATCCTGGACCGAAGTCTGGGGGATACATTTGCAGAAAGTGGGATATATGGCCTTCCGTATGCGGGGGAGGGAATAGCGGAGGCGAGGGAATTCATCGGGGGAATATGCACGGGGAGGGGAGGGAACTCGGCGCACACACCTGGATCCTGAAGCGGAACTGGCTGGGCTGATATCACCGGATGAGATGCCGGTTGAAAAGGGGGATACACGCCTGGAACCTGGGGCGGGGCTGATTGGGCTGCTGCTGTGGGGAGTGCGGGGCTCCCGAGTGTCTCCTGGCGGGCATCGATGAGGGACCCGACCAGTGATTGAATGGTTGCAAACAGTGGATCCTGGAGGCTTGGAGGGGCTGGAAGCCTCGTAGCGTCCACCGAGGAGCCGGCGGTTTTGGTGCGTTTCGCTGGGGCTTTCTTGGAGGCGGATTTCTTGGCTCCTTTACCGCGGCCACGGCCTCCGGAGTGCTGCGCGGACTTTGATCCGGGCGAGACGTCTTGGACCTCCGCGGGGATGGATTGCTTTTTGCGGCCGCGGCCCCTGGTGTGAGGAGCGTCCTTTGTGACGCCTGAAGATAAAGCCTGGGGATTGGAGGTTTGCCCTGGGATGGTCGGGACGTTGATCGTGCTCTGGAGGAAGGCGTTGACCCTCTGAAGCTGCTGCTCGTTTTCAGACTCAGACATGATGATGGACTGAGTGAAGCTTTTGCTCTGGAGATGCTGGATGAATGTGGGATGCTGGCACGAGGTGAGTGATGACTGCACAAGTGTGATTTAAGCTGTGGTGATGGGGGCTTTATATAGTACCAGGAGAAGGGCATTTATGATGTCATAACTGACGTCATTTGGGCAACTGACGTCATCCTGCAAAGGTGACGTCATAGAGAAGGTGACGTCGGAGATGGTGACGTCATTTAGTGACGTCATTTGGGCTGAGGGGTATGACAGCATGGGGTGTCTACCTATGCCTTTCGGTCTTCCATGATTGAAATTCAGTCTAAGACTACACTTAGCCGTCTTTTTTTGCCTGACACAGCACAACGCTGAGGAAGGTCTTTGACTGAAACGTCCGTTGTCTGCTGCCCAGGTTTGAGGAATTAAATCATATATCAAGACATTTGGAGTGCTGGCTTCTCTCTTCTCTGAACTATTTGCTTGCCCTGCACCCAGAGTTAATCGATTTTGAGTGTGCTCGCAACCGGTGTTTTTCTAAAGAACAAAGATTATGCCTTGGTGATTATTATGATGTGAGAGGTGTACAAGCACTGAAGCCTTCAGGGAGCAGGTAGAAAAGTTACTATAAGCTCATATTTCCTTACCATTTTCAGGATATTTGCATTTCAAAGCAAGCTCCAATATTATTTCCCCCCAGGATTGCACCATTATGAGTGATTCATATGTTGGGCTTTGTTATGGAAAGAGCGGGAAAATTGCAGTAACTACAAAATCCAACCAAAAGCCAATCAGAACCGCAGTAACTACACCTCGAAGTGTAGTTACAGCGGTTTATGTCTGTTTAAGTCCAGCTGAAGCTCTCGGAAACCAAATCAAACTGCAGTAAGTGTAATTACTGCAGTTTTGCCTGCTATAGCCTTGCACCTATATTGATGTGCATATCATCTCCCTTTCAAAGTGTTAGTGCTCCTGACAGCTCAGTATCACCATCATCATCATCATCATCACTCGTCCGGGTAGAGTAAGAATGTCCTCATCCTGGGTCCTTGTGGGTCTTCAGGTGGGTGAAGAGGCCAATCCTGGAGCTACATATTTTGGTGCAGTGTGGGCAGGGGTGAGCAGTGGTGGCCGTGGGTTTGGTTCGGGCCTTGGTGGGGTTCTCCTTTCTCAGTCTGCACTTGTCTTCTGCAGCACAGTGGAGGTGGTGGTTGTATAGTGCAGCACCATCACAGACAAGTTTTCTCCAGGATGCCCTGTTGGTTGTTGTGACCTGCCAGGTGTTGAGGTCTATGTGGCACTTTTTTATGTTGGCTTTAATGTTGTCCTTGTACCTTTTCTTTTGACCTCCCAGGTCACGTTTTCCTATGAGTAGCTGGGAATATAGTACTTGTTTTGGCATGCGAGAGTCAGGCATACAGATGATGTGACCAGTCCATCTGAGCTGGTGTTGGGCGATAGTGGCAGTGATGGTGGGGATATTGGCTTATTGAAGGACACAGGTGTTGGTGCGTCTATCCTCCCAGCTGAGGATTCTTCTGAGGCATCGCTGGTGATGTGCCTCGGGTGCCTTCAGGTGCCTGCTGTATGTGGTCCAGGTCTCTGATCCCTACAGTAGGGTGGCCAGGGCAGCACTACCGCTTTGTAGAGCAGGATTTTTGTCCTGGCCTGGAGGTCGCGGTTTTCAGTCTTTTTCTTATCTTGAGAGAGCCCCACTGGCACAGCTGAGGCGGTGGTGTATTTCATAATCGAGCTTTGGAGGATAGAATGCTGCCGAGATATGTAAAGTGGTCCACATTTCCCAGTCTGGTACTGTCAACGGAGATGATTGGGGATGGGGTGGGGGTGCTACTGTTGGGTGGTGGCTTTTTTATGTTAAGAGCCAGACCAAGCTGATTGTATGCCTTGGCGAAAGCCTCCAGAGTGCAGTGGATATGGTGGTCATTTTGCTTTTGGCCCTGAATCTGTTGATGTTGAGAAGTTGACCGTCAGTCCTGTACATTATTCTGACTCCTTGTGTCAGATGTTTACCTGTGAGATGTAGGATTGCGGCAATGAAAATGGAGAACAGGGTAGGAGCAATGACACAGCCCTGCTTGACTCCGGTGTCAACCTTAAATTTATTTTTCATCACCACCGCCACGGAGTACTGTGGCTGACATGTCATTCAACAGTCTCAGTATTTTGATGTTTTTTTTGCCAGAACCAAGGAGTCTGGGGAGCAGTCTGTTTGCCAAAACCCGAGCTAGAGTTTTCCCAGTGGTGAACAAAAGGGAGATGCTGCGGTAATTCCCGCACGCTGCCTTGTCACCCTTCTTAAAGGATGGCTTTACCGATAATCAACCCACTTTGTATCAATAATCTCGGTAATGTAAGCACATGGGCAGTGTTTACCGTCTCTCTATGTTTTCCTCATAGAGAGCTCCCATTTCCTCCTCTGGCAAAGCACTCTGTTGTGAGGTGTTTTACGTCACAACCATAGACATAAATAATATGGACGTAGCTATCCTATTAAATTTCTTCTCCCTGGTGGAGTTCAAACGTTGGCCGTCACATCTTGATTTTTCTTCAGCAGAGTGGGAGGGAATGGGTTGAGTCCTTCCACACCTCACGTCAGATGGGAGTTTCCCAGAGCCACAGCTCTGCCTGCTATTGGTCCGTGATCGGCAAGCTGCGCTATCACTGGACAGGCGATCTGTCAATCACCCTCTTTTCTATCATCTATTTTACTCCAAACGGGCGAGTTATATAAGATATGAGCCCCCCACAGTTGTTATGAAAAGGTGAAATTAGCTCTTTAGACCAAAAGCGTGTTTCGGTCCAGGCTGTAAAAATGTTTAATTACTATTACAAAGTGAGGCATTTTAAAATGAATGAGGGGACTTCTGAGCCCTGCCTCAAGTGGCCATGAATTACAGCTTAAACAAAGACTTCCGCATCTTCAGCGGCTTGCCCACTGGTAAAAACGTGTCATAACGGAACTGCGGACATTCTGCTCGAGACGCGGTCACTGCTCCGAGGGTGGTTGTTATTGTTTATTTTTAATTATATTTAAATATGTAATAAAGAATAGAGTCCGCACACTGGCAGCTGCTCCCAAATATTTAATCGGAGACCACAAAAAGTGTGACGTTTCGGGCAAAGCCCTTCCTCAGACATAAATGAAGTGTAGGGACACACCCCTTAAGTACCCTCACAGGGGTCACCTGACACATCATGTGATACATAAACGAGTTAGAAGACATTACTAGCAAATAGCAACTGGCAATATCAAAACTTGAATGTCTCAAAGGACAAGTAATATACCGGCAGTTTCAGAACAACTTGAATATCACATAAACAAAGATTATCAGGTGTAAACCATCATAATGAAATGTAATATTAAGAAGAAAGTGTGATTTAACTATTACGAGGTGGTCTCTACTACTTTGAAATTGTGGTAGTAGTAAAAAAGTATGTGAAGATACCACAGCTATGAAGAAAATGACACAGGACCGACATAACTCTAGACAGAGCAATATTCATTACAATGTGGACATAATGAGATGAACACACACAAGCACACCTACAGAAGGACTACAAAAATGGCCGTAAGTCAAACTCTTCGTTCAGCCCTTTTGGGGCTTGAGTGTCTTCTTTTTGTCTGGCTCTGACTTTTACCACCAGGTGTTAGGCACGAGCATGGGGGCTACAATGGCTCCTAGTTTTGCCTCCTTATATTGTGGACTCATGGGACATGACATCATTTTAAATTATCATCGCAACCTACATCTACCCTTCATCAGCAACTGGAAGAGGTATATTGATTACATTTTCTTTGTGTGGAAAGGATCTGAAACACAACCGAAGGAGTTCCATGACTTTATTAATTCCAACAGTCGTCATCTGAAATACACAATGGAATACGACAGGCATAAGATGAACTTTTTAGACATTCTTGTATACAGAGATGCAAATAATTTGGGCTCCAACCTATACCGTAAAAGTACGGACAGAAACTCCATTCTTCATGGACATTCCTTCCATCCAATTCCACTCAAAATAAGTCTGCCCATCTCTCAGTTCAACCGTATCCGCCATATCTGTAGTTCCGATGATGACTTTCAAACCCATTAACTCTGAGTCTAGAGTTAATTGTATAATCCAGTATTCACCCGTTGGCAGGGAATTCCAATCTATTATTCAAAAATACTGGCACATTATAGAATCTGATCCAGCTCTCAAGTCCCTTGACACACCACCTCGGATCGTCTATAAGAGACCACCTAACTTAAGAAACCTGCTTGTGAGAGCCTACCTCTCACCTCCAACCCAGCCCCACTTTTTACAGTCTATCCCTCACGGTAACTACAGATGCGGCAACTGCACTCAGTGTAACTTCACACACAAAGCCACCACTTTTACTCATCCACGTACAGGAAAACCCTTTAACATCAAAGAAGTGATAACCTGTAAAAGTACTCCATTAAAATTGATATTATTTTATATATATATAGATATTAGATATTATATTATTAATCCATATTATTATGCATAAGTACCTTGCGCCCCTGGCGGTCTGATTGCGTTTGGCTGGAAGGTTCCCTGCTGGAGGAGGGGGGGTGGACTGGGGGAAAACGGGGTGTGGCTGCCGGAAGCCTGGAAGGCAGCTTTAGGGCATAGGTGAGCCGTGTGGCCTATTTCACCGCAGGAAAAGCAGGTGATCGCCTGATGACCGCCCGTGACCAATACCAATAGCTCGGTATCCAACACGGACCAGTCCAGGCGGGTGTTGGATCGAGTTATGTACAGCGCTGCTTTCGCAGAAAACGCTTTGTGGTACTGGTAGAATATGCCCTTCCCGTATTTTAGGTGGAGGTCCCCCACCAGTGCCATGTATTCGTCTAGCTCGGTGCGACGGTTGGGATACATGGAGCATATTATGTCGCAGAGAACCCTGAACGCAACAAAGAACTCGGTTGGTGATAGCTCTCTGGCGAGACGGGGGTCGGAAGATTTTAGGACGGCCGATACGTCTTGGCCGCCCATTATTTTCTTGCTGCACTCAGCAGACGGCAGGATAATACTGACTAAGTTAATATCTCTGCGTTGAAGGATCCTGGACCGAAGTCTGGGGGATACATTTGCAGAAAGTGGGATATATGGCCTTCCGTATGCGGGGGAGGGAATAGCGGAGGCGAGGGAATTCATCGGGGGAATATGCACGGGGAGGGGAGGGAACTCGGCGCACACACCTGGATCCTGAAGCGGAACTGGCTGGGCTGATATCACCGGATGAGATGCCGGTTGAAAAGGGGGATACACGCCTGGAACCTGGGGCGGGGCTGATTGGGCTGCTGCTGTGGGGAGTGCGGGGCTCCCGAGTGTCTCCTGGCGGGCATCGATGAGGGACCCGACCAGTGATTGAATGGTTGCAAACAGTGGATCCTGGAGGCTTGGAGGGGCTGGAAGCCTCGTAGCGTCCACCGAGGAGCCGGCGGTTTTGGTGCGTTTCGCTGGGGCTTTCTTGGAGGCGGATTTCTTGGCTCCTTTACCGCGGCCACGGCCTCCGGAGTGCTGCGCGGACTTTGATCCGGGCGAGACGTCTTGGACCTCCGCGGGGATGGATTGCTTTTTGCGGCCGCGGCCCCTGGTGTGAGGAGCGTCCTTTGTGACGCCTGAAGATAAAGCCTGGGGATTGGAGGTTTGCCCTGGGATGGTCGGGACGTTGATCGTGCTCTGGAGGAAGGCGTTGACCCTCTGAAGCTGCTGCTCGTTTTCAGACTCAGACATGATGATGGACTGAGTGAAGCTTTTGCTCTGGAGATGCTGGATGAATGTGGGATGCTGGCACGAGGTGAGTGATGACTGCACAAGTGTGATTTAAGCTGTGGTGATGGGGGCTTTATATAGTACCAGGAGAAGGGCATTTATGATGTCATAACTGACGTCATTTGGGCAACTGACGTCATCCTGCAAAGGTGACGTCATAGAGAAGGTGACGTCGGAGATGGTGACGTCATTTAGTGACGTCATTTGGGCTGAGGGGTATGACAGCATGGGGTGTCTACCTATGCCTTTCGGTCTTCCATGATTGAAATTCAGTCTAAGACTACACTTAGCCGTCTTTTTTTGCCTGACACAGCACAACGCTGAGGAAGGTCTTTGACTGAAACGTCCGTTGTCTGCTGCCCAGGTTTGAGGAATTAAATCATATATCAAGACATTTGGAGTGCTGGCTTCTCTCTTCTCTGAACTATTTGCTTGCCCTGCACCCAGAGTTAATCGATTTTGAGTGTGCTCGCAACCGGTGTTTTTCTAAAGAACAAAGATTATGCCTTGGTGATTATTATGATGTGAGAGGTGTACAAGCACTGAAGCCTTCAGGGAGCAGGTAGAAAAGTTACTATAAGCTCATATTTCCTTACCATTTTCAGGATATTTGCATTTCAAAGCAAGCTCCAATATTATTTCCCCCCAGGATTGCACCATTATGAGTGATTCATATGTTGGGCTTTGTTATGGAAAGAGCGGGAAAATTGCAGTAACTACAAAATCCAACCAAAAGCCAATCAGAACCGCAGTAACTACACCTCGAAGTGTAGTTACAGCGGTTTATGTCTGTTTAAGTCCAGCTGAAGCTCTCGGAAACCAAATCAAACTGCAGTAAGTGTAATTACTGCAGTTTTGCCTGCTATAGCCTTGCACCTATATTGATGTGCATATCATCTCCCTTTCAAAGTGTTAGTGCTCCTGACAGCTCAGTATCACCATCATCATCATCATCACTCGTCCGGGTAGAGTAAGAATGTCCTCATCCTGGGTCCTTGTGGGTCTTCAGGTGGGTGAAGAGGCCAATCCTGGAGCTACATATTTTGGTGCAGTGTGGGCAGGGGTGAGCAGTGGTGGCCGTGGGTTTGGTTCGGGCCTTGGTGGGGTTCTCCTTTCTCAGTCTGCACTTGTCTTCTGCAGCACAGTGGAGGTGGTGGTTGTATAGTGCAGCACCATCACAGACAAGTTTTCTCCAGGATGCCCTGTTGGTTGTTGTGACCTGCCAGGTGTTGAGGTCTATGTGGCACTTTTTTATGTTGGCTTTAATGTTGTCCTTGTACCTTTTCTTTTGACCTCCCAGGTCACGTTTTCCTATGAGTAGCTGGGAATATAGTACTTGTTTTGGCATGCGAGAGTCAGGCATACAGATGATGTGACCAGTCCATCTGAGCTGGTGTTGGGCGATAGTGGCAGTGATGGTGGGGATATTGGCTTATTGAAGGACACAGGTGTTGGTGCGTCTATCCTCCCAGCTGAGGATTCTTCTGAGGCATCGCTGGTGATGTGCCTCGGGTGCCTTCAGGTGCCTGCTGTATGTGGTCCAGGTCTCTGATCCCTACAGTAGGGTGGCCAGGGCAGCACTACCGCTTTGTAGAGCAGGATTTTTGTCCTGGCCTGGAGGTCGCGGTTTTCAGTCTTTTTCTTATCTTGAGAGAGCCCCACTGGCACAGCTGAGGCGGTGGTGTATTTCATAATCGAGCTTTGGAGGATAGAATGCTGCCGAGATATGTAAAGTGGTCCACATTTCCCAGTCTGGTACTGTCAACGGAGATGATTGGGGATGGGGTGGGGGTGCTACTGTTGGGTGGTGGCTTTTTTATGTTAAGAGCCAGACCAAGCTGATTGTATGCCTTGGCGAAAGCCTCCAGAGTGCAGTGGATATGGTGGTCATTTTGCTTTTGGCCCTGAATCTGTTGATGTTGAGAAGTTGACCGTCAGTCCTGTACATTATTCTGACTCCTTGTGTCAGATGTTTACCTGTGAGATGTAGGATTGCGGCAATGAAAATGGAGAACAGGGTAGGAGCAATGACACAGCCCTGCTTGACTCCGGTGTCAACCTTAAATTTATTTTTCATCACCACCGCCACGGAGTACTGTGGCTGACATGTCATTCAACAGTCTCAGTATTTTGATGTTTTTTTTGCCAGAACCAAGGAGTCTGGGGAGCAGTCTGTTTGCCAAAACCCGAGCTAGAGTTTTCCCAGTGGTGAACAAAAGGGAGATGCTGCGGTAATTCCCGCACGCTGCCTTGTCACCCTTCTTAAAGGATGGCTTTACCGATAATCAACCCACTTTGTATCAATAATCTCGGTAATGTAAGCACATGGGCAGTGTTTACCGTCTCTCTATGTTTTCCTCATAGAGAGCTCCCATTTCCTCCTCTGGCAAAGCACTCTGTTGTGAGGTGTTTTACGTCACAACCATAGACATAAATAATATGGACGTAGCTATCCTATTAAATTTCTTCTCCCTGGTGGAGTTCAAACGTTGGCCGTCACATCTTGATTTTTCTTCAGCAGAGTGGGAGGGAATGGGTTGAGTCCTTCCACACCTCACGTCAGATGGGAGTTTCCCAGAGCCACAGCTCTGCCTGCTATTGGTCCGTGATCGGCAAGCTGCGCTATCACTGGACAGGCGATCTGTCAATCACCCTCTTTTCTATCATCTATTTTACTCCAAACGGGCGAGTTATATAAGATATGAGCCCCCCACAGTTGTTATGAAAAGGTGAAATTAGCTCTTTAGACCAAAAGCGTGTTTCGGTCCAGGCTGTAAAAATGTTTAATTACTATTACAAAGTGAGGCATTTTAAAATGAATGAGGGGACTTCTGAGCCCTGCCTCAAGTGGCCATGAATTACAGCTTAAACAAAGACTTCCGCATCTTCAGCGGCTTGCCCACTGGTAAAAACGTGTCATAACGGAACTGCGGACATTCTGCTCGAGACGCGGTCACTGCTCCGAGGGTGGTTGTTATTGTTTATTTTTAATTATATTTAAATATGTAATAAAGAATAGAGTCCGCACACTGGCAGCTGCTCCCAAATATTTAATCGGAGACCACAAAAAGTGTGACGTTTCGGGCAAAGCCCTTCCTCAGACATAAATGAAGTGTAGGGACACACCCCTTAAGTACCCTCACAGGGGTCACCTGACACATCATGTGATACATAAACGAGTTAGAAGACATTACTAGCAAATAGCAACTGGCAATATCAAAACTTGAATGTCTCAAAGGACAAGTAATATACCGGCAGTTTCAGAACAACTTGAATATCACATAAACAAAGATTATCAGGTGTAAACCATCATAATGAAATGTAATATTAAGAAGAAAGTGTGATTTAACTATTACGAGGTGGTCTCTACTACTTTGAAATTGTGGTAGTAGTAAAAAAGTATGTGAAGATACCACAGCTATGAAGAAAATGACACAGGACCGACATAACTCTAGACAGAGCAATATTCATTACAATGTGGACATAATGAGATGAACACACACAAGCACACCTACAGAAGGACTACAAAAATGGCCGTAAGTCAAACTCTTCGTTCAGCCCTTTTGGGGCTTGAGTGTCTTCTTTTTGTCTGGCTCTGACTTTTACCACCAGGTGTTAGGCACGAGCATGGGGGCTACAATGGCTCCTAGTTTTGCCTCCTTATATTGTGGACTCATGGGACATGACATCATTTTAAATTATCATCGCAACCTACATCTACCCTTCATCAGCAACTGGAAGAGGTATATTGATTACATTTTCTTTGTGTGGAAAGGATCTGAAACACAACCGAAGGAGTTCCATGACTTTATTAATTCCAACAGTCGTCATCTGAAATACACAATGGAATACGACAGGCATAAGATGAACTTTTTAGACATTCTTGTATACAGAGATGCAAATAATTTGGGCTCCAACCTATACCGTAAAAGTACGGACAGAAACTCCATTCTTCATGGACATTCCTTCCATCCAATTCCACTCAAAATAAGTCTGCCCATCTCTCAGTTCAACCGTATCCGCCATATCTGTAGTTCCGATGATGACTTTCAAACCCATTAACTCTGAGTCTAGAGTTAATTGTATAATCCAGTATTCACCCGTTGGCAGGGAATTCCAATCTATTATTCAAAAATACTGGCACATTATAGAATCTGATCCAGCTCTCAAGTCCCTTGACACACCACCTCGGATCGTCTATAAGAGACCACCTAACTTAAGAAACCTGCTTGTGAGAGCCTACCTCTCACCTCCAACCCAGCCCCACTTTTTACAGTCTATCCCTCACGGTAACTACAGATGCGGCAACTGCACTCAGTGTAACTTCACACACAAAGCCACCACTTTTACTCATCCACGTACAGGAAAACCCTTTAACATCAAAGAAGTGATAACCTGTAAAAGTAATAATGTCATCTATATCCTCAAATGTCTATGTGGCCTTGCCTACATAGGCAAAACCACCAGACCACTTAAGACCAGAATCTCAGAACACAGATCCAACATCTGTAACAATGACATCAGAAGCCCAGTGGCTGTCCACTTCACACAAGCTTCTCATAATGTTTCTTCTCTTAGATAATCTGGCATTGGACTTGTCAAACACCCTTCAAAGTACTAGAGACCACCTCATAACATATATATATATATATATATATATATATATATATATATATATATATATATATATATGTTATGAGGTATATATATATATATATGTTATGAGGTGTATATATATATATATATATATATATATATATATATATATATATATATATATATATATATAATATATATATATATATATATTTTTTTACAGCGGTAGGCATTTGATTGAATTAAGAAACCAAAAGATGGAGGCCAAAAGATGATGAAACTGATCTCGTTTTCATCATCTTTTGGCCTCCATCTTTTGGCCTCCCTCTTCTTTTTTTATATATTTTATTTTCAGTTTTATATTAATACTTAAAGACAAACAACCATAAAACTTAAACAACAATTACAATAACGTGACGATCACGACAGCAATAACAAAGACAAGACAAGACAAAAAAAAACAAGTTACCAGACATAATACTGATTGAAATTTGCGGTATGTTTCAGAAGGTTACAATCTCAGGTATACAGAACGAAGGTAGGATGGGTACATGAGTTGTGACATTACAAAGTGGTTATTTATCTTTTAAGATAATGGACCCCATATTTTCAATAATTTATTTGGCCCTTTGGATTTATGATAACGTATTCTCTCCATCTGTATAATTATGATCATTTCGTTAAGCCATTTCTGAAAACAGGGGGGTGCAGGTAACTTCCAGTTTGTCAAAATAATTTTTTTGGCAGCCATCATACCCATCATCAGTGCCGCTTGTTCTTCTACTGGGTAGCTTAAAGCAGCTTCTGAACAACCAAAAAGTGCTAGCTCTGGGTCAGGAGGAATGTTTTTTTTCATAGACACAGGAAAACCACTGAAATATTTTGTGCCAGAACTCATTTAAATGCGGGCAGAACCAAAAAAGATGTGATAAGGAGCCCTCTGCACCCTTGCATCTGTCACATACTGGAGACACTGATGGATAAATTCTGTGTCATTTAGTCTTTGAGTAATGAAGTCTGTGGATGACCTTGAATTGAATAAGTTTGTACCTGACATTAATCGAGCAAGTTTGAATTCTACACAAAACCTCTGCCCAAATGTCACCAGACACTTCAAGCCCCAGTTCAGCAGACCAAGCTTCTTTCAAATGGTTGGAGGGCACAGGAGTAGTAAATAGATATACAAAGCGTGATATCAGATGTTTGGAATCCGGAGGAAGCTGCAGGAGCTCATAGAATGGGCAACTCCCTGGCAAGGTTTCAAAATTAGGGATTATTTCCTTAATATAATGTCGAATTTGGAAGTAACGAAAAAGGTGGGAATTCGGAATATTACATTTTGTTGTCAACTGATCAAAAGAGGCAAACTGACCATCTATATATAAGTCACCAAGACTCGCAAGTCCCCTGTCCCTCCAGACAGCGAACGCCCCATCTGTCTGAGATGACAAAAACATGTGGTTGTGGCATATGGGAGTGTGTACAGAAACATTTGGCAATTTCTTGACACTTCTAATCTGGTTCAAAATCTTGAGTTTCTTAAAATAAAATTATTGCCAATCAATTTACCTGGGGATTCAGTCATGGAGAAAAGCAAAGTGGAAAGGGAGGAATTTTTCACCAATGTAGCTTCAATGTTCAGCCACAAGGGGGCATTACTAGCCAGTGTGTCACCTGGAAGTCCCAATTTCCAATAAGTCAATGCCCTGGCATTTGCTGCCCAGTAATAGTGTCTAAATACTGGAAGGCCTAATATACCCTCGTCTGTTGACTTTTATAGATGTGCTTTTGCTATGCGATGAGCTTTATATCCCCAGATAAATAGAAGGACAATGGAATCCAATTTCTTAAAAAAAGATGAACACAAAAAAATTGGCAAATTCTGAAACAGATACAGAAATCTAGGAAGGGACATCATCTTGATTGCATTGATACGCCCCACCATAGACAAGGGCAGGATCTGCAACTTCTCTATATTAAATTTGAGCTTCGTGACCAAGTCGACATAATTGATTTTATATAAAAGTTTTGGATTTCGGGGTATTCTAAGTCCTAAATATGTAAAGTGGTCATATACAATTTTGAATGGTAGGGTGAGGAGGAAATCAGAGTCTAAACTGTCTGTTAAAGGCATGAATTCACTTTTACCCCAATTGATAGTGTATCCAGAGAGTTTGCCAAATGCTTCAATAAAATCTAACAAAGGAGGAACAGAAATTTCTGGATTCATAAGGTATAAGAATGTGTCATCTGCGTAAAGGCTAACACGGCTTTCCAGGTTTCCTATCTTGACACCTCTGATATCGGGGTGGCTCCTTATACCTATTGCAAGGGGTTCTAGGGCTAGATCGAAGAGTAAAGGAGAGAGCGGATCCCCCTGTCTCACCCCCCTCTGTAAAGCGAAAGGCCCAGATTTGTCTTTATTGGTAAGAATACAGGATGATGGACAAAGATATAGAATTTTTACCCATGCAATAAAGGAATCCCTAAACCCAAATCTTTGGAGCGCCTCAAACATATATGGCCACTCTATCTGATCAAACGCCTTTTCGGCATCTAGAGACAAAATGGCCACTTTAGAGTCCCCTGCCTGGTCACTGTATAGATTGTTAAGGAGCCAGCGCACATTATTAAATGAAAATCTACCTGGAATAAACCCTGTTTGTTCGGAATGTATGATTGATGCAATACAGTATGCCTTCCCAGTCTATTAGCTAGTATTTTTGTGACAGATTTTTGGTCGAAGTTGAGGAGAGCAATGGGTCTGTAACTGCCGGGTTCTGTCTCATCTTTGCCTTTTTTTAACAGGATGCATATGTTCGCCTCATATAGTGATTTTGGAAGTCCATCATTTTTAATGGAATCTTTAATCATCCTAAGTAAAACTGGGGCAAGGGTCTTATGGAATGCCTTGTAGAATTCACAGTCATACCTGTCTGGGCCTGTTGCTTTACCTGAGGACAATTATTTAATTGCCTCGACTAGTTCACTCTCCGTTATATCTGAGTCCAGTTTTAATCTGGCTGACTCGTCCAACTGTGGCAGATTAAGGGAGTCAAAAAATCTGGCAAAGTCTGCATCAGTGGCCTGAGATTTAGCAGTGTATAAGTAAGTAATAAGAGTAGAATTCTTTAAAGCGATTGTTTATTTACTTATGGTTGATTAGTAGGTCACCTGATTTAGATTTATTATTATGAATTGCACGGCTCGCCTGGGCTCCCTTCAACTGTCTGGCTAACAGCCTCTCCGGTTTATTGCCCAACTCAAAGTGTCTCTGTTTGAGCTTGAGTAGAAGTTTACCTATGTTTCCACTGAGAATGCGGTTATATTCGTATTTTAAATTCAAAATCTTATTATAGTCATCTTGTAGAAGGGAGTTCCTATAGGACTGTTCGATGGTTGGGAGTGTGTTTTCAATCTCCACCAGTCTGCGGCGCTGTTCTCTTCTTTTTTGAGGCTTCGAAAGAGATTATGTGACCCCTCATAACTACCTTAACACATTGAGTGCCAAGGACGTCTGTGCACGTCCTAAAAAAAAGTAACGAGGAGTGCCAAGGACGTCTGTGGACGTCCTAAAATCATAATTCATATTATTCCATAATTCTGCTGTTTAAGGTCGTATCCAGCCAGTGAGCATGAATCCCTTCAAGGGATCACACGGCGCCACCTTAAACATCTACACGGGAGCTGCGCCACCCACCTCAGATCCTTTACTTTGTGCAGGAGAAAGCGGAAAAGCCGTGATCAAAGGGGAAACCGATGCATGCTGCAGCCAGAGCCATATAGATTGCTCTGTCTGCAGCTGACAGTTGGCTGCATCCGCGCCCACAACTGAGCTCTTCTGCTTCTGTCTATCTGTCTGCATATAGTTTCTCCACACGATTCCCTGCCAGAAAGGCAGCACCCGAAGCCGAACGGCCAAGCCTTTTCCTTCAGTCCCGTAACTCCTGTTTGCCATTTCCTTGTTGCGCTGCGATCCGGGCAAAAACGGAGGCTGAGAAAACAGACTCTGTGCGTGTGGGGAGGAGCCCGCAGCTCAGGGGGGGGGGGGGGGGGGAGAGGGGGGTGGGGCACGCAGGCTGCACAGAACCACACCACGCCACCACATCAGAAAACACCAGCCAGAGTCAGTGAATGTGCTTGAAATTAGAGTGCAAAAAGTATTCATAAAAGTGACTTTATCTTGAAAAGTAAAAAAAAAAAGCAGAAAACCCTTGAAAGTGCTCTTCTTTCAGAGGCTGTCATTTCATAATGGAACTGTCTAGAAACAAAATTTCTTCTTTGGAAGAAGCAGGAGTGTCCAATGTTTCATTAGAGTCCAGCCCTGTCAATATAGCCCTAATAGAAAAAATTCTATAGCTGTTTTCAACTGAATGGAAGTGAATCTGGCACAGGCTCCAGACAATTTTACTGAAGCGCTGTGGCACTCAATGTGTTAAGGGCCTCCCAAAGTGTGGAATCAGATACCTCTCCTGTATGATTAGTCTCAAGGAACTCCACACTTCGTGTTGATGTATATTCAGTAAACACACTTTCTTCTTAATATTATATTTCATTATGACGGTTTACACCTGATAATCTTTGTTTATGTGATATTCAAGTTGTTCTGAATCTGTCGTTACTTTACTTGTCCTTTGAGACATTCAAGTTTTGATATTGCCAGTTGCTATTTGATTATTTTGTATACTGGTCGAATAAGTGCACTGTATGTCTTCTAACTCTTCTATGTATCACATGATGTGTCAGGTGACCCCTGTGAGGGTACTTAAGGGGTGTGTCCCTACACTTAATTTATGTCTGAGGAAGGGCTTTGCCCGAAACGTCACACTTTTTGTGGTCTCCGATTAAATATTTGGGAGCAGCTGCCAGTGTGCGGACTCTATTTTTTATTACTCATTTGCACTTCGGTCCTGCACCTGGTTTTAACCGTTCACTGCTGGATGTGCGTGCCTTTTTGTACCTTTTAATTTTTAAATATGCACACATCCATGGAGAATCACAAGCCCAATGACTTGCAGCTGGCGGAGTTTCTGCAGACAGCAGCGTGAGCATTTTTCTCTGCGAGGAAAACAGTTAGAGATGGTAAAAACTGCCCATGTGCTTATATTACCGAGATGATTCATGATACAAAGTGGGTTGATTATTGGTAAAGCCATCCTTTAAAGATGGAGACAATTAAGGTGTCCCTAAGTTGTGAAGGGATTTCCTCCTACATACAGCACCATGCAAACACAGTGGACCTGCTTTAGACCAGGGCCTCATCAATACAGTCTGTCAGCAGTAGAAATAATACAATAATGACATGAAATATAACAGAATAATATTTCCACATGATTGTCTTCTTGTCCTTTAGGCTGAGTGCATGTCAACTGTCAGAGAGAAGCTGCGAAGCTTTGGCCTCTGTTGTAAGCTCACAGTCCTCTAGTCTGAGAGAGCTGGACTTGAGTAACAATGACCTGCCGAATTCTGGATTGAAATGGCTCTCTACTGGACTGGGGAGTCCACACTGTAGACTGGAGACTCTCAGGTCAGGATGTGTACTTTTACTATTGTAGTATTACTTAACATTTTGTAAATTATTGTACCGTAAAATCAAAACTTGTATATCAACTTAGATATCAGTACATAAGGTGAGACTAACATTAAATCCGCCATTGACCCTTTTCTTTCCTTTATTTGTCAGGAGGTCCAATAGACATTCCAGTTTCAAATTTAAATTGTCTGTCAAGTTGTTTACAGTCGGGTTAATTTTGCTCTTGAATAAAAGTTGAATTGATCAGTCAACTTTCATTTAAAACATTTGTTTACTGCCAGAATATAATAATAATAATAATAATAATAATAATAATAATAATAAATTAATGACATTAACACGTTCACTACCGTGGACGAGTTAACTCGTCAAAAAAACAACAACGGTTGACTGCCGTGGATGAGTTAACTCGTCAAAAAAAAAATTGACGGTGGGACGTTGATCAAAGCCCCCTACATCTCCTATATAAATATGGGAGCCACCGAACGTGTACAACCCATTCCACCGACCCACTAAGTGGCGACAGTGCTCTCCAGACTAGAGAAAGCCGAGCCAAAACTGCAGGGAAAAGCGTGAGGAAACCATTCTCATACTGTAGAATGGTTTGGCGAAAACGCTTTCGCGCTGGCGCACAACGGTGGCGCACAACGGTGGGGGGTTCCAAAAATAGACTGGGTGCAACACACTTTAAAACACGCAGCATAAAGCCCAGAATCGCACGCAGCTTCATCCCAGCTCTCAACCGAAACCCCAAGAAACGAACGAGCCCCATCCAGACTCGCCCGATGAGGGGCCGCCAGGCAGCACAGACAGGCAGCAGAAACTCGCTTGTGACACAGGCTGCAGCCACCAGAGACACACCCACGGAGGGAGGAGTTTGAAGGAGAGGGGGGTGGGGGTGCTGTTATGGAGGAAATTACTGTTCAGAACTATTGTTTAGATGTCTGATGTCTTACTGATGCCAAAAATAAATGGTTAAAGTGACTGTTCTATCGAATTTCACAAAAAGGCATTTTTCTCAGCTTTCCTTTTCAGACGCTGAAACCATGCTGTATTCAACTGCTAATGCCTACATAACTACTAACTCTACAAACTAACTATTTTAGACAGAGAAAGCACACATTCTATTAGTTCTTTTGAGATATTTTGTGTTCACAAAGTCCTAGCAGAAAATAATCCTCGGCTCTTGAAAGATGAGCCAGAATCCTCAAAAAAAAAACTTGGCAGAAGCTACCTACAGTATTGAGAAAACTGTTGTCAGTGAATGTGTTAATAATAAGTTAAAGGTACTATCCGTAGGTTTGGCAGAAAATAAACCTTCACAAAGTGTTTTCTATTACTAATGAGTGAATGCGCCGTTCCGTAATTAAAAAGATGAGCCCAGCTCTTTGCATTCACATTTGCTGCTGGTCAAATTTTCCCAGAAAATTTGGCTGATGTGACGTTCTGCGCGTTCAGGAGCCTGCCCGTTGTCTTCCTGGCTCCGGCCGGAAATATTACCAACGAAGAAGAAGGCTAACAGGCAGTGACATTACGTTTGTCGCTAGCTGCCAGCAGAAAAAAACAACAACACAGACTCCAGCAAAAAGTCCACACAAAAAAGAAATAAATATTTATCTAGTGAAGCCCGTCTGGCCAGACAGCAGCAATGTGACCAGCTTCGGAGGGAAACTAGAGTCGGGGCTGTGTTTTTTGTTCATGGAGGGACTTTGTAGCTGCTGTAATGTTTTGGCCGATAACGTTAGCTGCTTGCTAATGGATTTACCACCTGGTCAGAAACTACGCTAATAACATTACCATCTTGTGTGAAGTAATGCAACAGTCGCAAATATGCCTAATGTTACTACCATTATGCTTATGGTCATGGAACATTGTTTGACTGGCTAAGACCAAACATGCCACAATAACGTCCGATAATCTATCCCGAATCCTTCCTGGGCATTAGAGGCTGATCTGACTGATAAATTGTCCAGGTTGCCGTTTTCAAGTGACTTTTCTGAGTTAACGTTACCAAGCAAGTTCAGCAACCAACACAGTCTGCTGTTGCCAGGCAGCTGCTTGTGTTAGCACCATACAAACACAATGGACCTGCTTTAGACCAGGGCCTCATCAATACAGTCTGTCAGTAGAAATAATACAATAATGACATTAAATATAACAGAATAATATTTCCACATGATTGTCTTCTTGTCCTTTAGGCTGAGTGCATGTCAACTGTCAGAGAGAAGCTGCGAAGCTCTGGCCTCTGTTGTCAGCTCACAGTCCTCTAGTCTGAGAGAGCTGGACTTGAGTAACAATGACCTGCAGAATTCAGGATTGAAATTGCTCTCTACTGGACTGGGGAGTCCACACTGTAGACTGGAGACTCTCAGGTCAGGATTTGTACTTTTACTATTATAGTATTACTTAACATTTTGTAAATTATTGTACCGTAAAATCAGGTTAAAACTTGAATATCAACTTAGATATCAGTATATAAGGTGAGACTAACATTAAATCTGCCATTGACCCTTTTCTTTCCTTTATTCGTCAGGAGGTCCAATAGACATTCCAGTTTCAAATTTAAATTGTCTGTCAAGTTGTTCAGGGTTTACAGAGTCGGGTTAATTTTGCTCTTTAATAAAAGTTGAATAGATCAGTCAACTTTCATTTAAAACATTTCTTTACTGCCAGAATATAATAATAATAATAATAATAATAAATTAATGACAATAATAATAAGTTAAAGGTACTATCCGTAGGTTTTGGCAGAAAATAAATCTTCACAAAGTGTTTTCTATTACTAATGAGTGAATGTGCCGTTCTGTAATTAAAAAGATGAGCCCAGCTCTTGGCATTCATATTTGCTGCTGGTCAAATTTGGCTGATGTGACATTCTGCGCGTTCACGAGCCTGCCCGTTGTCCACCTGGCTCCGGCCGGAAATATTACCAACGAAGAAGAAGGCTAACAGGCAGTGACATTACGTTTGTCGCTAGCTGCCAGCGGAAAAAAAACAACACAGACTCCAGCAAAAAGTCCACACAAAAAATAAATAAATATTTATCTAGTGAAGCCCATCTGGCCAGACAGCAACAATGTGACCAGCTTCGGAGGGAAACTAGAGTCGGGGCTGTGTTTTTGGTTCATGGAGGGACCTTGTAGCTGCTGTAATGTTTTGGCCGATAACGTTAGCTGCTTGCTAATGGATTTACCACCTGGTCAGAAACTACGCTAATAACATTGCCATCTTGTGTGAAGTAATGCAACAGTCGCAAATATGCCTAATGTTACTACCATTATGCTTATGGTCATGGAACATTGTTTGGCTGATTGCAGTTAGCTGTGGTGAGACTGCCTAATATTATAACGTTAGGTTGATGCTATACACGGATAACTAATAGATTTACAGTTTTACATTTATTGAAATTGCCACCTACTCCCACTAATAACGTTACCGTCTTGTGTTGATAATGAATGCGACAGTCGTAAATATGCATAACCTAACTATGCTTATGGAACATTGTGTGACTGTTCAGTTTGGTCCCGTCCAGCTCACATCAACGCCAGACATTAGACGGCCCGGGGGGAGCAGGCTCTGACTGCAGTTAGCTGCAGTGAGACTGCACATTATTATAATGTTAGCTTGATGCTAATCGTGGCTAACTAATATTGATTTACAGATTTACATTATCATGATACAGGTTGATGGTCTACCTGCCGGACATTGCTGCCTGACGCACCTCCACCAGTGCCTTTTGTGCTGGTGTGCCTGATAGAAATTACCACCCAGCTCCACTAATAACGTTACCGTCTTGTGTGGATAATCAATGTAACAGTCGTAAATATGCCTAACATTACTGTTACGCTCATGCAACATTGTTTGAGTGTTCAGTTTGGTCAACTGCAGGCACTTCCCAACCGCCATCAGCCTCACCAACAAGGCCCGGAAACCCCTTCCGCCAAGGGCCTCACCAACAACCCCCCCCACACACGAACTCACTACCTCCTCCTAAACTCAACTGAACCCCCCCCCCCCCCCATAAAACTGGAACTCATACTGTATCTAATTTAATGCCTGTCTAACTGGGACTGGTAAATTGATGTAAATTCCCTGCACATTAATGCCTATTTAACTTAGCCTGTACATTTCATGTACATTCAATGTAAACTCTTATCTAACTCTGACGGTAAATTCATGTAAATCCACTGCCTATTTAACGTATATTAGTCTGTAAATCTCATGTAAATCCAACGTAAATTCATATTTATCATCCGCAAAACACTTTACCACTCATGTACATATTGTATATATTGACTCGATTTGATTGCTTTTGCAACCTTGCGATTGCCGTTAGTTATCTTCCTACTTCTTATCCCTGTATATTGATGTAACCGCTACGCTGCATACAGACACTAAGACAAATTCCTCGTATGTAACTTGCATACTGTGACAATAAAAGTGATTCTGATTCTGATTAGACGGTACCGTATAATACAGGGGAAGCAGGGTAGTTGCTTGCTGACGCTAACGTTAATATCCTTATCCATTTCTCCGCAGCCAATGCAAGCCAAAACACGACCAAACATGCCACAATAACGTCTGATAATTCATCCAGAATCCTTCCTGGGCATTATGAGGCTGATCTGACCGATAAATTGTCCAGGTTGCCATTTTCAAATGACTTTTCTGAGTTAACGTTACAAAGCAAGTTAAGCAACCAACACAGTCTGCTGTTGCCAGGCAGCTGCTTGTGCACGTGCGAGTATGGTGCCCGCAGACCAGCTTGTTCACATGCTGCCTGCAGTTACTCTAACGGCCACCGGTGTCAGTAATAGTTAGAACTTACGGATAGGACCTTTAATAAAAACGTATTTAAATAAATTTAAATAAGAATGATGAAACAAAGCATTGAAGCCACTTCCAGTTTGACCTGAATGCAGCAGAAAACCAAGAGCCAGTGAAGTAAAGAAAGAAGTACGAGCAAGCTAAAAAATATCAAATGGACTATAGCGAAACAAGCAACTGGTCCACAGTAACATTGCATTTCTGTTCTTTGTTCACACTAAAATAAGTATTTAAAAATAAAGTAGATCCAGTCTCCCAAACAGGAACTATCCTGCTGTTTGGTGATATTCTGTTCTAAACAGAAGAACCAAATGTCAATTTAGAATCACAGCAGCATGGGTGTCTGGGTAGTACAGTGGTAGATTTCCTGCCTACCAACACGAGGGTCACTGCTTCGTGCCCTCATGTTACCTCCGGCTTGGTCGAGTGTCCATACAGGCACGACGGGGCACCTGTACGGGGCGGAAGGGAACTGGTGGGAATAGCGTGATCCTCCCACGTGCTACATCTTGCCAGTGAAGCTCCCGCCCACTGCTGTCAGGTGAAAAGAAGCGGCTGGCAACTGCGCATGTGTCGGAGAAGCTAGTCTACGGCTCTCCCCAGATCGGCAGAGGGTGGAGCAGCGACTGGGACACCAGGGCGATTGGACAAGTACAGTTGGCGAGATAATGGGGGGGGGGGAATCAGAAAGAAAATCACAGCAGCAGGATCTTTTGTTGAATCTGTTCATGAACGTTTTCACCGGCAGTTTCCATTCAAATGAATGGGAGACAAAAATCTGAAGTACGAACTGGTCCAGCTGAATCTGGTCTTGGTCACTAAATTATATTCTGCTTTTCAAATAAATAAGTTGAACAAATAAATAAGCCTATGTTTAACAAATACTGTGAATAAGGCCATGTTGAAAAAATAAATAAGTCCATGTCGAACAAATAAATAAGTCTATTTTGAACAAATAGTCCTGTACATTATTCTGACTCCTTGTGTCAGATGTTTACCTGTTAGATGTAGGATAGCGGCAATGAAAATGGAGAACAAGGTAGAAGCAATGACACAGTGCTGCTTGACTCAGGTGTCAAGCCTAAATGTCTGTTTCATCACCACCCCCACTGAGTCCTGTGGCTGACATGTCATCCAGCAGTCTCAGTATTTTGATGTATTTGCCTCGGCAGCCAATTTCTGCCAAAACCAAGGAGTCTGGAGATCAGTCTGTTTGCAAAAACCCGAGCTAGAGTTTTCCCAATGGTGGTAATGTAAGCACATGGGCAGTGTCTACCTTTTCTCTGTTTTCCTCATGGAGAGCTCCCATTTCCTCCTCTGGCAAAGCATTCTGTTGTGAGGCGTTTTACGTCACAACCACAACGGGTCATAACGGAACTACAGAAGTTCTGCTCAAGACCAGAATCTGCTCTGAGGTGGTTGTTATTGTTTATTTTTAATTTTGAAGTATGCACACATCCACGGAGAATCACAAACCCAATGACTTGCAGCTGGCAGGGGCGGAGTTTCTGCACGCAGCAGCGTGAACATTTTTCTCTGTGAGGAAAACAGATAGAGATGGTAAACACTGCCCATGTACTTATATTACCGAGATTATTAATGATACAAAGTGGGTTTTTATCGGTAAAGCATCCTTTAAAGATGGAGACAATTAAGGTGTCCCTAAGTTGTGAAAGGATTTCCTCCTACATACAGCACCATGCAAACACAGTGGACCTGCTTTAGACCAGGGCCTCATCAATACAGTCTGTCAGTAGAAATAATACAATAATGACATTAAATATAACAGAATAATATTTCCACATGATTGTCTTCTTGTCCTTTAGGCTGCGTGTGTGCCAGCTGTCAGAGAGAAGCTGTGAAGCTCTGGCCTCTGTTGTCAGCTCACAGTCCTCTAGTCTGAGAGAGCTGGACTTGATTAACAATGACCTGCAGGATTCTGGTTTGAAATTGCTCTCTACTGGACTGGGGAGTCCACACTGTAGACTGGAGACTCTCAGGTCAGGATGTACTTTTACTATTATATTATTACTTAACATTTTGTAAATTTTTGTACCATAAAATCAGGTTAAAACTTGTATATCAACTTAGATATCAGTATATAAGGTGAAACTAACATTAAATCGGCCATTGACCCTTTTATTTCCTTTATTTGTCATGTCTAATAGACATCCCAGTTTCAAATTTAAATTGTCTCTCAAGTTGTTCATGCAAACTATACATCACTGTGTGTGTGTGTGTGTGTGTGTGTGTGTGTGTGTGTGTGTGTGTGTGTGTGTGTGTGTGTGTGTGTGTGTGTGTGTGCACATGCATGTGTGTGTAGGCTGTCAGGCTGTATGCTCTCAGAGGAAGGTTGTACTTCTCTGACCTCAGCTCTGAGCTCCAACCCCTCCCATCTGAGAGAGCTGGACCTGAGCTACAATCATCCAGGAGCCTCAGGAGTGAAGCTGCTCTCTGCTGGACTCGAGGATCCACACTGGAGACTGGACTCTCTCAGGTAGGGAGAGGCAATGCCTGCTAGAAGGCTGAGAATCACACATTTTCTATGTCACACTGGAGACTGGACTCTCACGTATGGAGAGGCAACATCTGCCAGACATTTTCTCTGTCAGACTGGCTATGTCAGCACTGTGGCTAAATAGAGCTGTCGCTCATCATTGGAGCCTCATGCTGTTCAGTTCACACACAGTTCAGTTATTAAGGTGAGAGGAGCTTTCTCCAACCAAGCTCACTAGCTGAAACATTCATGTGGTGATCTTGAATCAGAGAGTGGATTCACACCTGCTCGTTTGGAGCAGTTGTTTCAAACTGGGAGTGTTTCCCCCTAAAAATCGGTTTGATTTGCACATGTGAACACAGCAATCACACTCAGATGCAGGACAAAACAAGCAGGGTGCACTGCGTGAAAGACCCCAGAACTCTGCAAGAATTAGGCGCATATCCGGATATTTTTTTGTATATATTTCATGTCAGGTCAAATACTGAGCCATATTTGCCTCATATAGTATACCGTGTCCAGATACATCTAATGTTGACATACACACTAAATAAAATATCCAAATATGCCCTCATGGCTCATGCCATATTGGAAATATGTGGACTCAGTATTTGGCTATAATATGAATGAATATGGTGCATGTGTTTTTGTTGCTGTCATTGAAGAAAATATGAAATATGGTGTACAGATACAACACAAACTGATATCTTGACACTGATATTTCACTGATATGACTCATGCGTGGAGCATATCAAGGGTATGATTTGTTGGTATGGGTGTGCTCTGTGTCTGGGGAAATACTCAGTATTTGTGGTGGTCAAATAAATGTCCAGGTACATCATGTGTATATCCCACAATATCCAAATATGACCTCATGACAAATATAAAGATATATGTTCTCGGTATTTTACAACCAAGTCTGCTGCATATTAGCAGTATTTTCCTAATTTAATTTTATAGAATGGAGCACAGCTACACTGCCCTCCAAATCAAAACCGCAGTAACTACAATTTTGGTCAAAATTTAGTTATTATTGAAATTGAACTTTTAGATATCTGTTTTATCATGTGACAAATTTTCTAAGTTCAGTCTTGCTCTATATTTGAGAAAACAGAGTATAAAAGTTGCAGTAACTACGAAATCCAACCAAAAACCAGACAAAACTGCAGTAACTACACTTACTGCACTTTGATTTGCTTTCACAGAGCTTCAGCTGGACTTAAACAGAGATAAACGCAGTAACTACACTTTGAGGTTTAGTTACTGCGGTTCAGACTGGTTTTTGGTTGGATTTTGTAGTTACTGCAATTTTCCCGCTCTTTCCATAACAAAGCCCAACACATCAATCACTCATAATGGCACAATCTGTTTAGTTAATCCAGTCAATTCCCAATATGAGAGCGCACTGACAGCTGTCCAAATTGTTAATGAA
Source organism: Poromitra crassiceps (assembly GCF_964638095.1). Taxonomy (NCBI): domain Eukaryota; kingdom Metazoa; phylum Chordata; class Actinopteri; order Beryciformes; family Melamphaidae; genus Poromitra; species Poromitra crassiceps. The sequence continues at coordinate 92,155,394 of NC_139625.1, read as the reverse complement.
TTAGTCTTCAGTGTCTTTAAAATCGTAAATGCTGTATTCCTAGTTAATAATCCATAAGAGATCATCCACTAAAGAAGGGAATTGTGTTCTCCACTGGGAAGTGTTAATCTGGCTGTAGATAGTGATAATTGTTTGGTATCACTACCTAGCTCATCAGGACAATCTTTTTAATTGCTGCATAAATGATCAGCAGTTCATTTTATTCAAAATAATTGTAATATGCTATGTAATATACTGTATATGCTCTTGTATGAATTATCAATCTGAAAAGCTGATCTGATTTGTAAAGAAAACCTGTTCTAAATTAAGATAATAAAACAACTGTGCTCATTAATTAATTGTGTCAGAATGATGACCAAAAAGCAACACCAGTGGTGAAGATTACATCAACTGACTTCAGGATTCCCTGAATTTATCTGTTACTCATCCATTTAAATGTTTTAAACATGTAAACAAGAAAACAATTAAATACACATATGATGTGGTATCGAAATCAAAACCGATTACAGTTGTCTCATGAAAAACAAGACAGGAGAAGCACATTAGATTGTAGTTACTGCGCTTTTCCCTTGTACTACCTACACATCTGTTTAAGGTACAGACAGAGTGCCGTATCTGCATTTCTGGGGTCATAAGTCAAGTAATTGATAATTGTTTTGCGCCCAAAAAATACTTTAACGTATACATATTTAATAAGCGCATTGCCACTTTTCAACCTATATCTCATTTGGCTGGACAGTCAAAAAACTTTAAAGGCATTTTTCTCAGTTTCAGTGTTGGCGTAGTTACTGCGGTTATGATTTGTAGGGCAGTACAGCATAGTGATATTTTGAATTTGATATTCAATTGATTCATAGCCAAAAAAAGGTGTGTGACATGTTCTCACTCCCAACTTGTCAAATACTGCCATTCAGACCCTGGCATCACTTTTCAATGCACAGGTACTCATACATAAACGTTTTTCCACCTTATCTCCTGTGTACATCTGTTAAAGCTTTTTAGTATGCTTGACACCAAATGGCTACCTCTGTCAACAAAGTTAACTAATGAAAATGTCAATAAAAGGCAACAGTAACACACTTTCAAGACATCCAAATTTAATATCAAAGAAAAAATAATTTTACATGAACATTATTCACATTTTATGTACACATCTTAGAAATATATTACTTGTTAGTCCTTCTAAGCTTATCAGACATCAAAGATCAAATGTTCAACCACTTATTTTGACTTTTCAAAAGAATAAGCTTAAAAAGATTCAACTTATACTTTATTTGGTTTGAGTTTCTCATCAGTTCAGACAGCAGAATTGTGGGTTGTTATACCCAAATTATCCCATTTCATCACAATTATGGCTTCTTATACTTCAAATTCAAGGACTCAAATGACATAGTTTGAGACATGGATCAAGGTATTATTACAATAGGGAGCATTTTTATAATGAGAACTTGCAGGTTTTACAGAAGCTCACAGACAGACAACAATTAGAGAGGTTTGAATGTGTGAACACTTAAACTGTGCAGATGCACATCAAGTAAAATAAATATGTCTATATGCTTAATTTCAAAAACTTTCAAGGCCCAGATTTTTCTCTCAAATTACATTTTTTTCCCACTGATTTTGACCATACACAATATAATTTCACTGAAAGATGATAAAAGATATTGCATTATCGTCCATCCCTAAATTAGCTAGCAAATCTAACCTTATTCTAAACACATCTTGCTGAGGGTAGTGTTACCACAACATTCACAGATTTGTCTCTAGCTCCAGGAAAGGAAACTCTGCATGAACAACATGCACACTGGCTGAAAATTCTCTGCATTTGAATAAAAGATGCATGAGACCACGGAACAAAGTCTTTGTCCCAAACTGTGCAGCTGCTATTGTTCCCATAATGCCACATGTCACTGTGCTTTTTAAACCAGTTCACCTGAGCCACTGTATGTTCAGTGTTTACTGACTTCCCTGCTCTCAGCAAAAAGAGGGATACTTTCCACTTTACACAATATCTGTCCTGGCCATGGCTCCCCATTTGTATCTATGCCAGGTTCTCCAGTGATCTCATCAAGAACCAACCATTTTGCACATACAAATGATGCTGTCCCTGTCCTGTATTGACATGGAGAAAATATATCACCTGCGAAACTGTATCTGCTACAATATTTGTAAGCAAATGTCACTCGTGAATTGTTTCACTGGGATACAGTACCTCAAACATGGAATGAAGTGCAAAGTTGTCTGACTCAGGCCATGTTTAGACGACAACCGTCTCTGCATAAAACGGCAAACTAGCGTTGCGTGTTCACCTTTTATTTCGCATTTATACACAGCTGTTATGATAACGATTTGCATGCAGACTGAGGCCGACTGAAGCCGCAAAAGCGTCAAGTGAACCAGAATAACATAGAAACTTCTGGTTAAAACCTTCACAATAATGGTAATTAAATAAACTAATAGGGCTCTATCGTTGCATCGGCCTATAATCTGCGCCCAGCGCCCAGCGCAGCACAGGTTAGTGGGCTACAGGTGGCCTTAAGCATTATAACCACGCCTTTTAAGCGTAAAATTATGCACAATCTGGTCATTGGAGAAGTGCAGTAAACGAATCACAAGCTTCCCTTTTAAGCTCCAATTCCACGGAGCGATCCAGTCCGGTCAGAAAAGCCAAGCGCTCTGAGCTCCCCCCCTCCCTTTCATCCCCGTCTGTCTGTCTCCATATATAGGCTATTATTCCAAATGATTATGCTTCTCAAACCAATCTATATTTCAAGTATTTTTATTCTTGTCATATACTCATCACCAGCATATACATGAGCAGTTTGAACACAAAAATATACATAACAGATATGTTAGTCAGTCTCGGTCTGGAAAGTGTTCCTACAGCAACAGACTGCAAAATAGCAAAAGGCAACTTAGAAATGTGTACAGAAAAAGTTTTTTTTTATATAACCAACACAAAAAAAAAAAAAATTCAAACAAGAAAAGAAAAGAAACATACACACACACACACACATTTGAAATATTTATTTATGTCCACATAAATACAAGTATGCAAAGGACATAAACAGTAATAGTGCAGTCAATTGCTGTGAGTCAGTCAGTTACATGAGTGCCCAGACGGCAACCACAATAATGCATACACATAAACACACAGGATGATAACATGGCAGGTTGATATATACAGTTATAATGTAATGGAAGATAACGGTCAGTATCCACTTCATGGGTACAAAAAGCAGCGCCTCCTCCATATTGAGCGGCTGCCGATAATAGTAGATATTGAACAATATCTCGCTAACTGCTTGGCCCTTCTCTTTGGGAGACCAGACATCTGAAGGCCTCTCACAACCAGCTTATGGACATGACCTAGGCTACCAAATATGAAAACTAGAAGTTTACACCTGTAGCCCAGCTGTGAAATGGTCTGTTCTAGCTGTTGGTATTTCATCATCTTGGTTAGAAAGGCCTCCTCTAGGCTGTGGTCAAAGGTACAGCCAACCTCTAGAACAAACACCTCTCTACGATTTTCATTGACAACAACAACATCAGGAGTGTTAGCTGGAATATTCAAGAACACCTCTGAATCGTCACTACACAGAGTGAACATGCTCGGCTTCACAATAGAATGTTTAAAAAGCGATATTGAAGACCCGAAAATAGAAGAGATATCTTTTGATATCAGATCCACTAATCTGTCATGCCTACATATGTAAAGCCCTTTGTATGCATGGCAACCATTTAGGATGTGAGCCATGGTTTCAGTTATCTGTTCATGACCATGATGTATGCAGTGAGGAGCATGACTGTCAGGAAGCCAGATGGAAAGATTGAGCTTGGTTGGTAGAACTTGCAGTCTTGCTTTTAGAGTGAAGATGATAATGCTCTCATCCAGAGCGACACTTTTAAACACTGCATGAGAAACAGAGTGATCTGCTGCAGGCAGACATGCAAGTTTCCCTTGGAGTTTTAACTCAGTCCAGTGTTGACGTTGTCTTTGTTGTAGCGCCCTCATGAGGTGACCTCGGGCATTCGTTAGAGGGAGTTGATGATCTACTCCACAGATATTCACGGTTGCTCTCACAGAGATACTGGGGTCAGATATAACCTCTTCAGAGACATTCACTGCCTCTGAGTTAGGCCCCACCCACTCCAGGGCAACTTTACACCAGCCACATAAGTCATTCAGGTCAGGCCAGTCAGACCACACGCCAAAGCCAGGGGAGCGACTGTCCAGCTTCCCGCTGGGTTTCGTCTTGAATCCCAGGAAGTTAGAATCCGACCCACGTGCCAGGGGGACCTTGCGTCTTTTTAGGTCAATGAACAGAGACGCTCTGGCGAGCTCTCTGGTCATCACTGTTCAGCATATTTAAAAGATGGCCGAGCCTCGTAGCAAAATAAGTCCATTCAAAATTCGGAACCCCCAGCCCACCCTCCTGTTTACTGTGAAATATGATGTCACGTGTACTATGAGTATTTAGTCCAGTCCACTGCCTTACCAAACGCACAGTTCTATCATTCATTTCACGTAGAGATTTACATGGAATATGTACATTGGAAAACAAGTGTTGAACCTTGGCCAGTGCTATTTGTCTGATTGCTTCTAGCTTCATGAGGAGTGGCAGGGGGGATGCATCAATTAAATCGAGTCTGGTGGAATACTCAGATGTGATGTCATCTACTTGATCTTTCCACTCACCTGCCACGTTGAATTTATGACCTAGATAAGTATATGTCTTGTGGCGTGAATATACTCTTAGTGGCTTATTGTAAATACAGGTATTGAATCTGATTTGGAATGGTACCAGCGGTTCCCCCCGCTCCGCCTCTCATAAAAAACTGCACATTTGGAATCTTTCACCTCTAAACCAGACCACTCCAAAAAGGAGTCAGTTCTGGTGAGCATGGTGTTGATAACACCCTCTTGACGGGAGGATATGACGACATCGTCTACGTATCCCTGAACGGGGTTAGGGGAGATGACATTGAGAGGAGCACAGTTACAAAGCCACTTTAACCATTGATTTATTGCGAGTACAAAATTAACTGCACTCCATGGACAGCCAGTCTTAATACCTACTTGGAGAGGGATTGGGTCTGTGAGCTGTTTGCCACAGATCACCTGTATAAATGAACCAGAATAAACATCTTTAACAATGTCAAGATAAACTTGAGGTAGATGTATTTCCTCAAGAGATTTTAACATGACATTATGTGCTAAAGTACCAAAAGCATCACGGAAATCAAGAAAAACCATAAATAATGTAGTTGACTCGTGCTTGAAGTCATCAATTCCTGTTTTGAGACAAAACACATGCTCATTCATGCCCTGCCTATTGATATAAGCCTTTTGCTTGGGGGATAAGATGTTTTCATCCACAAGCCATGGCAGAATCCTAGCAAGAATGTATTTCATAAACACCTTAAAGATCGTAGGTAAGAGGGAAATGTCTCTCCAGGTTGATGGATTGTCCGGGATATTGTCCTTTTTGGGGATTCTATGGACAAGAGCCCCCTTCCAAGAATCAGGCACACGTTTATTTTCCAAGCAGGTATTAAAGATGGAAGTTTAGTGTACATGACTGTGTGGCCTTGAGTAATTCATAGGAAACATCGTCCATGCCACTTGATTTGTTGTTGGGGAGATTGCCCAACACAGTCTCCACCTCCGCCTGCGTGAAGTGCGCAGTGTCAGGGAGACGTGCAGGCTCCGTGAGCGATATGGCTTCGTGCCAGGGAAATGGTGGAAGTTCATCGTCAATTGACGATTGTCCTCGGCACTTAGTTTGATAGTACAATTGCACTTGCTCGCAATTATTGGGGCAGGGAGGGGGGGTTGGGTATTCACTGTTGTTCAAAATTAATTGAATGGCTTTGAGTGCAAAGTTGTCTGACTCAGGCCATGTTTAGACGACAACCGTCTCTGCATAAAACGGCAAACTAGCGTTGCGTGTTCACCTTTTATTTCGCATTTATACACAGCTGTTATGATAACGATTTGCATGCAGACTGAGGCCGACTGAAGCCGCAAAAGCGCCAAGTGAGCCAGAATAACATTGAAACTTCTGGTTAAAACCTTCACAATAATGGTAATTAAATAAACTAATAGGGCTCTATCGTTGCATCGGCCTATAATCTGCGCTCAACGCCCGGCGCAGCGCAGGTTAGTGGGCTACAGGCGGCCATAAGCATTATAACCACGCCTTTTAAGCGTAAAATTATGCACAATCTGGTCATTGGAGAAGTGCAGTAAACGAATCACAAGCTTCCCTTTTAAGCTCCAATTCCACGGAGCGATCCAGTCCGGTCAGAAAAGCCAAGCGCTCTGAGCTCCCCCCCTCCCTTTCATCCCCGTCTGTCTGTCTCCATATATAGGCTATTATTCCAAATGATTATGCTTCTCAAACCAATCTATATTTCAAGTATTTTTATTCTTGTCATATACTCATCACCAGCATATACATGAGCAGTTTGAACACAAAAATATACATAACAGATATGTTAGTCAGTCTCGGTCTGGAAAGTGTTCCTACAGCAACAGACTGCAAAATAGCAAAAGGCAACTTAGAAATGTGTACAGATTTTTTTTTTTTTTTTTTTCATAAATAACCAACAAAAAAAAAAAAAAATTCAAACAAGAAAAGAAAAGAAACATACACACACACACACACACACACACACACATCACACACACACACACACACACACACACACACACACACACACACACACACACACTCCAATATTACAGCAATGAAAGTGCTTGTAAAGGTTATGCATGGCATAGGGTCCCACAGGAGTCACCCATCATCCCTAACCTCGCCGAGGTAGGCCAGAAACGGGCCCCAAACAACCGAAAATCTCCAGAGTGAGTTGATTCTCAGAAACCTAAGTCTCTCCATCCGTATGACAGAGATCATACCCGCCAACCATAGCTGAAAAGATGGTGGGGAGGGGGACTTCCATTCCTGTAAAATGAGTTTCTTGGCAACGATTGTCCCCTGTGTCAGAGATTGCGGCACAGCTGAAGCTCAAAGAGGAGTCCGAGCAGCCGAAGATGGCGAGCTCTGCCTCTGGCTGAAGGGTCACTTCATAGGCCTTAGAGTACCAGTTGAATACTTTGGCCCAGAACTCAGTCAGTGAAGGGCAAAACCAAAAAGCATGAGACAGAGTGCCCTCTGATACACGACACCTGTCACATAATGGTGAGACAGATGGGTAAATCCTGTGCAACTTATGGTTAGAATAGTGAAGACGGTGAGTGACTTTAAATTGAATCAGTTGGTGTCTACTATTAACTGAGCAGAGTTGTATCACAGACACACTCCTATTCCATAGAATGTCAGATAAGTCAATGCCAAGTTCCCCCTGCCAAGCTTCTCTAATCCTCTCAGTAGAGACTGTGGTGTAATTGTCAAACAGACATACAAATCTAGAAATAAGATGCTTGGAGTAGTGAGGAGGGCTTAGCAGTACATCGAAAAAGGCATGTTCATTTGGAAGCACTTCAAAAGAGCGAATCTTGGACCGAACATAATTTCTGAGTTGCAGAAATCTGAGCCAGTTTGTGCCAGGAAGCCCAAACTTCTTCTTTAGTAGATCAAAAGATGCAAAATGGCCATCTATGTATAGGTCTTTGATGGAAGCCAGCCCCTTCTCACTCCAAGCATGGTAGTTTCTGTCTGACCATGGAGGCAGAAAAGTGACAAATTGGCGTATAGACAGAAACATCTGGTAAACTCAAAACACTCCTAATTTGGTTTAGAATGCTGACAGTTTTTCACACCAAAACATAGATTTCCCAAGGTCCCAGGGTTCTCCAACCTAGAAAATAGCATAGCTGGCAGTGAAGAATTGCCAATAGAGCTGGCCTCCATCTTCAGCCGCAGGGGAGCCCCGGGAGACACAATACCAGGGGTCCCCTGAGGCCAAAACATTAGAGCCCTAACGTTAGGAGCCCAGTAGTAATGCCTAAATACTGGTAAGGCCAGCCCTCCTTCAAGCTTAGGTTTTTGCAAATTAATTTTCGAAATTCTGTGGTTTTTATAATTCCAGATGTAAGACAGAATTATGGAGTCCAGTTTTTTAAAGAAGACCAGTGGAAGAAAGATAGGAAGGTTTTGACACAGATAAAGGAACCTGGGAAGTGAACCCATCTTAATAGAATGTATGCGACCGATCATGGACAGAGGCAAGATTTTCCAGTTCTCTATACACTGTTTACGTCTTAAAACAAAATCATCAAAATTCAACTTAAATATTAGTTTCGGATCTCTGGGTATGGTCATGCCAAGATAGGTGAGGCGGTCCTTGGCCAATTTGAATGGGAGATTTTCCAGAAAGCCGGGGGTGAAGACATCAGAGAGAGGCATAAAATCACTCTTTGTCCAGTTGATTGTGTATCCGGACAGCTTACCGAAGGAAGTGAACAATTCGAGGAGTGTGGGGATCGATTTTTCTGAATTATGTAAATATAATATTACATCATCGGCATACAAACTGATACGCGTTTCAATACCACCGACCTCCAAGCCTACAAGGCTTGGATATGAGCTTTACCCAGGATATGAATGATTCGCCAAATCCAAATCTGCATAGTGACTCAAACATATAAGGCCACTCAACCTGATCAAATGCCTTCTGTGCATCAAGCGATAGAATAGCTGCGCCACTGGTGTTACTATGGTCTGCGTATATAGTGTTGAGGAGGCGTCTTACATTGAAGAAAGATAACCTGTTCGGAATGAACCCTGTCTGGTCAGGATGAATGATAGATGACAAATGTTTGTTTAACCGGGAAGCCAGCGTTTTGGTAATTATCTTTCTTTTAAAATTCTGAAGCGCTATAGGTCTGTAGCTTGCCGGGTCTACTTCCTCCTTCCCCTTTTTTAGAATAAGGGAGATGTTAGCTTCTGTTACGTCCCTTAAATGTGTGTCTAGGGTGAAAAGGTGTAACATAAGAAGTCCAGGAAAAAGGGAAATAGGCTGAATTAAAGTGTACCAAAACAATGATTTATTTTAACAAAGGTTGGTTCAAATAAGGAAGCACAGTGACGTCAGGGTGGCCAAAGCCCAATCAGTTTACCTAGAAATAAAATAAACTAGACTATAAACAAAAAGACAAAACTACTACTTAAACCTACAAAAACAGGAGAAAAGTGGGTGTAAAGAAAAGGGCGACACACCCCTACAGGGCTTCCTTAAGATTAACAATAAACAGGAATCAAACAAAAAGGCAAGTGATATACAAAGTAGCTAAGTAGACCAATGAGTGTGTGCATGAGAAATAGTTAGGCTACATCTAACAAAAGGCCAAGAAGCATAGGCTAAGGCAAGGCCAATGAGTAACTTAAGACAAAGTTACAGAGGGCAAATAGGCTGACAGCTAATAGAAATAGCTACAGCGTCAAAGCACACACAAACAAGTGTTTGACTGTCAAGTGACCAAGGGCCACAAAAAGAGCTACCCAAAAACAATTAGTTAACTGAAAGTAGCAAAAGGCTAATACAAAAGAGCTAATTCAAAAAGGGGCTTGAGAGAGCAAGGAGGGTGGAGGGCCAGTGTAAGCACGCAGAGCGCTCCGCTAACACTGACCCACAGTGCCATCTTGGAACACTGCAGATTATGTAGGACATGCAGGTCTGAAGCAGCCAATCAGCAGCAATCGGCATTGATTGCCAACCAGCTCCAGGTGAGGGCTCTTCACCTCAATCACTGCAGCAGAGGGGCGTGTCTGGGACAGAGATAGTGAGGCAGGAAAAGAAAGAGCCACACACCAAACCAAGGCCAGGCTTTGGTACACAGGCTGTAAAACCCCATCACATACTGTAGGAAAAATGCTAAATTGAATGTTACAATAGGCCTAAGCCAGAAGTGTACTATTATAGAAATAAATAAGGCAGAGGGCCGTAACACCTCCCCCCTTAAAAAGAAACATCTCCTCCCAAAAATATGCTAAAGTTTATGCTAAAAAACACAAGACGGTGAAACATCAAAATAAAATGGACAAAGCTTTCACACACACACTTCAAAATTTGTGGCACTAAGGCAAACATGCCTGCTTACCTTAACCAAGTCAGAAGTGGTGGTGGAGACAGCATACACAGAGGGGTGGACTTAGTCTAAGGTCTTCCAGCTCAGATGCACATGCTCAACCTCACAGGTTTGTTTCGAGCATTCACCTGACAGGTGAAGGGCGAGCTTCAGATCCTCTCATGTCCCCCAGATCAGCGCTGTCTGATTAAGGCCCAAGTGGCAGCAGGAGCCTCCGCCCCCACCTCCACCTGGTCATTGAGAGCTTGTGAGGGAAATGGCGGCCTTCGCTCCCACTTCCCATATAAACCCTCGGGTGCCTTACCTGACAGACACTTGGCTTTCTCTATGCCTTTCTCCACCAACTGCTCCGACAGTAACATCTTAAGTCTCCGCCTATACAGGCGTGCAAAGGGACAGACACCAAAATATTAAGAAGTGTGCAAAATGTCCATGTGAAAAGTCAACCCAAAGTTAACTGAATGTTGATCAAAGTCAACCAACGTGTTACCAAAAGTTAACCAGACATTTTAACCCATCCATGTGAACTAATCACTCCTAATGTTAACTACTGTTAACCTTCTTTCAATGTTAACCACCGTTAACCCATCATTGTGAACATCACTCCTACTGTTAACCGGAGTTAACCTCTTCCTAATGTCAAATGTCAAAAATAGCAACATCAAAACCATCCAAAGTTTACTGCAGGTAAATAAATGGCATGACTCACTCGAGAGAACTCAAGAGATCTCAGTACAGGAATAGCATAGCACATGGCAATTAAATACAAATAATCCTACCTACCCTGCTGCTCTAAGGTAGGACTACTTACAAACCCTCCAAAGACAATGAAGCCATGTTTCTCAGAACAGCTTATTCCTAAAGAGAAAAAAAGACAAGCCGAAACACAAAGTGCACAAATGGCCCACAAATGTAAATATAGCAGTAGGCTACTAGAAAGTTCCTGACTATAAAAGGGATTACAAAATTATCCCGGACGATAAAGGGATTACAAAATTATCCCGGACGATAAAGGGATTACAAAATTATCCCGGACGAGCCCCCATTTATGTTACGTCCCTTAAATGTGTGTCTAGGGTGAAAAGGTGTAACATAAGAAGTCCAGGAAAAAGGGAAATAGGCTGAATTAAAGTGTACCAAAACAATGATTTATTTTAACAAAGGTTGGTTCAAATAAGGAAGCACAGTGACGTCAGGGTGGCCAAAGCCCAATCAGTTTACCTAGAAATAAAATAAACTAGACTATAAACAAAAAGACAAAACTACTACTCCTTAAACCTACAAAAACAGGAGAAAAGTGGGTGTAAAGAAAAGGGCGACACACCCCTACAGGGCTTCCTTAAGATTAACAATAAACAGGAATCAAACAAAAAGGCAAGTGATATACAAAGTAGCTAAGTAGACCAATGAGTGTGTGCATGAGAAATAGTTAGGCTACATCTAACAAAAGGCCAAGAAGCATAGGCTAAGGCAAGGCCAATGAGTAACTTAAGACAAAGTTACAGAGGGCAAATAGGCTGACAGCTAATAGAAATAGCTACAGCGTCAAAGCACACACAAACAAGTGTTTGGCTGTCAAGTGACCAAGGGCCACAAAAAGAGCTACCCAAAAACAATTAGTTAACTGAAAGTAGCAAAAGGCTAATACAAAAGAGCTAATTCAAAAAGGGGCTTGAGAGAGCAAGGAGGGTGGAGGGCCAGTGTAAGCACGCAGAGCGCTCCGCTAACACTGATCCACAGTGCCATCTTCTTCTTATTCTTCTTCTTTTTTATTTCCGGCAGTGTAGACGCTACTAGGCGTATTACTGCCCTCCACAGTTCAAATGAAATTTGATGTCTTCTTTATATTTACAGTGTTCATCATGTATCCACCCATAGTGCTCCCATTCACTCTATATATATCCATTCTACTGCTCAGTCGTCGGGAACTCATCCCTCAGCGCCTTCTCAATCTCCTCTCCAGAAATGTCCACAACATTCAAGAACCTTCTAGCTGCATCCATCATCATCTTAATCTTTTCCTTTTTTCCCTTGATCTGCTCTGTACAATTAATCACCATGGCCATAAATGTCAAAAATCCTTTTTTGTCCACACAAATGATTTGTTCAACTCCCTTCTGTTTCTTCTCTGGTTCCTTTTCAATTTCTTCCATTTTATCACTCTCATTCTCCACTCTTTTAACAGCTTCAGCATATGACATACCCTTCTCTTTTACCCTAATCTGATTCACTTTCACCTCATTTACTCTCCTTGGGCATTGCTTTGAACCCGCATGATGATCACCATCACAGTGTAGGCACTTTGCCTTGTCTTCCTCTAAACACGTGTCTCTCTCACACTCCTTTCCCCCACATCTCCCACATCTCCGGACCCCTCTACACACAGCAGCAACATGACCATACTCTTGACAGCAATAACATCTCATCGGTGCTCTTTCAAACGGCCTTACCCTATACCAACAATAATCCACATACACTCTCTCAGGCAACTCTCCATCAAAGGTCAAACACACAGACAAACTCTCCTCCCTTTCCCCCTCATGATATCGTGTCAATCTCTTTGCCTCCAGCACACCCTCCACACTTTCAAACAACTCAGCCTCTACTGACAGAGGCACACCACTCACCACACCCTTCTTCCTTACCTCAGATCCAAGTACAAAACATGTTACAATAGCTGCACTAGCACGTTCACCTCCAGTAGCCCTATTTCTACACCACTTTATTTCCTTTACAGCTTTGTCTCTCTGCTCTTTTGAAACACACTCAATTATAACTAATCCACTTCTTGCTACTCTAACTGACCTTACCTGCCCAAGTACCCTCTCCACAAACTCCCCTACTTTATGTTGATCACTAAATATACCATCCTCTTTCGATGAAACCACCCTCATCCCCACTACAAACTCCTGCTTCTTCCTCACTGCTCGACTACACTCACTATCCGAACCTAACCCTTTCCTCACTTTCTTCACTGACTGACTTGTGCCACTTGAAACACTCGACAAACTTTTACGTTTATTCTCAATTCCCCTTTTATCCTGATCATTTTCAATTTCGCTCTCGCTCTCACTCTCACTCTTCGACGCCATTTTCCAAAAAGAAAACCACAGTGCCATCTTGGAACACTGCAGATTATGTAGGACATGCAGGTCTGAAGCAGCCAATCAGCAGCAATCGGCATTGATTGCCAACCAGCTCCAGGTGAGGGCTCCTCACCTCAATCACTGCAGCAGAGGGGCGTGTCTGGGACAGAGATAGTGAGGCAGGAAAAGAAAGAGCCACACACCAAACCAAGGCCAGGCTTTGGTACACAGGCTGTAAAACCCCATCACATACTGTAGGAAAAATGCTAAATTGAATGTTACAATAGGCCTAAGCCAGAAGTGTACTATTATAGAAATAAATAAGGCAGAGGGCCGTAACAGCTTCATACAGTGTTTTAGGCAAAACATTGTCTTTCTTGGAGCTAGATATCATTCTGAGGAGGAGTGGGGCAAGAATGTCACAAAATTTCTTGTAGAATTCAGTGCCAAATCCGTCCGGTCCGGCCGCTTTGCCTGATGGGAATGATTTGATGGCAGAGGTTATTTCTTTTAATGTGAGATCACAATCTAAGTCCTCTCTAGCAGCTTCACTAAGTTTGGGTGTTTCAAGAGGGTCAAAGAAGTCATTTAGATCAGACTGAGCAGCATCATACTTAGATGAGTAGAGTTCACTGTAGAACTCTCTGAAACGATCGTTTATCTCTTTTGGGTTAGTCAGCAAGGCGCCGCTCTTTGATTTGATGGAGAGGATTGACCTGGAAGCTTGGGCACCCTTAAGCTGCCTCGACAGAAGCCCCTCTGGTTTATCTCCCAATTCAAATTGTTTTTGTCTCAGCTTTAAGAGGAGTGTATTTATTTGACCACCCAAGATACAGTTGTATTCATACTTTAGCGTCAATATCTTATTATAATCTTCTGAGGATTTTGAGACCTGGTATGTCGCTTCAAGGGTGGGGAGAGCATTTTCAATCTCCAATAGTCGCTTCAAGATTCAAGATTCAAGATTTTTATTGTCACTCCATGGTACAAGTATCACGTGTGAAATTCTTGTGCTGTGGACTCCTTTTACAACATAGTACAAATATAACAGGGCATATGAGTGCAAAAACAACAAGAGACACAACAAGCAATAAGGCAGTATAGTGATAAGACAAGTCAGAGACAGTGGCATATTCACTGCACATAGGTGCACATGTCATGTGCATACTTTAGACGTGCTAAACATTTTAAATTTGGCGTATTTGACATATAGGTGCAAATAGCATATTCCTTATTAAACATACAATTAAACATTAGACATACATAATGGTAGCAGCTACAGTACGGTACAGTAGGGCTACCACACTATTTGTGTACGTTAAGGAGTCTCGTGGCCTGCGGGAAGAAACTGTTCCTCAAGCGATTTGTGCGTGCTTTTGGAACCCTGTATCTCCTCCCTGAGGGTAACAGGGAGAACAGGCTGTTGTGGGGATGGTTTGTGTCTTTGATGATCTTCAGGGACCTCCTGAGGCACCGCTGTTTATACAGTTCATGCAGTTCTGGCAACTCACATCCTGTTACGTGCTGGGCCGCACGTCTCACTCTCCGTAGCGCCCTGCGGTCCATGGTGGTACAGTTCCCATACCAGGTGGTGAAGCAGCCAGTCAGCAGGCTTTCAATGGTGCCTCTGTAGAAGTCCTTCAGGATTTCTGGCCTTAGCCCAAATTTCTTCAGGCGCCTGCGTCCGTGTATTCGCTGTTGGGCCTTTTTGACAACAGTGGCGGTGTGACCGGCCCAAGTCAGGTCCTGGTGGATGTTGACTCCCAGGTACTTGAAGCTGTCCACCCTTTCCACCACTGTGCCGTTGATGGTGATTGGGGGGTGTGCCCCCCCCCCCCCTCCTGTAGTCTACAATGATCTCCTTGGTCTTGGAGACGTTCAGAGAGAGGTGGTTGTCCTGGCACCATTGTTCCAGGGCCCCCACCTCCTCTCTGTATGCCGTCTCGTCGCCCCCCCCCCCCCCCCCGAGATCAGCCCCACGACTGCTGTGTCGTCTGCAAACTTCACGATGGTGTTTGAAGTTTGAGTCGCCACGCAGTCGTGGGTGTAGAGGTCGTACCAGAAGGGGCTGGAGACGCACCCCTGGGGCGCTCCTATGCTGATAGTCAGTGGGGAGGAGGTGAGGTTGCCCACCCTCACCACCTGGCGGCGGTCTGTCAGGAAATCCAGGATCCAGTCGCACATTGCTGTGTTTAGTCCCAGATCCTTGAGCTTGCGTACCAGCCTGGAGGGTACTATGGTGTTGAATGCTGAACAGCATTCTTACATAGGTGTCCTTCCCCTCCAGGTGGGACAGGGCGGTGTGGAGCACGTGTGCTACTGCATCCGCTGTGCTCCTGTTGGGGCGGTATGCAAATTGTAGCGGGTCGTGGTCCGGGGGGAGTGTGGGACGGATCTTTGATATGACCAGGGGGGGGAGAGGAGGAGGGGTGGTGGGGGGGAGGAGAGAGGGGGGGGTGATGGGGGGGAGGAGAGGAGGAGGGGTGATGGGGGGGAGAGGTGGCTGAGGGGGGGGGGGGGAGAGGAGGGGGGGAGGTGGAGGGGGTGGTGGGGAGGAGAGGGGTAGGGGAGGAGGGGGGAGGAGGGGAGGCGCTCTGGCAGAGGGGTCGAACTTGGCGTAGAACAGCTTCCGTTTCCCCTTTCTGTCAGCTGCTTCATATGAAATTATATCCCCACGAATAACAACCTTTAGTGTTTCCCACAATGTGGAGTCTGAAACTTCACCATTATCATTGAATTCAATAAAATGTTTTGGTTTAGTGGTAATATATTCTAAAAATGTTCCTTCAGTGAGTAAAGAGGCATTTGAGGCGTAAAGAGGCGCCAAGAGTAGGTTTGCTTGGGGAGAGAGAGACATAAGGACAATGTCAAGGGGCTATGGTCAGAAATCAGTATGTTATGGTATTTTGTATCGGTGACGTGAGATATTAATTGAGAATCGATTAAAAAATAATCTATTCTGCTGTATGATTTGTGGGCATGAGAATAAAAAGAATATGCTTTATCAATGGGATGATGAACCCTCCAAGCGTCGACTAGGTTCCTAAAATATATCTTCCAAAAGGGTCTGCAGTGATGGAGGTGAGCTGAAATGGTATATTTTTTTTAAACAAAATGGCTACGCCACGAGCGTGGGAGGAAAATTATGATTGAAATACCTGTGACACCCAGCTACACCTCAACTTGCGTTGTTGTGTAGGGCTGATGTGAGTCTCCTGAAGGAGGATGATGTCTGCTGACAGTGATCGGAGATGTCTGAAAACTGTCTCCCTTTTAACTGGTTGACCCAGCCCCTTGACATTCCATGAGACCATTTTTATCTTCCTCTCCCCCAGCTGAATGTTACCCTGAGACCCGGGCATTCATGACAGGAGGATTTGTGCACATAGATGTGAAATGAAATGGAGCACACACACACACACACACACACACACACACACACACACACACACACACACACACACACAAACAAGACATGAACAAAAACTAAAATATAGAAGCATTCCCATCCCTGGGACTCCACCTGGTGGAGTATCCCAATCCCACAATGCTTACTTTCTTCTTTTCACAGTAGCACGCAGCTGCAGAGCCTCTGCGTATCCTATCTTCTTCTACACAAATTCTAAACCTACATACTAACACACTAGGGGTGGTTCCCAAAAGTAGAGAAAATAAATAAATAAAAGAAAGAAAGAAAGAAAAAAAAACACTATCATGAAGGTGGGCTATCCAAAGTTAAAAGGATAGCACATCTCCAGCTCCGGCACATCAGTACCTGCATACGAGTTCCCACCCTCCTTCTTGTTTGACCAAAGAGTGATAAAGGCAAAAATTAAAAGCTTATCTGCGACCCCAGTGACAGTGCTGTCGCCATTTCGGTCTGAAAGGGCCGCGTCACGACCAATAGCATAGCAGTATGACATCATGACACCGAATCAGAGGCCAGAATCTGGCCAGAATGGCGGCACTAGTGGGAGCCGATGTTAGCCCATTTCAGCTTTGTTCTTATCAACGTAAATTCTTTGATTTAAGAGGGGGGTAAAGATCGGCGTCATTAGTTACACGGGTGTCACAGCGTGTGACGTAAAACACTAAACAATCATACACTCTTTGGTGACTTTGCAAAATGCCTTTAATTAAGTATTACCTGCTAACTCTGATCACAACGTCAGTACTAGATGTGACGATAATCCCCAAGTTAAACTATAAGCGCATACTTGCATTATAGAAAAAGATAACATTAGAGTATAGCGCTGTCAGTTAATGAAATACACATACAATACAAATACATTGTTAGCTAGAATAGAACAGAACGCGGGACCGTCAGAGTTACGAATACGGAGAATCTGATCGGCTCCCAAAGCAGAAAGAGGGAGAGATGGAGAAAGAAAAACAAAACAATTCAGTCCGTTCGATAAAGTCCAACAGGCAACATTAGTGTCCAAGAGAAAAGAAAAGGGACCGTATCAAATTGTCCACACTTACATTAATCACTGCCAGCTGGGTTAAAATAATAATAATAAAAAAAAATCCCACAAGCCCGATCCTCCTCTTGATGGGGAAAAAAATTAAGAAAGTCAGACAAAGTTCCATCTGGTGTGAGGGTCACAAGCAGCGTTCATCCCATGCTGGTAGCATTAACGATCACCATAAGCATTTGCTCAGGTCAAATGTTGGTCGTAAAACATTTGTGCTTCTGAAGCAGTCTTGAAGTCATAGGTCTTACCCTCGAAGTCCACCTTTAGAAGAGCAGGGTAGGCGAGACGGAACTTAATCTCAAACCAATCTAACTGCAGTTTAAATACTGCAAGCATGTAAATACGCTACACTATAGCAAGAGCAAAGTGAAAAGAATGTTCTAAACGCATTGGCTAGAAAAATATAGCCTATCCCTATGTCATGATGAGATTAGATTGGTGAAAGTTTGTCCAGAATGATATAGTTTTCTCTTCCCTGCTGCACAGGAAGGATGATGCACATAAATATAGCCTACATTATGTAAAGTCATTGCAGAAATGTGTTTTTATTGTAAAACTAAATGTGAAGTAAGCTAAGTCTTATTGGAGCAACATCACAGTAGGAAGTCACAGTAGAACCGTGTTACGGCTGTCACTCATCTAAATCACATTAAATCTGCGAGGGATATATATACCACCAGGATTACATGTTATGTTTCACATAGGGTTGTGTTTTGATTTCACGATTTTATTTTGTCCAATATTGAAATGTTCCACAATTGCATGTTATGTTAAGAGAAACATTATTTCGATTTACCACTTACCCTATTTAAGCTGATTTGGTTGCTATTTCTTGTCAAACGGATTCGCCTCAATGCATACTGGGAGATTTCACATGTGTGGCGTTAGGCCGGTATTTAAGGCCAAAACGCCCATTCTGGCCTATTCTGGCACTGCACCACGCCTCTTTGGCATAAAGCGCATTTCGGGGCCTAAAACCATGTTGCTATCTTCCCGAGGCAGGCGCAAGGCACGTTTTTTGGCGTTTAACGCCAGTTTTTGCGCCTAAGGCCTGTACCAAGATAGGGCCCATAGTCTTATTGGTGCATGTTGCAACGTTTTTTTGTGTGTGATCCGAAATACACAGAAGACATATAGAACACAGACAACTAAAGTCAATTTTAACACGTAGTGAGTCGACGACCCTGATTTTTATTTACCCAGTTATAAAATACGGCTTTTATTTTTAAGGTAAAAAACGCCTATAGCTTCCCCTATTCTGTCTGTTTCTAACGGGCTTGATTATCTTTGTAATTTAAGTTTAAATTAATTTTCCACACGATAGAGTGACACAGAAGTCACAATGGTAGCCTAATAAACTGCTCCAGATTGGATTACCGAATAAAAACCCAGTAAAGCAACATAAAAAAGACCTGAGCACATAGGACTTCATTTGAGGAAATGCATTGCAGACAGTGAGTTGTCTTCAATTATTCAATGCAGGAGACAGTGATTAATAGGCTATGTGCGACGTTAGCGGGCACTTAACGCAGATTATGTGTTTTTAATCGTTATCACGTTTGTTGAATGTCAATGCGACTCATTGTGCCTGTGCCATAAGGCTGTATAGTATTGGGCTAGTAAATGCTCCTATTGCCTACCATTGTCTTCCATGGCGAAGGGGGGCTGTGTCATCACCTGAATTGCATTTCTGCACTTTACATAGCAACAATAAGGGGCAGCATTTTCAAGAATTCCACTCTGGGACCTGTTTAAATTTTTTTGCGTTTTCACCCCCCAATAATGCCATCACTGTATAAAAGGAAGGCACTAACGCTAAAAGAGTTTGCCGTTTTATGCGGGGAGAAGGGAGGGAGGCTGGCTGTGCTGTGTGGAAAGTGCTCAGGCCTCTATAACGTAGCCAAGCAAGTAACTGTAAATTGTGGGAATACAATGCCTCATACACATATAGATAAGACCCTTAGCTAAGACTGGGTGGGTTCTGTTGTAGCTGTGATCTCTGTAAATGTGTTTTTAAGACAGCTAAATGCCACACATCTATAATGCTGCAAACACAGGAAACTGAACTGCTGCATGAGGGGGAAAACAGTCTATAATTAGTGTTCATTTTGTAGTCTATTTTTTATTTAGTCTTAGTCTTGTGTCAAATGTCCTTGTTGATTTTAATCATATTTAGTCAATCTCATCCTGTTTCTGTTGAGTCAAGTTTTAGTCAACTAAAAGTTTGAGTATTTTAGTCTCGTCTTAGTCAAAGAAACTAAAGATCTGAGCATTTTAGTCTAGTCTTAGCCTTGGGGAAAAAGATAGTCGACAAACATCTTTCCTCATAGTTTTTGTAGACGAAATTAACACAAATCTATCTTATACAACAGTTACAGGTACTTCCGGCCGAGCAATTTGATTGGACAAGAGGCATTCCAGCCATAATGTAACATTGGTTAGGCTGCATTCAAACAGCGTTCTTCTGTGAGTAGTAGTGACAGCGATATTGATACAGTTAACCTTCATTATGAAGAGTAAGCTGAAATAGTGCTAACCTAAAAGTAGCTAGCTTAGCTCGCTTGCAGTTGTGAAATAGTCTCAACATGATGCTCGGCAACCCTTGGTAGTAGTGCAATCCTGAGGGAACTCTGTTTGTGGAGACAAATAACAGACAAAAAATCAACTGTTGTCTGAAATTACTTAAAACAATCTATTATTACTTGATGAATACAGTAACTGTTATGTATCTATGTATGTATGTATGTATGTATGTATGTATGTATGTATGTGTAACTGGTGGACTTCTGTGTTGTGTTGTGTGTGATTGAAATGAAGGACCCAGACAACCGGAGTATCTTTGTCATCCGTGTATTTCTGACAAGACAGAAAAATGAACAAAATAAATCCTCCACACTCTCCATGTCTCCAACACAATCCTCTCCCAACCAGGAACAGATTAAAGAGGAGTCACCACAATGACTCATTGATTGAATTGTGAAAACGTAACAATATGTGTGAAACAAAACACAGTAAACATACCTGACAAGACAGAACAATGAACAAAATAAATCCTCCACACTCTCCACGTCTCCCCAACACAATCCTGCACACATTAATCCAAGGGGAAATACGGAAGTTCAGCTGTCAGATTTCACTCATCAAAATACATTTATACAAGGATCGATACATTGAAATCTATCATCTAACAGGTGCATCCATACATCATAAAGGTGAGACTAACCAAAATATAAACTAAAATGATCAGAGATTATAGGATGGAATGTGATATATTATAGAGCTAAATATCACCCACCTCTCCCAACAAGGAACAGATTAAAGAGGAAGAGGTGGGGCGTAAACAGGAAATTAAGAGGCACTGAGAAGGAGGAGTTACATTGCTAGACAGCAGGGGTGGGGTTGGAAGTAGAAGAAAACTGCCAGGTATACATTAAAATCACATAAATAACAGAGATAGAAAACAGATTTAATGTAATTATACATGCAACTTTTGTTACCCCCCTAGAATTACAACATCTCCATTGTACCAAAATGTACCTGTGTCATACTCATAGTTATAGAAATCACAAAAGCACTGAATTACTGGAATTTTCACCTTGTGACAATAAGGCGGCATAAGAATACCACCACACACAGTGGATTACATCAGCAATAACTGCTACCAAAAAAAGATTGTCAAGAGGGACAGAGACCCGCTCGGCGCAAATAGCAGAATCTCAGGCTACTCTATGGACTAAATGAGGTGCCATTTACACCACACAATCTAAGCCACATGTCACTTAGACAAATCTCAAAAGTAAAATCTGCTCAAAACAAAAACAGGAAGACAGGAAGACAACACAGTTATAGTTGTTTCATGAAGCTTCTTGGAAGACAAACAACAATCAAATTAACACTGTGTGGTGCTTTGAGACCATAGACTCTATGAGCCTCCTAACAGGCTTAATAGCTCTGCCAAATCATGAAGCACGGCCCTCAGCCCCGCCAGAGGCCGGGATGGGACTAACATTAACATGGGGAGAGTGTGACACAGAGGAGGGGTGGGATGTAGGGGATGGGACTAACATTAACATGGGGAGAGTGTGACACAGAGGATTTAATGCATTTTGTTGGTGGAATAAACACAAAACAGCCAAATCCAACAATTTCAAAAATCCCATCTCCTGCCACCAGGAGGTGCTGCCGCACCCTCCGCACCTACCTTCCCTGTACAGCTCTGGTGCAGGGCACACGCAATATCAAGTCACAGCAGAAAACGCCAGCACACAAAATGTCCTTTTATGGGTTTAATACCTTAGTCTGGGTAAGGCAGCAGCACAGCAACAAACGTTTCGGCACGCAGGCCTTCCTCAGTGTTGTGCTGCAGTAGGCGGACATGACGGTTAAATACAGTCAAAACCGGAAGTACATTCAATTATATAAAAAAAATGTACATAAACCGCCGAACATAGACGGGTACAAACAAGGAAACGACCGTATCAAACGATTTACAATTATAGATCATGTTGTGTGAGAGATACAACAAAGATCTGATCGCACATTGGTCAGGAAAGCACACAAACAGACCTATAGACACAGAGAATACAAGGTGGAGCATAGCAGCATTTATAGAAAATAGAAGTATTCGAAAATAGAAAAATAATTTTTATAAAAAAAATAATAAGCCTGTATATTACAGGTATCAAGTCCTTTGACTTGACATGGTCCCCCTCTTGATCAAGATTTATTTTAGTCTTTTCGTTATTATTTCTGGCCATTTGCTGGGATCATTCAAATTAAAATCTTCCTCACCTTGTACCGTTATAATATCCTCATGCTCGGAGTCAGTAACGTCAGTTGCGCTGCTGCTGGGATGATTCAAAATATCATCTTGTTGTCCAGTTATTATATCCTGAGACTCAGTAACGTTTTCACTGCTTGAGCCAGCTGACAAGGTCTCCGGTGGAGGGGCTTCCCTGCTCACGGTCACGGCGGGCCAGGCAGCGCACCTGGCAGGCTCCGGTGGCGGTGGGTGTGAAGAAGAAGGGGCGTCTTCCTTGCTACTCCCGGGTGCAGCATTGCTAGTAGTACTAGCAACAGCGGTAGTGGTAGATGTGCTAGTGCTACTAGCAGTAGCAGCTTGAAGGACTTGAAGGTGCAGCACTGGGTCGGGCGAGGGCCGCAGCGATGGTGTTAGCAGCACGGACGGTATAGATGTGCTTCTGCTGCTGCTGCTTCTGCTGCTGCTGCTGCTGGTAGCGGCCTCCATCTCCGCTGGTGGACTTGGTGGATCCCACCCGATGGCGTTGTCACTAGCAGCAGACCTGGGTTCAATAAACCTTAACAAGGAACCCCTCTGCTGTCCGCGTGCTTGCTCCTTTTGCACTCGCCTCTTTTTGAACTGGGCACCAGACAATTTTGGTCGCTTAGGGCGCACATGATGTTTATGTTTCAAACTGCCCCTTTCTTTCGCTTTGCTTTTTTTCTTTCTTTCTTTCTTTCTTTCTTTCTTTCTTTCTTTCTTTCTTTCTTTCTTTCTTTCTTTCTTTGTGGCATTGTTGGGGTGAAGGCGGGCCACCGCGGGAGCAGGTAGGCGGGTGCTGCAGGTGCATGAAGCCCAGTCATTGGTGCAGCGCCACAGTATGAGCGTGATTGACCCATTGTGTGGGTTGTGTGTTTTTTTGCCTCATCTTGCCGCCTTCACAAGGTGGCGACATAGGCGGTCGCCTATGTCGGCTATATGCACGAACCGGCCCAACAGTGCAATGTTATCCAGTCACTGTTTGTGAATTCAATTTCCACTCACCTAGACAGGCTTGGATGATAGAGGAAAGTTCCTCCGGGCTCCTTCTGGACAGGCTATAGCACGTACAGACTACAAGATCCTCGTGAGTCAGCAGTCTCTGTTCCTTTCTCACTATACAACTGTCTGTCTTGTAATCAGGAGTCTTTGAGTCGTTGTGGTTTTCACACTATATGACTGAGCTGCAACACATTAAAAGATATTTCACCAGGAGAATCACACCTGCTTTATTCTTTCTAAACACATCAATGGGTCATTCTCCAAAATTGGTTCAATGTTAGATTTATTAAGTCGGAATTATTAAGTTTACGGCTATCTCAAATATTTTTTTATTTTATTTATTTTATTTTACCTTTATTTATACAGGGAGAGTCCCTTGAGAGCAAGCTCTCATTTACAAGGGAGCCCTGGTGTACAAAGAACATATACAGCAGTTACAAAATTACAGGTTAACACAACAGACAATAACAAGCATCAAGAGCATAATTAAATAATTTCAAAGAAAACATGAACACACCCTGCGAGGAATGCTTTCTAAAAGTGCTTTAAAAGAAGCAAGCGGGATCAAATTATCTATTTTTAAGTTTTCCTGGAGCACATTCCATCTGTTGGGGGCGAACCAAGAAAAGCGGTCTTTCCTTGTTCGGTTCGCACCCGTGGGACAGACAGTCTGATATAGGACCGCGATCGTGTTTGATAACCTCCACTGTTACAAGAAAGGAGTGCGGATAAGTAAGGTGGAAGTTTCCCAATTAATGCTTTATAAATAAATATCAGACAGTGCTGATCTCTACGCTCCGACAGGGAGGACCAACCCACATTTTCGTACAGAATACAATGATGTGTACTGAAAGCATCACCTGTAACAAAACGCAGAGCGCTATGATATACAGCATCAAGAGGCTTTAAGACGGATGGAGAGGCATACATGTAAATCACATCACCATAATCAAAAAGTGACATTATCAAAGATTGGACAACAGTTTTTCTGGCCAATAGTGAAAAACAAGACTTGTTTCTATACAAAAAGCCGATTTTTCTCCTCAAATTCTTTGTGAGATGTTCTACATGTACATGAAAAGAAAGTTTGGTGTCCAACCAAATACCAAGATACTTATAAGAATGAACTAATTGAATTTGGTCGCCTTGAAGCGTACGGATACACAAATTATCATTTCTGTTTAAAGATCTTGAGAACAACATCCACTTTGTCTTAGTGGAGTTCAAAACTAATTTAAGATCGAACAGGGACCGTTGCAACGAATCAAAAGCGGCCTGCAAAGATAAGACGGCCTGTGCCGGGGTGGGTCCAAAACAATATAAGATTGTGTCGTCCGCGTAATAATGGACATTGCAGAGATCAGAAGGAAGAAAAATGTTATTTATATAAAGAGTGAACAGGATAGGCCCGGAAATGGAACCTTGGGGCACGCCCTTCCCGACGTCCAATGAAATGGATTTGATATTTTCCGCCGTTACAGACTGTTTCCTTCCAGTCAGATAGTTAGTAAACCATCTGACTGAGGGGTCGTCTAATCCGATGGCGGACAACTGAGCAATCAGGATGTTGTGATCTACTGTATCGAAGGCCTTGGAGAGGTCTACAAAGAGAGCCGCACAGTGCTGGCGGCTATCCAGGCCATTCAGAATGTTATTCAAAACAAGGGATGTGGCAGTGACCGTGCTATGGCCGGGTCTAAAACCAGATTGATGAGGCTGAAGAATGTTGTAAGTATCTAGAAATGCACGGAGCTGTACGTTCGCCAAGGTTTCAAGCACCTTGGCAAGGCAGCACAATTTAGAAATGGGACGGTAATTATTTAGATCGCTCAAGTCACCACCTTTACAGAGGGGTGTAACTTGAGCAGTTTTCCATATGGCCGGGATCTCGCCCGTGACAAATGTTAAATTAAATATATGGGCAATTGAGGGGGCGACCAGGTCAGCGCCAAGGCATAAAAGGAGCGGTGGAATGTCGTCCTCACCCTTGGATTTCCTGGTATTCAATTTGGAGAGAGCCTCATAGACTTCATGACTACTTACTGGTCTGAAGGAAAAACGGTCGTCTGAGGAGGCGGGAATCGCCATCGGAGGCGGGCGGTCGGCTACGAAGGCAGAAGTCGCCAACAGAGGCGGGCGGTCGCTGATGGAGGCGGGGGTCACCGGCGGAGGCGGAGAGTCGGAAACGGAGGCGAGGGTCGCCAACGGAGGCGGGCAATCGCCAGCAGGGGTCGCTAACGAGGGCGGACGGTCGCCAATGGAGGCGGGGGTTGCCAACGGAGGCGGTCGCTCGTTTACAGGGGCGGGGGTCGCCAGCGAGGGCGGTCGGTCGCCAACTGGGGCGGTGATCGCCAGCGGGGGCGGGCGATCTCCAGCAGGGGTCGCTAACGAGGGCGGACGGTCGCCAATGGAGGCGGGGGTTGCCAATGGAGGCGGTTGCTCGTTTACAGTGGCGGGGGTCGCCAGCGAGGGCGGTCGGTCGCCAACTGGGGCGGGGATCGCCAGCGGAGGCGGGCGATCACCAATGGGGGCGGGGGTCGAGGGGGCCGTGTTATCAGTGAGCCTCTCAAACAAATAGCTCGCGGATACAAAGTGCTGGTTAAAAGTATTGCACATATTAAGTTTGTCTGAGATTATTTTACCATCAACGTTTATCTGGGGGGGGAGAGTAGAGGTAGGTGTGGCTTTGAGAGTTTTAACTGTTTTCCAGAAGTTGGAAGTGTTACAGCTAGCAGCTAGATAATAATCCGCTTTGGCTTTTCTGATTATACAAATGGATTTATTTCTCATTTTCCTAAAGTGAAGCCAATCTGCAGGATCACCAGTGGAGTTAGCATTTGCCCAAGCGGAGTCTTTAAGTCGCAATGCTGATTTGATGACCCCTGAGAACCAAGGACTGGAGCGATTTTTTACTCTCAGTTTTTTGTAGGGGGCATGCTTATCTGCGAACAGATTGAAGACACAAGAAAAATAATCTAATGCTAACTCAGGGTCAGGAATCAGACACAATCTCTCCAGGTCTGAATAAAATAAATCATGTAAAAAGGCTTGATCTGAAAAAAATTTAAAATTACGTTTTCTTATAAACTTACCACTAGATTTAAAACTTTTGGTCAATCTGACACATGCTATGGGGCAATGATCACTGATTCCCTGCGCAAAAACCCCTCTCAGAGGGTACTTAACTGGTCTATTTGTCAGGATGATGTCTATGAGAGTGGATTTAGATGGATTTTTTACATTCGGTCTAGTGGGATGTTGGATGAGCTGGGATAGATCTAATTCAAGGCACAGATGTTTCAGACTGGCAGATGTTTCAGATAACCAATCGGAATTTAGGTCACCCAACACTAACAGTTCACCTGCGGTGAAGTTGGATAATATTTTTCCAAGATCTTCAGAAGCTGATTTC